>NC_092796.1:4887815-5219948 GCF_918797505.1 Bemisia tabaci | reverse complement strand
GCCCAACTTCGCCGCGCTCGGTTATCGTTGCGGAAAAATAAATCGCGAAGCAATACACTTTTCTCGGTAGGCGCTTCTTAAGCCCGATTCACACGCTCCAACTTCCATCGAAGTTTCGAAACGACAGCGAATCAAATATTTGATAGTGTGATACAGACGCGGGACGGGAGAACCGAACCAACCCGTGCGAAAAGTTGGATGCGAACTCGTATCCGACGACAAGTCAAGTTTCCGTTCGACTTCCTGTCCGATGGGATAGTATCATCTCGAGCATTGCGTGGCATGTTGTCATTTGGAAATGTCACCTGCCCGACGCACAGTGGATCCAGTCAATTAGAGAGCTCAAACATGAAATTTTTTACTTGGACTGAAAATGGAGATGTTGCATGTGTGAGGAATTTGCGATTTGACAATTGATTCTTATGTAAAGTTTGCAAGAAACACGATGGTGCCACTGGAGTTCTCTGAAATTAACTCCCAAGCTCAAAAAAAGCTCTCAAGTTGAGGTCGAAATGGAGGGATATCCCACGCTATCCTGAGAGTCCACCTCTACATCGAGACAAACTCTCCATGCAAAGATAGGGAGCAAATACATTGAGAGGGCTGCCATTTTTTGGGGGACTCTAAAACTGAAAACACGGCAACCCTGCTAATATATTTGCTCTCTATCTTTGCATGGAGAGTTTCTCTTGATGTAGACGTGGACTCTCAGAATAGCGTGGGATATCCCCTCCATTTTGGCCTCAACTTGAGAGCTTTTTTTGAGCTCGGGAAATGATTTCAGAGAAAACCAGTGGCACCATCGTGTTTCTCGCGATCTTTTACATGAGAATCAATAGTCAAATCTCAAATTCCTCAAAGATGCAACATATCCATTATCATGGTTTTTTCTTCACATTTTAAACTTAAAGTGGAGCTTCAAGGAGAATTTCACGAGGAAACAAATGTAGCCACTGTTAGAACCTCAAAGTTTTGTTCAAACGGAGTTATGAGCGTTTAAATTTTCCAGATTTCGTCCGACTCCTCCTATTGACTCTATCCATTGTGCGACGATTCAAGTGACAGCGTATGCTGAGATTATTTTTGGAGCAAGATATCAACGCTTAAAAGTTTGACGATGATCGGATGGCGGTTACCTAATATTCCTTTGCTTCCTGGACGAATTTTGACTGTAATCTACTTTTATGTTGCACAATTTCCACTAAATTCTATGTTTTCCACAGAATGATTGACAATACTAACTGAAAATTTCATTAACTTTCTTTATGGGGCCGTCTCGTAAGTAACGTATCAGTTACGTACAGTTGTAGGGGGAAGGGAATGCAGCTACAACCCTGGGTTGCAGGTGCGTTACGGGGGGGAGGGGGGAAGCTCAAAATTCCAAGTTTCAGCGTTACGAGTTAAATATACTGCCCCTAAATTACTTTCATTCCTCCTAAATTGAAGTCTCATTTGCCTCGAAAAACGATTCAAGTGGCTGGACCTCCCTTCAAATGGGAACGGAATACTATTATTTTTAATCGCGGAACTGGCAAGGCCCGTGTGTTAATCCGAGCTAACTTAGTCCGACTCAAAATTGCAGTCTTGCGTTAACGCATGGTTCGGATCCCTCAACGGGCCAAAAGCGAAGCGATTGGGAGAGCACGTAGCATTCAGCAAGTGAGTACGCTTCATTGAAAAAAGTTCATAACCCCCCTACCCCTCCCCCCCGCTTGCCAGCGCTTCGGTTTCGGCGAAAGCGCTCGGCATCTCAAGGGTTTAAGCGGCGTTTATGGATAAAAAGGGCCCAAGAGCCCTCATCGCTTCCTGATAGTGCAGTTTCGGTACGCACGTTTTTAATTAAAACACCTCCGCGAGGTTGCGCTTCGGGCGAGAATTCCACCTCGACGACGTGTTCGAGTCCGAGAGCCGTGCGCTGAAATGGCAACACTGCTCTTTTCCGTCTCAAATAGAGTGGGATCCGCGGAATTAAGGAGACGTCGTCAAGAGACAGTTGTTTTAAAGCCTTTGAACTGTTTTAAAATATTCAAACGCATCGCCTCGCGGGCGAGTTTCTCGCTGGCAAATGCTCGGTTGCCTGGCGACAGATTACCTTTCGAGAGAAATCTTAGGGGATAAGTTACCAGTGTGCGGCGAACGCCGACGAGATATTGCGTGATTTGGTTGCAACCAATGAATTTTGCAACGAACATTTTGATATTGTTTTATTTTTTGCGTTAAAATGTATGAAAAGGAGAATTCGCACCATTGAGCGTGGTACTTGTTCATTTGCGACCAGTCCAGATAAACCGGCTTGCATGCAGCCGTTTTCATAATTGGACTGCATTTTGCAATTTGGAACTATAAATTCTATCGCGGTTTAAAAACAACGTACGTGCCATTAGTTTCCCGATGCACATAAGTGTTTTCCAGAAGAGCCAGAATTTTTAGCGCCATATTGCAAAATGCAGTCCAGTTCCTTTGCAGCATTTTTTAATGTAAAGTCAGCATTTGATAATTTTCGCACATAAATCGACAGTATGAATGCTAAATGAACATTCAATGTTTTTTTCCGTGCGCACAAATGTTCTTTCGAACACAATGAATTGTCCAGTTACATTTGGCAATAGCTGATGTAGCTTGGTTGGTTTCTGCTAAAAACGCGGCCCAACTATGTCTACGCTCAACCTTACGGGCGGGTCGAAAGCGAGAGTGGAGCCCTCTGAAATTGATTAGTATCGCAGGTCTGGGTTGAAAGAACAAGTGAAGCGATTCGGGATTAAAGACGCGATCCTCCGCTAATTAAAACTCGTGCAATGGGATCCCTGTTCCGAGCCGCCGATCATCCCTCTCGCATCTCGAATCCCTTCGGGTGCTCGGAAAAACGACGCTTCTACGTTGGCTTAATATCGCAGTTACGTTGTTCTGCGCAGCCCAAGGGACCGTAATCGTGCTTGCCGTCCGTAGCGAAAATCGCGGATACACGTGCTGTCTCCGTTGAAGTTAAGCGGTTTTATTCTGTTTAGAAGGCTTTGGATAGACTGATCGGCACCGAGAGAAAAATTTCGGATTTCGGGTGTCTAGATTGAGGGAAAAAAACTGTAATTAAAATTACGATTATAATGTTGTTTTGTAGCAGGTCTTAATTCATTAATAACAGTTATAAGTGATAGACCGAGTTGAAAGTACTGCGGACTGATTACTAAAATTGATAGACAAAGCTACACTGGAAAAAAAACACCTTGGATCTAGAGTCCAGACTCTTGGAAACATTGACAAGAAAAAATACTCTTGATTCAATCAGATTTTTGCTTAAATCAAAAGGAAATCCGCTATAATTAAGAGGCTTGGTTCTTGATTTAAGCAAAAATTCGATTGAATCACGAGTATTTTTTCTTGTCGATGTTTTTAAGAGTCTGGACTCTAGATCCAATGGGTATTTTTCCAGTGTATAGATAATGAAGACATTGGGAGTATAGAGCAAAAAAGAGGAAATCTTCGTCTTTGGAGAGGAAACTACCTTCTGATGAGGAGGAACGTCCTTCTTAGAAGAAAGTCAAAAATTTTCGGAACTTTTTGGCTTTGTTTTCCCGCGATATGGTGTGTAGTGCACCTAGCATCATTTTACCACATTGTTACATAAAGCTCGGGCCATTTCTCAGTGTTGTTTCTCGTTTGCTTCCACAACTGAGGAGTCTTATAATTCATTAAGTCGAATGTACTATCGATGTAATCTCTGATTTTGAAGCCACAGATTTTATCACTATGACGCTGCGCTTTTTTTCGAGACAAATGCTAAAGATAATGATATTTGGACGTACTTCTATCAAACGGAACTATGTGCATGAAGACATGAGCCCTGAGACCCATAAGAATATATGCATAACCGGGCTCACGTCATAATGCATGTAGTTCCGTTTGATAGAAATACGTCCATTTAATGATAGAAGATAATGAAAATGGAAATAATGGAGATCCTGTCAGAATCCCCGAGTTCTTGATGGAAAGTGAGAGCAACCGCGTTTTCCGCGGTGCACTCTGCAAGCATAAACAACCGTGGTGGCGGCGGCAAATGGGGGAGCAGGTGAAAGATAAAATACCGAACGCCGCGCCGTTCTCCTTTGCTAAATCACAAAATTAAATTTATCACCGAGAAAGGTCGAACTGTAGGGCACGTGAATTCCAGTTGCGTTGTTTTCCCTCCAAGGACGAGGGGGTGGCGGGGGAGTGAGGGTGGTAGGATGACGATTTATCGAAAATCGATAGGGGAGGAAACGGAACAACTGCTTGTCACATTCTTACCACGGTTGACCGTTTTCTAGCGAAAAAAGTTTTTTTTTGATAGTCGGCGAGGTTGGCCTAGCGGTCAGCGCGTCTGACTCTAGACCAATGGGTCCCGGGTTCGAACCCTGTGCTTTTTTCGGGACTAATGCTGAAGATAATGATATTTAATGATAGAAGATAATGAAAAGGAAAATAATGTAGATCTCACTCCGAAGGGAAACAAATGGAGAAGGAAACTTTTCTATGCTGAAATGTATCTGCGTTTTTTTGTCTGGGAGATAATAAATTTATGTGCTGTTTTCCGAGCTTAAGAGTTGATATTAGAGAAAATGTAACTATTATCAAAACTATTTTTTCCGTGGAATTTCACACAACGGTACATGGAAAAATCACAAATCCCCACTGGATGTGACAACTCCATTCGGTGTCGTAACAATCAAAAACTTCTCGCTACCAGGTCAAAAATCTGTGAATACACGAAGCGTACGGTATACTCTCAGATGCGCTGGCGGATGTCACAGGGTGCTATCCATAAAGTTCGATACCAGACCGGGCTACCAGGCAGAGGGGGGTGGGGCGTCAGAAAATGGGATAAATCTGGTGTAACCGCGGAATTATATAATGTATGTAAAAAAGAAAAATATAAAATTTTCCATAACAAAGTGATTTACATATTCTTTGTTGTCGGGCGAGCTTAGGTATATTTTTTTCGCCTCGTTCCTCCCCGTGCTTTTCCGTTACTCCGCCGCATTTCCGAGCTCCTCATCTGCGAAAAACTTCCTTTCACGGAGTTCCTTGTCCGCCGCGGAACGCGGGGTTTAGGGCGAGGGAAGTGGTGGGAGGGGGAGGGGGAGGGGGAGGAAGGGAGGAGGGGAGGAGGTTGGCTTAACGCAATTTGAGAGTTGTCTCCGTTTGCGTTCCACGTTGATTGGGATACATCTTGGGGCCTCGGGCGATCGCTCTTCAAGGGACCCACGCCAGCACCGTCGTTCTAGGGAAAAACGCCGTATGAACATTCGAGAGTTGCCAAATTTCCTGCGATAAAATGTCTATTTTTGAGGAGAATTATGAATATTTTCAAGTAATTTAGATGTAATTACGAAGAAAAGCCTCTGAAAAATTGAACGGAAAATATTCACGAGTATTCCTGAAAGTTTATATATAATCAAAGGAAATTTGGCAACTGATGGAGGTTTATACGGCGTTCTCCTTTAGCACGGCAGAGTACACTCCCGACCTGGGAGAGGACGCCGTATGATCATTCCAGTAAGGCCAAATTGTACCACCATCAAACATTTACTTTTCATGAAATTATGGATACAAGTCCTTTAAATTTTCAGATACGCTGGAGTAATTTACTGCCAACTGAAATTAAGTAATAATATTGATGATGAGGATCCACCGCACCAGCTCCGCGGAGAAACATCTCACTCTTGGTAGACTTGGCAACATCAACGGCGTTCATACGGCATTTTCTCTTAGCAAAGCAGTGTGTACTATACGTTCTCGAAATTGGGAGAGTTCACTTTCTTGTGTTCGAACCCCACCGCGGATGAAGCAACAAAGTTATCATTTGGACGTATTTCTATCAAACGGAACTATGTGCATTATGACGTAATCCGTGTTATGCACATATTCGTATGGGTCTCAGGGCTCATGTCTTAATTCACGTAGTTCTGTTTGACAGCAATACGTCCATTTCTTCGGCCTCCTCACATAAGGGCTCAACTACACTTCTCGATGGGCCCTGTAGACAAAATAACTGTAATCAAAATAGTTTACCCGGGCTCATTTTTAACTGCACATACGCCATTTTGTCAGCCAGAAGACGGCACTGTAAATCTAGCTGATTTGACAACATTGTTTTTCTCCATTTAAACCTATTAAAATGAATCGATTCGTTAGTTTTCAGCAAATTAGGTGGGAATTACTGAAACAGTTACTGAACTCTTTGGTCGTCGGTCACCATTAGCGTTGACCTCCGAATATAATTTTTACACTACAGGTAAGATAGACGTGCAGGGTCCCTTTAACACATCGTCCCTGTCCTAGACGGTAAATCTATTTTTAAATAAATCGGTTCTATCCGAAGAGTACATCAAATATCAATGTAACACATTAAAGCTAATGATTCGGCTCAAGTATCAACACCCGATTTATTAGCGCAACTGATCCGCCGGACAGCTGATTTTGACAGGTGCCGAGTTTCGCCATAAAACCCATTAGTTTGACCGTTAAAAGCGAACACCTCATTCGCCTTGAGTCCGAGACGTCGGCACTTAATCAGCCTGCTCCGTAGCTTTAGGCACTTGGTGTTGTAAACTATCCTCCAGGCTGAGGTCCGTGGATACTGCTCTCCCCCGCTAAAACAGCACCCAAACCGGCCACAAAACGGACTTAATTAAAGTGCCCTCTGGAGTGCAAAATGGAGGTTTGCCTCTTGAACCGTGGGTCGGTTGGACTTGTGGCACTCGACGTCAAGTGCCCAAGCTGCCGGATGTCCGCGTATTCCCCGGTGTCACGGGTTGTTTCGAGCGGAGTAAATGCCAAAAGTGGCGACAATGTACCCCAGAACAAACGTTCCACGATTGGAGATGCATGCTCCTTAATCTTGCGCACGTCTCCTCCTCTTCCTCATCCACCCTTAAACTCCCATATAAATCGGCCGGACTTTGGGCTGAGCCTCCCAGGTGGAAAAGTTGGTTGCGTCCTCAAACTCTCAAGTATTTTTCACACAGGTACACAGAACAATTACTTCATTCAAATCGTCATGACATTATATTTTTTTGGGTGTAAAGTCTGCTCAAATTTCCAAAAGTCCAGGAAATTCATCAACGTTTTGGCTGATTTAGCAGATATCCCGAGTAAAGATTATACAGTTCTAAAAAATAAAAAGTGAAGCATGTTGCAGACTTCGTAGTTCGGAACGACTCGTTCCCCGGACGAAGAAATGTAACTACGTTCCAAGGTTGCAAAATTGACTCGAACAATTCAATTTTTTACAAGAATGTACCTTCGGAAATTTTATTTTCAAAATTTGTCTAATTTTTGCATGAGATCATATGTAAAATCAGTGAAATCTTCAGTTAAAAATATTCAAGTTTCTCCAGGTAAAAATGAAATTCGCAAGGGAACATCTGGCAACATTAAAATGTAGTTACGCTCCTTCGTGCACGAGACGACGACTTGAGATAAAGCGGGTCGCATTTTGCCAAAGGGAATCAGCGCGATTACAGTGTTTTCAAAATTTTGCAACTTCTTCTAACCTTTTAAAAGTACTTAATTTATGTACAGTATGAAACTTAACACAGTTATTTTCCTTTAAAATTATTTATTAAATTTATTAAAATTATTTATTATTTTATAAACACTTTATTGGTGAGAAGCAAAAACGATTCGCTTTTCTGAGAGATTTTTCAGAAAATTATGAAAAAGTAACACTTTTACAACACTGCAATCGCGCTGGTTCCTTTTTGCTAAATGCGATTCAAGTATATCTAGTGTATTTTGATCCCCTTTGTCCAAAAATAACCCCCATATTTTCAGGCGTGCTTTTGATTGCGATACATCGATTGATTCGCCATTTAAACCCTGGTAAAAATTGGCAGTAGAAATCTGTGTTCTAAAATACCATAGACTTACAGCCGGCTGTAAGATTTCCAATAGCTTCTATAGCCGGCTACACAATTTCTTATAGCCTTTTATAGCCGATGGCGATTAAGCAACAGCCAGGCGATAAAGTGTATGCTAAACGTTACTAATTAATTCTCATTTTAATTGATGAAAAAAAATATGTATTAAAGGAGAATATAATGTGTGTCTTTTAAATATTAAGGTGGTTCCGTATCTAACTTAATGATTTCCGAAGCACATGAATTTCTACACAATTTCTTATAGCCTTTTATAATCGATAGCGAAAAAGCAACAGCCAGGCGATAAAGTGTAAAGCCCGGCGATAGGAACTATAGCCCGGCTGCATACTTTTTTATCGCTTCGTATAGCGCGGCCGTATGATTTTCTCCGCATTCTACAGCCAGCTATATGATTTTCTGTAGCCTTCTTTAGCCGGCTATAAGAATTCCTATGGTATTTTGAAACGCAGCTCTTATCGCCAATTTTTACCAGGGAGCCTATAGAGAATTATCAATAAACAGGGTGTTCGCAACGAACACCGTAATAATCGATTCTTTATCATATCCCCAAAACAGGAAACATCGATAATCGATTAATCACGCCTCGCCACTGCATATTCTCGTACCGCCCTCCGCAAGCTGGGCAAGCTATTCTTGTCGATTTGCAAGAATGAAGGTCAAGAGTTTCTCAGGTCTGTAGACGGGTTATTCAAGTGCATTTTGAAGCGTAGAATCCAAAAATAACCTCAGATTTTCAACCCCATTCCATCCCTTAAGTTTCCAGGAAACCCACATTTTGTCAAGGAGACTTTTCAAGGCACCGTGAAAAGGTGTTCTACGGAATAAATGGTTATTCTGGAAAACTGGAGAGAGGGAACTAATATCTGAAGTCATTTCCGGATTCAGCAGCTCCAAATAATCTCTCTACAGGCCTGAGAGACTCTTGACCTTTGTTAAGGTGTAGGTGCCACTACCATTGCTTAAAAAATTGCTACACAAACATTTGAAAATGATGTGCAAACATGTCAAATACAGGCCAATATATGTTTTCAAAACATACGTTCTTACTCACAAATAAGAGTCCACGCCAAATTGGTTAAATTGTCACCAAGTTAGTATAAATGACCGAGTTAAGCAGAACAGAACCAAACTACATCAGCTATTGCCAAATTTAACTGGGCAATTAATTTTTTGACAAGAGGACGCTTGTGCGGATTCCTTTGAAAATTGTAAGCGATTTGCTTCATACTGTGCCAAAAATGTACTGAAAATTGCACAAAAATACGCAGGACCATTTTCATATAAAAAATTGAATTGTCCAATTAAAATTGCAACAGTTGTTGTGGCTTAGTTCCTTTTTGCGTAACGCGGTCCAAATCATCGTATTAAACTCAACGCGCGAGTCATTCACGGAAAAATTAAATTGCTAATTTAACAATTCAATTTCTAAAAAAGTGACTGCAATGTTTCAATGTAGATTTTACAACAAAAAAATGGTACTTTATCCACCCCCGTGGTTAAATTAGCTTACAGTAGTGGTTGAAGTAGCATTTTTTTGTTGCGAAATCTAAGTTGAAAGATTGCAGTCACTTTTTTTTTTGCAATTGAATTTTTAAATCAGCAATTTAATTTTTTCGTGATGGACTCAAATTATTTTCAACATAGGAACATGGTATTATTATTTTTCCAACTGTGACAACTTCATTCGACGTGGACTCCAACACCCGAATGACGAGACTTAAAATTGATGAGATCACTTCTTATCATCATTTTTAACTTCAGTTCTGACTAGAAGTATCCGGCTGCTCAAACTTCTCGAGTTCCCGATCGTCGGCAGCCGAGTTTCCTTTATCATCCAGTTTTCTGAAATTCTCACAAAATAATGCTCCGCCACTCCGCTGAAACTTTCCTGACAGTTTACGATTTAGGTTCAGGGCTTCTGACCCCGCGGTTCCCCCGAGAGCCGCCGGGGAAGCTGAAAAATTGAACGCCTTATCGAGTGTCGCTTGTTGCAGAGGTGTCAGAGAAGTTATTACAGAAGTCTCTGACGTTTTCGATTCCTGTCGGAAAGTTTTACGCGGAGTGTGTGGTGTCAGGAGTGATACCTCGCTGCTTATGACACGCCTCACAGAACAATTTTTTATCGTCTCAATAGAATCGTCGTTCCTCTCAAGATTCTCGAAAGGACAAACTTCTTGACCAATGAAAACCAGGGAAATTACTTGTGGTTGGATTTAAAGGCATGCAGTTAATAGGTACTATCCATTGAAAAGATTATCATTGGACTGCATTGTGCAAATAAGATAATATTTCTACCTAATTTAAAAAGCACCTATCTGCACAGAAATACTAATGGCACATATCAATGGCTAAAGTGCGAGACTACGTATCTCCATTTGCAATGCTGCACTGCCGTGCTAAGGAAAAACGCCGAATGAACCTTCAGGCGTTGTCAAATTTCCTTTGAGAAAACACAAATTTCCTGGTAAACTTATGAATATTTTCCATCCAATTTTTCAGATAACTTTCTTCGCAATTTCACCGGTATAAAGTCCCTGAAAATTTCAAGGAAAAATATTCATATCTTTCCTCAAAAATGAACGTTTTACTGGCGGAGATTTGGCAACTCTCATAAATAATGGGCACAAATTATGCAAGGTAACTGGAAATACAGCGATTATTAGGTTGACATGCCGTATTTGGTAGATCAATTAACTTGAGTTAGGTTCAAACCTAAGAATACAACTATATCAACTTTGGTGTGTTGCACAGTATCACACGCAATTGAAGGCGTTTGATGTTAGTCCGACCGCGACCTACGGAGAGTAGAGTCTAGATGTATCGACTTTGAATGCTGTTTGCGCAGCACACGTCAAATGGACGTATTTCTACCAAACAGACCTATGTGGAGGTGAGAAATATGGGGTGTGCTCGTCGAAGCTGCATAAGAAGCAATGTAAAAGTGGGCTTGATTCCTCTTGTAGAATTGGAAAAGCGGGATTTTACATTCTATTAAACAGACCTATGTGGCAACTGAATGCGGGAGTCATGAGCCGCGGGCAAGGCAAGAGAGCCTTGTGCACAGGGCTCATGAGTTAAGGGCTCACTCTACCGATCTCCCCGTCGTGCCGGCGCTTGTTCGTTGTCGCTGACGTCACTGGCGCTTTATTATTATCATTCACTCTTACGCAAAGAGCACTAACGAGCACACCCCATATTTCTCACTTGCACATAGGTCTGTTTGGTAGAAATACGTCCAAATGAACATATACTAGTATCCTAAAGAGCCTAAAATGACATTTTGGGTTAAGACTAAGTATTCAACTTTATTTTACACAAATAGTGAAGTGTTACACGAATGCTCGTCATTGCCAGTCTTCGTTATAAAATGCTATCTGGTATCGAGTTTTACAAAAATCGACTATACAGAAGCCAATTTGGGTTTTTAAGCCCCACCCGCTGGAAATCTGGACATTGCCATATTTCTCCTGAAATATATATATATTTTTTAAAAAAAAGTTATGAATAACCCTCTTTGAAATTTCCGAATAATTTAGACCAAACCGTAGGTATAAAGTAAATGGAGAATTCGCATTCAAATTTTCAGAGCTGATTTCACAATACGTTTTATAATTTTTTTCTGACTTGGGAAATAGTAGAAAAATATATTTAAAAGTGAGAAAACGCACCACCTAGTGCCGTCATAAGGCGGCATTTCCCATTTGAACACGTGTATTTTTAGCAGATTAGATCATATTGTCATATCTTCTCCAAAAATTGTTCAATTCATGAACCAAGGGTATCCTCGTGTGTAGATCACTCAGTAGTTTCCACTTGAGCACGAAACTCATCAAATTTCAGACACCTGCGAAGTCTCTATTGCTCAACTGAAAATGTTTCCTCCAGGGAAATTGGGGGAAATTTGGAAACCTCGCGATTTCCACACGCGGTTTGGAAGTTTAGCCACGGCTCCATTTCCGACTGAGAGCGACGACAAGAATGCGTTGGGGGGGGGGGGGGGCGAAAAAAGGCATTACTCCCGGGGGCGGCACTCTGGGCGGCCCGGGCAGGAAGCGGGGCCGATCATCACTCAGGGTGACACGGTGTTATTCGCGGGGAACTTATCAAGGCGAGGGGTAAGTGTGGAGCAGCAACTTAAATTAGAATTAGTCATAAATCCTGTTTAAGTTTAATCCCCGGCATCATTTACTTTGCGTCGTTGGTATCCTCGAGCACGTAGCGAAATTTCCAGCTCCGATCAATTTGTAACTTTGACCCTCCCCTGCCCCAGCCCTGCCCCGCCCCGCCCCGCCGACCGCCCTGCTGAACCTGCTTCGGACGGATAAAGATTTGGCTCCAATGGGCTTGGTGCGCCTTGTAAGGTCTTACCGCTTTGTTTTAATTAGGTTTCCAGTCGCCCTTAACCCCTCCTATCCTCCTCTATCCCCACTACCGCTTTTCTGTCAACCGCCCTCCCCCCCCTCCGGCTCGCAGGTCTCGACCTGAACCCAGGCAACGACTTACAAAAATGTTGCAAGCTTTTTGTTTTACGGCCCAAGGATCACAGATACATGATTAGATGATTCTAGATCGTCACCTTCCGCACTGAAAAAAAAACTATCGGCGTTTTTACCAAGGTCCGTTGGTACCTTTACCATCTCACTTTTTTTACCAATTATTGGTAATTTTACCAAGACAGACTGGTAAGCTTACCTAAAAACCGGTATTTTTACTGTTTTTTTTTTCAGGTAAGAATACCACTTTCATTGGTAATCAATTCCCGGCAACTTTGCCATTTTATCTCGGTAATTCTACCACAGTCGATAAAAAATATTGGCGTTTTTACCAAGGTCCAGTAAAATTACCGAGAAAGTTCAATAATTTTACCGAAATTTCTCGGTAAAATTACCAATTTCATAAATGGTAATTTTACCAAGAAAAACTGGGATCAAATAGAACCCTGAATTCTTGGTAATTTCACCCTTTTCTTGGTAAAAACACCGAGATTTTTTTTTCAGTGCGGTCAAAGTATCACAAGTGTCATACGACGCTTCGAAAGGAGGGGTATCGATGAGGGCCGATTTTGGCCCCACTTCAAAAAATCATCTGAACCCATATTTTAAGTACCCTAGGGTAGGTGCATTCTGGCGCAAAATGTTTTTGCGATTGTGCATCGTGTTCCTGCCAGAACAGCCGACTCAATTTTTCGGCTGAAAAATGGTTTTAATTTTATGACGAGCCCAAAAAAGCTTTGCTACATGAATACGGAAGGTTCCTATAATGTTTCTAAATATTCTCAAAAATTCGTAATTTATCAAGGGAAATTTGGCTACGCCGAAAGGCTCATACGGCGTTTTTACTTAGCATGCCAGTCTACTGCATGTTATTCTTTCGCTGAGAGCTGGCAGCTGAGCCTTTACCCGTCTTTGCTCTTCCGAGCTACACGACTTTCATTCTTATTCCCTCATTTTTCTCGCGTTTTACGCTTAAGTTTCTCCATTTCGGGCAAATGGCTGGCACGGCAGTGATTAAAGCTTCCCGCTACAGCACAGCTCCGACCAGCATTTTCGACCCCAATTGAAGACGGAGGGAAAAATGTTGGAACACTACATTTAATCCACAAAGCTTCCAAGACATGATGTAACGAACCAGTCGGTTGAAGTTTGTTTTTCCTCCTCCTTTTTATTCTTGTTTTCTCCACAATACGCTGATATTTTGACATATGCTGAGAAGTCACAACGAAGCAATTTACAAAATTCCATTCATCACTTGAAAACTTCGAGGAGCCCTTGGCGAAAATCAACAAACGTTGGTGATTTTTTTGCAATCAGCGATTAAAAGGACAATTTAATCGGAGATATTCAAACTGCATGACATGTTGTAGAATATCCGTAGCATTATTTGATGTCTTTAAAGAGGAACTGAGTAGAATACTCCCTTAAATTTTTGTTTATTATATACACGGGAAAAAAGAAGTAGGGGTTGTTGGATGATATGTACATTTCCGATTAATCGTTGTGATACCTGGTACCCTACTAATACATCAGGTTTCTAACCCAAATGTTGCGGCATTACCACAATTAATTAGAAATGTCCATATCATGCAATAAATTGGGGTAGTACATGCAATTTTAGGGGATGACCTCAGACCCGTTCTTCCCGTAATATATTTAAAAAATTTAAGGAAACCATATAAAATCTCAAGCAGAGACTTTCTATCTCTCGAGAGAGAATATACAACCGGGAAACCATTTCCTGTTTGCTGTCAATCACCTTACATGAAAAAAGCTTCTTTTGGACTGAAATGTGAAATTTCCTTACCTTGAGTTGTACTCAAAAATGGACCGCACTCATCACTCAACAGTTGACGCCAGTGGCGAGGCGTGAATGATCGATTTTCGATATTTCCTCATTTGAAGCTATGTTAAAGAACCGATTATTAAGGTCTTCGTTGCGAACACCCTGTTTATCGATCATTTTACATAGGTTTTAATGGCAGATAAATCGATTTATCGCAAAGCACACCACGCCACTGGTTGACGAACACTGGTCCGAGTCAATAGGAGAAGTCGGACAAAATCTGGAAACTTTGAAAGCTTTATATTTTTGAAAATATAAAACAAAAAAGATCAAGAGTGGTTCTAATGGCCTTTTTTGTGAAACTTCCTTGCAGAAACCCTCCTTGAAATTGAATCTGTGACTATACAAACATCAAATTTTGAAATTTTAGCTAAAAAATGCATGCCCGACCTCTTCTATTACCTCGTTCCAATGTAAGACGCATGGAAATATCAATTGAACAAATGACTCACCTGAAACATAAAGAAAGGAAAAACTCGAATCAATAACGATCTTGGAGGAGAAATAATGATGGAGATACATTCGAAATCAGGTGAGGATGCTGATCAGGTCAAGCAGATCATCATAAGTAAATAAGAGACATACACAGTAAAAAATGCCGGGAAAATAATTGAAGATGGCGATCAAAATTGCTGAAATTTTGAGACCAAAAATTCCCGAGGACATTCAACTTTGCAATTTCAGTCAATTTTTTTAAGTCTGATCCGTTCCGAAGGCTACTCCCACAGAGCGCGAGGGCAAACGGGTTGGGGTGGGGAAAACTTGAAAATAAGTGGGCAATCTCGCGGCATTGTATCGTTTTGGGATCGGATCGACTGAGACACTCGAAGCGGAGCGCGGGTCCCCGAGTTCTTTCATTTTGGTCGAGCGAGCACTGGAGTGGAGTGGATTCCCAAAGCTTTTGATTAGCTTTGACCTCCTCAAAACGGAGGTTTCTGATCTGGTAATTAACGTTATTGATCCTCTTCAAAATTATGTTCTGTTCCGGATTCGACGATTTCAAAGCTGGGTCGCTCGAGAAAAGAGCCGTCCCTGGACTCGGAGGAAGCTGGGAGTCTATAGATCCCACAGGGGGAAAAATCGGATTCGTTACAGAAAGAAAGGGAACCATTTCTTCGGCAGACTTTCGTTTAGGAAACATTCTCGTGCGCGTTGAGCAACTAGATGAAAATAATGTCAGTAATGTTTACTTCTTGAATTTTTGAGAAGTAAAGATAGCACATATTTCACGACAATTTCCTCCCACTTTTTTGAAGAATAATAAACCACGGAAAACAAGTTTGAGTTCTGGAGGGGGCATTAGCAGGAGTTTCTAGAGGGGATCGCGTCCGTAATGGGAGTTGGTCAGATCATGCGAGTTTGAAAATGACATCGTGTTCGACATCATGACTAAACAGCACGGAGAAAAAACTTCGTGCGTGGGACCTGAAGTTTAGGTCTTATAGGTCCCAGGAAGTTTTTGGATTGTGTATGCCATGACTGGAAGTCTAGCTGCGAAGTTTGGTTCCTGTGAACGATAAGCAATTATCTCTACTATTTAAAAATGGAAGAATTCAAAATTACTGCGTGAGCTTATTATCAAAGTATCCGGTATTCCATTGAATATTCAATTGAAAGTGATCTTAACCAAGGCGAATAAGGCGGTATTTTCACAATAGTCAAAGATGTTTAAAAAAACCGTAAAAATTAACATATTCTCACTAGTTGCCAAGGTGTGCGATATAATAAGGCTGTTTTATATGAGTTGAAATGAAGAACATGCACATTTTTCAGCATTAACTGGTAACAATGCTACCCAAAAACAGAGGAATCCACTCCCAGTTGTGACTTTTTTTCGAAAGTCCGACAATTTTGGAGCTCTCCAAGCGTTTCTCATGCAAATGGGTAATCTCATTAAAGCACACGCGCACAGGACTTGAACTAACGGCACTTCTGCTTTCCTCTTTGACTCGAAATTCCCTATTATATGAAATTCATTCCGAACTTTTTTTTTCGAGAGGAGACGAAAGGACTTGGGAATAAAGGGATTTCTCAGCTTTTCAGGAGGGACGATATTTTCAGCGGTCCTTTCGCCGCGGCCTTTGCTCGCGTCGTCCTCGGTGCTCGAAAGCGCGGGGGCAAGCTCTCGAAAGGGCACAAAAAATTCACGAAAAGCATTCTTCCCGGAAGCACTGGATGTAAGGTTATTGTTTCTTTTGATTTTATTATTCTTGTAGATCCGGGAGGGACTTTATGGTGGATGGATGAGCAACGCCGACCCGTGATAACAGCGGTGAGATGAATCCGCGAGGCCGCGTCAAAAGGCCATAAAAACGAATACAACGGGACATTGCGCACAGCGTGAGTGTTCTGCTATCTCATAAACAGGAGATAGCCGGAAGTATGAAACGGTGTGTGATATACTAGGTGCACCAAGCTTCATCCACAAGTTAGCGTGCAGTTACACATTTTGTACCTGTAAACTGGTGACGAGGGATCATGCCTCGAAATCCTTTAATCGAATCGTAACAGAAACGCATCAAGTTGCATTATTTTTGAACCAAGAAAAGGAAGTTTTATTTCTCAATAATAATAGACGGAATTCAACGACTAATTTTACGTTCAAACTATGTTGTATCGCGATTCCAAATTTTTGACAAAAGAAAATTCTCAACCAAATGAATCCATCTCATTCTTTTCCGAACACAAGTTGGTGTGTTTCGGTCCAATGTTCACCCTCTGAGTGGCTCGTTTCTCAAATAGATAACATTCTGCGATTCGGAACTACAATTTCTACCCCATCAATAAAAACACTTACGTGCATAGAAAAACTAAAGGCACATGGCACATGGCTGTTTCCAAACTGAGACAGGAATTGTAGTTCCAAATCGCAAAATGAAGTCGAAATCAAGAGCATTTTGTACAGATCGAATCGTAACAGAATTGCATCAAGTTCCATTAAGTTTGAACCCAGAAAATGAAGTTCCATTTCTCGATGATAATAATAGACGGAATTCAATGACTACTTTTACGTTCAAAATATTTTGTATCGATTTCAAATTTTTGGCAAAAGAAAATTCTCAACCGGTTGAATCCAAAACTAATCCGATCTCATTCTTTTCCAAATACGACGTGGTGTGTTCCGGTCCATGTTCACCCACTGAGTGGTCCGTTTCTCAAACGGACAACATTCCGCAATTCGGAGCTACAATTTCTACCCCATCACTAAAAACACTCACGTGCATAGGAAAACTAAAGGTATATATGCGCTGTTTCCAAACTGAGATAGGAATTGTAGTTCCAAATCGCAAAATGAAGTCCGAATCAAGAGAACGATTAATTTGGAGTCTAGCTTTTGATGCGAGCGGCCGCCGTCCCCTCGCCCTTACGATAAAAATTCTTGAGCTTTGTTAAAATTTAATTTAAATTGAAATGGAGCCGAGGGCCGGCCGAGAAGGGGGCCACGGTGGGTCGTGGGGAGGGGAGGGGAGGGGAGGGGAGGGGAGGGGAGGGGGAAGGGGGGGGAGTCGATTAAGCATCAAAGAGTTCCCCATCGAGTTCTTCAATTATAACGGCTGAGACGCAGTGGATTATGCTTCACCTGAAAGTAATTTACACTCCGGGTTTCCGAGCGGTGGATTAGTACGAACGCACGAGCGATTGAAACGCTCGCCGCACCGCACCGGGCCGGACGCTGTCGATTCTTCAGGTGTTGCCAAAAAGAAGGACAGAATTCGTTGGTTTTGCGTTGATTTGTCAGTAGCCGATCCTTGAAATCATTTTACGGCAACGAGGGAAAGCACATGCGACTGGATACGTGAAACAGTACCTTATATGGAGTACATTTTGCAAAAAGGAACCAGAGGCATTGCAATGTTGCTAAGATTGTGCAACTTCTTTTGTCTCAGAAGAAAAACCTGATTATCAATTGACAGTTTCTATTTGACTCGCTAAAAACTGTGAATTTAAGACAAAAATCACCATGGAAATTTTATATTTTTTCATGATAGCAGTATTTTTATTGCAAAAGATGAAGTTGCAGAATCTCAGCATCCTTGCAATGCTTCTGGTCCCTTTTTGCGAAATGCAATCCATATCTTCCACGGAGAAATTATCATCCACTTTTCCAAACACAATAAAAAGAAATTTAAAAAGCGGGTAACAAGGCTAAAATTTCACGAATAAAACAAAAACGTTTCGGCTGAAAACTCAGCCTCCCTCAGTTACATAAAAAATTGAACACTTTTTTTCCAAACACTTAACCGACGTTTTCAACGATCTAAGATTTTTTGCCTTGGGACCTCATGAATTGACATCCCATGCGACGCGAAACGTTGCGGAGGAACTAAGTTTCAATTTTTATGGCTGCAAGCTGAATAAGGTAAATTTCATGTGAAAATTACAGCCATTATATCGTGATACCTTATATATGTATAGGTACTTTTTTTTATTTTTTTCTTTACGAAATTATTACTTCATTTTGAAAACATGTATACTTTTAAAACGTGACAAATATTTGTAAAACCTTTTTCAAGCGACATTAATTTCAATGAGCCGCAGTTGTGACGAAAGAAACTGGAAAAATGAATAAATGAGGAAAAGAGAACCAAGAAACACGTAATCTTTAGTTTTAACCCATTTATACATCGATCTTTTAGAGTCAAATACGTAAAATTTTGAGCGTTTCGTTGCGCGTACACCTCACTGCAGCGCAATAAAAGCACAAAATGTAAAAGAAAAAATTACAGTGCTTTGGAAATTATTAACTTTGACACGGAACCACCAATATTTAAAAAAACACACATTATATTATTATTCTCCTTTGATAAATTGATACATATTTTTTTCTCATCAATTAAAATGAGAATAATCAATGCAGAGTGTGCTAACATTTCAAAATCATGAGTTAAAAAACGCTGACTATGCGAGTATAAATATTAAAGCTTAACAGAGCGGAGCGGCGTGCTGCCAGCGCGAGAGGCTCACTGGCGCCTACAAACCTAAGTGGATACTTCACGCATTGCACACTGCTTGCAGTATCTACTTAGGTTTATAGGCGCCAATGCGCGTATCGCGCTGGCCGCCAGCCCGCCCGCCCACCGTGCGGCGGCGCCTGAAGCAACTATTTCTCAACAGAGGTGTTGCACATTATACGAAACCGAACGTATTAAGAATGACAGGCATCCTTTAAAAGTACAGATCTTTCCTCACAAAATAAATCAAGATACTTAACGTACACAGGAAAAATCTAAGAGCCTTTAGGTGAGGCAAATATAGAGGTTTATCCGGTTCAGGTATAACAAGGTGGGAATTTCTTGAAAGATAATTAAGTCCTGTTACACCGAAGAGCTGTAGAGAGTTTTAGTGAGTTTTGTCTCGTGAAATTCAAAGAATCGTTGACGAAAATGTCCTCTACCCGTTCAAACCTATAACACCATTACTTTTTCCAGAAACGCTTCTCACTAGAAAAGAACAAGATAAAAGAGGAGAATCTAGGAAAAAGAGGAGCCCTTTCATCTGGTTTTAAACTACCCAATGAAGGGGAAACTGGCAACCACAGTGGATTATATGTTTCAGAAAACCATGCTCAAGCGAGGAAGGAGCGAGAAAAATATATGATTATGCACGAGTAAGAAGCGGTTCCATTACTTTCGGGGAAATATGATCGTCAGACGTTGGTAGGGGAGAACACTTGTGCGGACCTGAATAA
Organism: Bemisia tabaci; assembly: GCF_918797505.1. Classification (NCBI taxonomy): domain Eukaryota; kingdom Metazoa; phylum Arthropoda; class Insecta; order Hemiptera; family Aleyrodidae; genus Bemisia; species Bemisia tabaci. Next base: position 5,200,004 of record NC_092796.1, on the reverse strand, counting down.
TAAATTAACGATAACTTCCTTCTATCAGCTCGCACGGAGGCGTTCCGAGTAAATAAATATGGAGGATAACCCTACTGCTCGTATGAGCGATGCATTTTTATCGGCATTTACAGCAATTACTACGTATATTATCGTCTTCTCTTGCACTGAATATGCTTCATAAAATTATGTGACGTATTAAAAAGCACAAACAAAAACAAAAAAAACTCCAACTACATTTGACAGTATTCATCTACGCAAAGACAGTTTTCAGTTTTCTTTTGGAATTTTTTAATAACTCTCCCTATGGTTTAAAGACAATTTGCTGGAATTCAGTGTGTCAACAACTTACAGAAATAAGATGCTATAATAGATCCTTGACATTTACTGGCAAGCGGTAAACATGATTTGGCACTACAAACATTTCAAAAAATAGAAGACAGTTATTTAGAATTTACAAATATTGGGATAGGCCTCAAACTACTTTAAGTTTGTAAAAATTGTAGTATTGATTCCATCGTATTTTGTACTTTATGCAGTGACAAATCATTGCAATTGCTTGCGAGAATCCATCCATTCCCAAAGTTAAAATGTTGAATCTCACTCAAGGTTCGTGAAAATTGTTCTATTTATGATGCTGCGTTCTAGACACATGGGCGGATCCAAGGGGGGCGTAGGGGGCGCACGCCCCTCCATATGTCTGAAGAAAAGGGAAGAGAGATGGGAGGGAGTGAAGAGGTAACGGAAGAAAGAAGGAAGGAGGCTTGTATTTGGTAATATTTATGACAAAATTGACTCAAAAGTTTGCCTGCTTATTAGATTCCTTAAAATTTCGAAAATGTTCCAGGGGAAGCCCCCCGCCCCACCTTACGGCCCTTCGTTCGGAGTGTCTGAATCCGCTCATGTCAAGAATTTCTTGAACCTCCCCTAAAATCTCAATGGAAACCAAACAGGGCCTTTCTAAGGAGAGGATCACACTGGGGGGAAAAAAAACAAATTGGATCTAGAGTCCAGACTCTTGAAAACATCGACAAGAAAAAATACTCTTGATTCAATCAGATTTAAGCTCAAATCAAGAACCAAGCCTCTTAATTTGAGCGAATTTCCTTTTGATTTAAGCTTAAATCTGATTGAATCAAGAGTCCTTTTTCTTGTCAATGTTTCCAAGAGTCTGGACTCTAGATCCAGTGTGTTTTTTTTTTTCCAGTGCAGTTTAAGGAGCGGCTATGAATACGGGTGACGTTTGAAACTCACTCAGGCGAACATTGAGAAGTCATAAGAAATGGATTTCTCAATGAGACATGTGCAGGAAAAAAACCTTCTAGGTACAATTTACTCGCTGAAACAACAATAAAACGGATAAGTGTAGTTGTGCGCACCGCTTTTAAGTGAGAGATTGAGGTTATATTTACATATTATGACGGAAGGAAGTGTGGTTATCACGTCCGTCCAAAAACCGAATCCTCGAATTTAGGCATTACTTCCCCTCTGAAACATCGACGGGTAAGCCCTTATTCGGAAATAAGCGAGGCGTAAGTCAGCTTAAGGCCATAACTTTGAGGCTCTGCGAGAAAGCGACTCCGCGTCAACCTGTAATTTTAAAGTTTCAGTCGAATTTACGGGCGAGTCTGTCAGAGCCGCGGGTTCGAAGGCCTCGCTTTTTTCTCGACTCAATTTCAATATTCAGACCCCCATCTCGAGCCCCGCGGAGAAAATAACCAAGCCGATTGCATCTCTGACATCGGGGATCGGAGAAAATATATTTTAGAGATCATAGGGAATGTAATCGAGTAGCAATCACAATTGGCATAAAAGTGAGCAAAACAAGAGCATTGAATTTTTCGTCTCGAGTACTCTCTCCAAACTTCAAACTCAAAGTAATTAGAGAAGTCGATAAACACGATGAGATCGAAAAATGATAATCTTTTCATCGTACTCAAAAGTAAAGCATTCGTACTCGCGGAACGACGACGGTCGGAGATCGTTACGAGGATGATTCCAGTAACGAGGATAGGAATTAGCTCCTAAGTGAGCGCCCCATGCACGACTTACCCCGAACGAGCCCCTTCATTCGCGACCGCTGCAACCCGGCCAACGCCGGCCCCTTCATTCGTGAGTGACGCAAAACGGCAAACACCCTCCAGCGGGAACAATGAGGCGCAAATCGTTCACCGGATAGGCGAGTGTGTCAGATCGTCGAAAATATTCTACTAGTAAGAGGAAAGAGTACTAAAACCATCCGCAGAACACGCAACTACGTTCACGAGTAATTCCGCCCCGATAATAAGGGAGCACGACCGTTACGTTACCCGAGTCGCTGCTGTTATCCCCGATTCGGACTTCGAAGGCTCCACCTGGATCGGCGGGGGAGAAGGGGTGGGGGAAAAGGCGCCGTCGGATTCGGGATGTTTTTCAGGCGGTTAATTTTTATTCAAGTTCATACACTAGCCGACCCTCCGCGAGTATCGGCGCAGAAATGAGCGTCTGAAAATGGGGGAGCGCCGGGCTTTTGACGGGGTTTCCGCCATCGACGTTCCAATTTCATAGCCGTTAAACCAACACCCCCCCCCCCCCTCGCCCCCTCCCCCTATTCGGAGCGCCTCGTCCTCGTCCGCCGGTCACGTCGTGCCACAGTTTTTGTTCCTCTTTACGGCCTCGCTTTTATGTATTTTATTGTTGCGCCTAAATGTTCGCACGCGTGGGCTATTGGCGAATCTTGCATTTTCCGATCGCGTTGTATCGGGTTTCGGCGTGGTTGCCGGTTTGTCATCGTCCCGAGGATAAATTGGACTCGCTGAATTTGTATCGTACAAAACACAAATAATAAAATAACATTCAGCGAAAATTTTAATGTGCTAATGTAGTAATGCGATTGAACGGTAGATATTAAGTGACAAAGTGATTAAAGAATAAAGAACCTGTTGCGGCCAAGGAAAATGTGTAATGGAATGTAATGTGTTAAGGAAAATGTTCTCAAGGGTTTCTCCTGAGAAGTTAATTCGGTTTTTTGGTAAAAGAACATCAGGGCTTGATAGTGTAATGGTTCAGAGACTAAAACCGGGTGCGAGGAAAAAATCTTTGGACGGCCCATTGAATAGCATAGGTTGATTGGTGTGCTGTACTATGGTACATCCGAGTGATTTCAAAAAGTGAGCCCTACTAGCACGCTTAAAAAACAGAAAGAAACCAAGTCAAATTTTGAGAAAAAATTTAAGTCAGAACCGGTGTTGGGCTTACGTAGCCGAATGTTCCCTCTTTTGGTAAAAATAGTGGTTAGACGTGTTCTTTGACATTGAGTCTAAAGGAGGAATAAAATTTCAAAACCATCATTCTCGGCCTCATTGGCTAAGCCCGCCTCTGATTTCTCCACCATTTCCCCCTTCCCTTAACTTTGTCCGGTTCCCCAGGTTTTCCCTGACTGCGACCACCTTGGCTGAAAGGTAAGACACTTGAGGGAAGTTAACGCGCCTTCAATTGCTAACGTATGCAAACTTAACTTCTGCAAATTACGAATATTTGCATCCAGCTTAGCGCTGCTATCGTTGACCGTTCGAGAAGGCGCTTCATTGATGCAAGGAGTATATACCTCATAGTGTCCGTTCAGCCGATTATTCTGAGTTTCGTAAAATAAAAGGGCGGTTTTAATTAGCAATCTGGAATAATGATTACTCATGCACTCGTAAACTAGTACATTGAGTCATTAGGATTGTGGAAGAAGCTTCTGATTTTGAAATTATCGATTGGTGTCAGTACACCATCGCTGAAAATTCACATTTTCAGGCCCCACCGTGAATGCCCACTTTTCCCCTCTTTTTTTTACCACTCGGGATGTTACTGGAGCCGATTCGGTGCCGGAGGTATTGGAGCGGAGGCTATTTTTCCCGATTTCCGATCGTTCAGCGAGGGATTTTATTCGATTGCCATTCCCAACTCTAATGGTTATTTGCTCGACGGCTCGGCCGTTTTGAATCGGTGGAAAATCGCACGAAAATAACGTTTGCCCCTAACACGCGTCGCAGCGCCCAGAAACGTGCGTTCTTTGAGGAATTCGGTGGAGGCATTTACGTTTCTAAAACAAGTATTAGAGTGGATACCACTTTCCTTAAGAACAAAATATTATTAACAAGTAAAAAAAAAACTCATCAATTCCAGGAAGATTTTTTTTAGAAACTGAGAATACATCCGAATTAGGAGCATTGCACTATTACAAAATTTTTAATAACTTTATTTTCTTAAATTTTAGCAACAATTTTTCATGAAATTGTTGTTTTTTTATGTTGCATATTTCGCAGTTTATTTTTTTACCGTCAATATAAGTGATGCTTAGAATTCCACCAAAATTTTCAAAACTTTTTAATTTAAAGTATAAATTTACCTTACTTTCCCGTGGAGCCTGGTTTAACTCGACTAATTCAGAAAAACGGCAAGCTAATTATAATGATCCGTAAATTTAGTACCTAAAATTCTCTTAAAATTGATTCAGAAAACTTATATTCACACGATGGCAAATTTGAAGCATGAAAGATAAGATTTCATCAATATAAGAGACTTTTCTCATCCACATTTTAATAAGTAATGAATGCGGGACACCTCATTCCCCACATATCGCACAACGTTTGGAGATATTTTATTATTTCCGGTGAACATACCATTATTTTAAAACTCATCGCTATACTGTAAAACAAGTAACCCATTACACACTGAAGATGCTTCCCAGTAGCATTGATTGTTCAATGTGGACTTAAAAAAGCCCTTAATATTTTTTTAAAACACAAGCAGCAAAAAAATCAATTTGTTCTTTCCAAGTGACTAATACTACAAATTTCACAAACTTCCTCACTTAAAAATTTAAAAATTTTGGCAACAGCTTACTAACACCCCCCTCCCCCTTCTCACCCGCCAATCAATCACAAGCTGCTAATTTCAGGCTTTGTTTGCAATTCGAATCCGTGACCAAACTGGAGGAAGACGCGAGTTTCCCGGGGGAGGAGGGGGCGAGGGCGGGGGGGAGGGGGAGGTGCAAAAACCAGAGCGCGGGTTGACAGGGGAATCATATTGTTAACACGGCGTGGATGGAGGCAGACCTACAATGACAATCCGAATCAATCATTTGCGGTGCCGATAACGAGGGTTCGCGACGCGCTTAAAACCCAACACAGCGTTGCCGAAATCCACGTGATCCGGTGCGTATTTATCGGGCGTATGTATAAATCTGGCAACGATGTGGGGGCTTTAACTAGAGCATAAATACCCCACCGCCCCTCCCGCGCGATGCTCGCTGGAATCGAATGTGTGAAATAGATAGCATTGTGGGACGGCGGAGACCGGGTCCTTTGTGGATCCAAGGAAAAAAATGCGCGCGTCGGAAACCCAATTATGAGCGCTCAAATTCTCGGTTAAACGCGCTTCCGCTGCGCGCGGTCGGCCAATCGGAAGGCTGGATTCTGGCCGGAGGCAAAGTTGACCGAACGGCAGCGTTGGTTGAAAATTCACTTCAAGCGCCATAGACAGATGACACAAAGTTTTGAAATTCAACCCATCGCTGAGAAATGGGTATGTTGCACACAAGAGATTGGATGACAGAAAATACATTAAAGGGGCAAAATTGCACCTAAACACGATGAGTACATACACAAGTTTGAATATATAGTTGTTTTATAATATAGAGCCGCTATCATAGCAAAACATCGAATTTTAAGGAAACCAAATTATAAATGGACATATTTCTATCAAACGGAACTAAGCGCCAATTGGAGTTAATTTTGAGGAATTTAGAGTCCCGGATAGCGCGTTCTGTCGAACGGACCTAAACGCCATGGAAAATCATTGCAAGTATAGGACGGAATAAAAGCCGGACGCCCGATTTCGCCGCCGATCCAAGCCCCCCTCTACCTTCCTCACCCTATGGCGCTTAGGTACGTTTGATAGAAATACGTCCAAATTAAGGAGGATTAAGAACTTTGTGCACCCCTTTGCGTTTCCAATTGATTCAGAATTCAAAGACTTTCAAGTACATTTAGGCAAATTATCAAAATCGCAAGTTCATATCCAATGACTTCTCACGGCGAGGCGTCCCAAATTCCAACATTTCATTGACTTTTTTATAAGGTATGCTGAGAGACCCAGCATATCCAATTAAACTAGAATCAGTTCCGTTCCTGCAATTTCCATCGCATATGCTTTCGGAATTCCTTTGATGACTTTATAGGAACGAGCAGTACGCTCGTATTTGTACGAACAAAGATGCAGGAATCGAAAATCAGGAGTGGGACGGCATCAGGGGTTCACTCGCCGGCGTGCGTGGGACTTTGAGCGTCACTGCGAGCAGGAAATTGCTTTGATTTGCACTTTTTCAGGACTTAAATTCGCAATATTGGAGTCGAGGGGGTGACAAGTCAAAGGGTGACATTTGCCTGCAGTGTAAATTGAAGATAGATTGAACCGAAAGAATAATAGTCAGCGAATCGAATGCGAGAATCAAGCCGCGTTGCTCCATTCTTTCAAGACCCCCATTTCTCAGGTTCTCAGCTTATGTGAGGGGGGGGGGGGGGCCAGGATGAGAGCCTTATAAATCAGTTCTCTCATCGATTTTGCGGAACAGAGCTACGACTCGTTTCGGAGTTAATCTCCCGTCGCAGTTCGATGATCGTTTCTCTTGTTGCTTATTTAAGTTTCTCCGCTTAAAATGGAGTACTTAACTAATCAGGTACAATTATTTTAAGTGTTATGCTTTTTTTTTACTAAAAATCCAGGCAATGCCATCGAGTAAGGTGTAAGTTAAATTTGGACACTACTTTTTGGCTAAGGCTAGAGAGGCAAAAAAAATCAAGTGTGCATTGCATGATCTCTCGTGCGGACTATTTGCAATTTAATAAGAAATAAGTTTTCCATTGTTAGGCGTCTCACACTAACTTCTCTCTCGGGACAATTCTTGTTTCTTTCTTTTTCCCCCGTTTCCTTTTTTTACCTCTCCTATCTTTTGCATCTGAAGAAGAGTCGAAAATCAGAAAATGCTCAAATCTAAGTAAATATAAGGGGTAAATGGAAAGCAACGGTTAAAGAACGGAAAGGGATAAAATATAAATAAACAGAATGTCACAATCAGTGGCTCGTGTGGAAGTTTTAAAACTCATCGAAGTTAACAATAGAAAGTAAGGAAACGTGGCTGTCAATGGCAATATCAGTGACAAAAAAGTTAAAAACTTCGCATAGATGGCGTCCTATCGAGAGAAAGTTATTTCCAGTGACCATTACGATTTCCGCATGCTGTCGATGGAAGAGTGACGAGTTGAGTGGTGTTCTTGACAAACTGTATCTGCAAACTGCTCACTGGCACACTCTTCGTCATGATTAGACAAGTCTTGGTCGATAGCTATTGTCAGTTATTTTAGAATATTGAATTTCTCGCGACTTTGTTCCTAATTGCCTCATCTTTAACTACCTATTTTTTACAGTTTGGTTTGGTTGAAAGTTCGGTTGCACGCACCAATGAAAACAGTTACCCGGAAAAACGGTAATACCTGCAAAATTGCGAATCTAGTTAGCGATGTTTCAAAATAGCAGCCTATATTATGCTTAATCGAAAGAGAACGAACCGACCTTCCAAAACCAGGAAACTTTCCATAAAATTACATTGAGCGTTTTTCGATTTAAAAACCTAACTAAATCAGAGAGTCCGCAGCGTTGTGAACCGCGATTCGCGTTTTCGCAGTTGTACTGAAAGTATCGTCAGAAAAGGCCTTAATATAAGTTAGACGTTGCCATTCTCAATTTTTTTCAACAGAGAAGTAAACGACATCAAAATTTGAAATTTTGTAAATATGTTCTTTAAAATTAAGCGTAAATTTGACGGCAATTGTACAGGCCTCGAGTGGTTTAGTTCTCAGTAAAGAAAGAAAAAGAATATGGAAGGTGATTTGGCTACAAAAACCGCGGTTCGGCTAATTTTTGTCCCACCCATTCAATTTTGCCGTAATAAGACCGGTCAGGCGCTAGGATGCAACTATTCGTGTTCCAAGGGTGTCCGTGGTGCATATGCTAGTAACTGAATGCGCCTCTCTCCTCCTCGCAGTCGTCGAGGTCTACGTTCACGTAGCCAGCGTAAGCAACGCTGTAAATTCAAGTTTTCAGAGTATATTCTGTAAAATCTGAGGTAAATTTCAATGGCGCTAAGTAGTTGAGTTCTCTGTTAAAAGAAAAAAAATAGGAAAAAATACGATTTGACAAAAAGTTAGTTCAGACGCATGAAATTACAAAATGTATGTGTTATTTCATGTGTTTTTGTAAGTTAACACTGATGATGACGTTTGCCGAGATACATTTATGTGTTAGATTAGTTTGATACAATTTTGTGATTTCATGCACCCAGACTAATTTTTGTCAAGTGGTATTTAATGGATGCAATAATGCAGAAATTCAAAAAAATAAAAACCAGAGAAGAGGAAAAATTGAAAAATGAGGAATAATGAAATGCGGTTAGGCTGATGCCGGTAAAATTCGTCCACTTTACAAGACATATTTTTTCCTCACTGCGCTTTTTCACGACCCTTGCAACTCAGCCGACCCGAAAACCTCCGGGGGTGTAAATTTTCCCTCCGGGCCGACAACCCGGCGGAGGGCATGTCGGGAATCGCGCTCCATTTTTCACCTCTTATCGCGTTTCTTCTTGGCTTGAGTGTCGTTATAGCTCAGCCGGACGATCTTTGTTCCGCGTGGAGCCCACCTTTTGAGCCGAACGGTTGCGGGCTCCTCGAAAAAAGACAAAGAGGACGACCCGCACGCCGTATTAAGTCGAGGGCGGATCAACACCCCGGCAAAAAAGAGGGTTACGAATCCCGCGCTCCACTCAAGAATAATAGTGCGGATTTAAGCAACACAGCGCCGTGTACACAACGAGAGTTTGATAATGTCTTTTTGGAAGTGGGTGAAGCCGCTAGCATGGAAACGCGAAGACCTAAAGGTTTTCTCACTTGTTAAAATGATCTTACCGTGAATTGCATCACTCTCTAGGGAGACGGACCTAGTAAAAGTGAGTCAGCCTGACGTCAGAATAAAATAAACTACCCTCCGTCCGACTGATTCAGGCTGATATTAGCGGTAATCAGTCGGAAATTAGCGGGTATCAGTCTGACATCAGCGCGGGAATCAGTCTGACTCAGGCCGGTAGTTTATGAAACATAGTCTGACGTCTGCAGGCTGACTCACTTTAGCCCCCCTGTGGGTTAAGCTTAATTGCGTGATGTTTGAATGACGGACGAGGGGGAGTCCAGCACTTTGTGACGTCACGCTTGAAGAATATGTGTTCTCACTTTCGTGTTCGACTTTTGGAACGCGAAAAATAAAAAATGAAAACGTCGAAACGACCTCGAAAATTCACACGACGTTATTTCTTGGCACGGCAACTTATCAATCCTAACTAAATTGATAAAATAATCAGCTAAATGATTCGGCTAAATTGATTCAAATATCGGGGGGTACGCCTTCTGTCCGATCTGTGGCCCAACCTTCAGTAGGTATGAAGCTTAGTTTCATGCCCTCGAATAGCCGCCTCTGAAGTCATATTTCAAGAAAAGTAAAGGAAGGCGCACTCATCTAGGGTTATCAATTCCCGATAAATATATATTGAAAAAAAAACAAGAAGAAAAAATCCAACATGAGTATGTTGGAAAAGCGTGCCGAATAACTGAAATGTTGAACAAATACCTCTTATTTTCACGTCTTTGCTTTATGCATCAATTGGTACTTTTTGCTAAATTTGGGAGAAAATATTGATTCATGAACGTTGAATGTAAATTAATTTTAAAGATTCCGTCCAATTATCTCGATTTTAAGCTGATATGCGGCATTTGCGCACGACCGTGATTTGGGCGAACTGCCGTGCATCGAAATCGCGTTCAGTTAATCTCTTTGGATTTCGAACTGTAACTTCTCTCCTATTCGGCCGATTTGTACAAATGAGGTCTCTTTTTATTTGTACTTCAACGGAAAGTAAAGAAAAACTCGCTAAATAGACGGAAAACAATTTTTGAGAAAATTTGGTGGATCCTGGCATCACGGTGAATGGTTAATCGGTTAATCGCCTCGCCCTCTTTGATTGCCTTGCTCGAAACCGGACACTCAAAGCTATATCGCGAGATAACTGTAGTGGTTTAAGTGGATTTCGGCAGGGGCCATGGTTAGTACATAGTATAATGAGTCACGAGGCTCATCACAGATTGCACTTACAGTGCAAGACGCTCATTGGCTATAGAGTTTTGGCGGGAAAGAAGGTTCTAGAGTTGAGTCCTCCGAGCGTAAGAAAGCTCCTATGAGGTTTCTGTCAAATTGAATAATACGGTTTTGACAGAAAAATGTTCTCAAGGGTTTCCAATTAGCAGTTCATTAGATTTTTTGGTAAAAGACCATCAGGGCTTGACAGTGTAATGGTTCAAAGACAAAGAAACGGGTGCGAGGAAAAAAGTATTTGGACGACCCGTTGAATAGCATTGGTTGATCTGTGTGCTGTACTATGGTACATCCGAGTGATTTCAAAAAGCGAGCCCTACTGGCACGCTTAAAAAAAAAAAAATTCAATCGGCTCAGTTGTTGTAATGTGGGGGGGGGGGGTGAATCATTAAAGTTGACACGGAACCACCTTCATATTTACAAAACACACATTATATGTATTTTCCTTTAATACGTATTTCTTTCCATCAATTTAAATGAGAATAATCCATGCAGAGTGTGAAAACATTTCAAAATCATGAGTTGAAAAACACTGACTCCGCGAGTTTGCATATTAGTGCCTAACACAGCGAAGCGGTGTGCTCCCAGCACGGAACGCGCACTGGCGCCTACAAACCTAACAAGGATACTTCACGCATTGCGCAATGCGTGAAGTATCCCTGTTAGGTTTGTAGGCGCCAATGCGCGTATCACGCTGGTTGCCCGCCGCGCCGTGGAGTGCCACGGCGCCTCAAGCAACTATTTCACAACAGAGGTGTTGCACAGTATCATACGAGATTGAAGGCGCTGGGAATTGACGGACTGAAGGTAAACGACGACTTCAGTCAGTGATATTTAAAAAAAATTAATACTTAAACAATGTATAGAGAGCGGGCTAATTTAAAAGGTTAAAATTCAAATCAGCTCTGTAGATACCTCAAACAAAGTCGAAAAATAATGCAAAAGCTCATATCGTTACCTTCCGGCTGAAGTATCACAAGCACCATGCGACGTTTCGAAACTTCCGCCGCCATTTTATTTTTTTACGGAAACATTTCTGGTTGAAAGAGAATTCAGTGAAACTTTCGGACAGCTTCGTTTAACAATTTATCTGTAAAAAAAATAAAATGGCGGCGGAAATTTTTAAACGTCGCATGACGCTTGTGATACACTAAAAAAAAAGTAGCTTGGATCAAGCTTGATAATTCTTGAATTTGCCGCCAAGAATTTTGTCTATCTTGCTTTAAGCTGACTTTTTCTTGATTCAAGAAAAATAATGCTTGGGTTAAGCAAAAAAGTAGCTATATTAACCAGCAAAATTCTTGATTTAAGAAGTAATACTTCTTGGCGGCTAATTTAAGATTCTTTTTTTTTTCCAGTATACTTTGGCTGGAAGGTGACAATGTATGTATACGATACATTCGCCGCAAAACCTAAGCGGAACCACAAGACGGAGAGAGTATTTCGAACGAATCCGTGGAAAGAAACTAAGGGCCGATGCGGAGGGAAATACGAGAGGACTCTGACTGGATGCACAAAGCAAGAGCAATATCGTTGGGCTGTAATTGAGGTCCTGTTTGAAATTGAATACTTTTTATGGTTTAACGATGAGTCTCGCCGTGACTTATACGACACTCGGCCCGGAGTAGATACACAGTTCCGGAGCTCGCCCGCGGTCGTTGTTTGTTTATACGTTGCGAAAAATGGGGGGAAAATGTTGCACTACATCGTAATAACTCCTGCAGCAACAAACTCGGGCCATAAGTGGCAAGTGTCGGCGAGAACTACCGCTTTCCGCGGGGTTAATGGACGTTTGAGGTTCGAACTTGGCAAGGGCGAGCCCCCAGTCCCACCCGGATCATCGTTTCGAATAAATGAAGTTAAATAAAAAGACTCTGATGTTTATTGGCGTTTTATTTTCCTGCATCCATAAAAGCGCGGTTGTAAAGATTTAACGGTTAATTTTTAGCGCCAGACGCATAAACTTTTTCCGGACCTTGTTCCCTCTCGTTGTCTTATCGAAGGGGGGGGGGGGGCAGAGAGTTCTCGCGCTCACTTGTAAAATTGATAACGCTTGATGACAGGGGTGACGGAAATTGCAATGCGACGTGGATGAATCATAGTTTAATTTTAACGGTTTTATCTTCGAAATATGAGTGTTGCTTCTGTTTCTGTCGTACATGACTCACCTTGGGTGTACTTCTTGTCCTTTTCCTTTTTGACTCTTGGACATGCGCCTACGCCATCTACGCCTACTCCATTAACTGATGGTAGAGTTTCCTCAAAATAAGAGTAATTCTTTAGTTTTTTCGAATAAGATTCGTGTTGCCTGCACTATACTTGTTTCCTTATTTTTTTTGACTACCGGACACCCACCTTTTGCGTGTCTCATAAAATGAGGGCAGATCCACTCTCCTTCTTTCCCACCCTCCTTTGGTTACTTTATGCATAAGTAGGTCATAACCCAACCTAACCTAACTTAACCTAACCTACCCAACCCTACCTAACCTAAACTAACGTAACCTAACCTAACCTAACCCAACCTAACCTAAACAAACTATAATCTCAGTTGCATTCAGGGACTCGACTGAGCAGAGTTCTAAATGGACCGAGTTTTATCCTCTACCCTCGACGCTGAAACACTGTAAAAACGGCAAGGCTGTAACCGTCTGTGACAGGAGAACACAGTGTGAAAAAGAATAAGCGGAGCAGGCGGAGAGGCGCGAAAAGGAGGTGACGTAATAGAGTAGTGTGTGATATTTGATTTAAGAGGGAGCGCCGTTGCCGGTTCTCGCGGGTGCCCCCCAAGCTCGCCGTCCCGGATCAGAGCCCCGGGGCGAGCGGCGGCAACAGGGCGGGATTTCCGAGGGATATTTCAAAATGACGTGTGGCGAGTCGGGGTAGGAGGTGCGCGTCATTGTTAAAAAGCTGTCGCGAACACTCGCATATTCCAGTCAGAAGCCGGCACGGTCAGCGTCGCCCGGGGTTGCCACACCCGGAAGCTCAGCCTCAAACATCCCCTTACAGGGACTCGGGTTTTTTTTCAATCAAAGATGCAATATACAGGGTGTCCTAGGATTAAGGTGATTCGACGGTTGCCATTTTTTGTGTCAGAGCGACATGCGATATATCGCATCAATTCGTGCAATAATTTCAGCTACTTGTCATTTTTTTCGAATTTTGAGATAGCACTTCTGTTGTCACGAGACTAAGGAATTCATGTACCAAATTTGACAAAGAAATTCAACGTAATAGAGGTAGGGGGTTTTCAGAGGAAAAATATCGCATTCGAGTGCAGTTTCGATATCAGTGTCGAATGCGATATTTGCTACTCAGAAGAAACGCACATGTTGTTTCCTCTAAATCGTGCGTAAAAAAACTATTCACAGGATGGGGAGTTCGGAGATCAACTCACGAACGAGATATTACGAAGATTTTCTAAGCTGATCAAATAAGGTTAGAATATACGAATGACGTCATTTGATTTTCGTCATTCAATCAATGTGAATTGAAACATGTATATCTTGTTAAGGTGTTGATTCCTAGCGTTTCCGCTTAGCGATTCGTTTCCCCGTAAATATGATGACACTATGATGTCAGCGGTGAGGTGTGATAATCGACTATCGATGCTTTCCAATTTGAAGGTATAATGAGGAATCAATTATTATGGTGTTCGTTGGTAACGCCCTGACAATCAATTCTTTTCCATTAATCGATTCCATCGCAAAAATCACGCCACGCCACCGTATGATGAGTATTAATAGATTCATACCATGTCAAGAGGCCCATTTTCACTCCTGCTCCTTGCTAATTAGTCACAATCAACCACCAAAACACGATTGCTTGATCGGCGGAATTGAATTTCGGAGTCGTCGTGTCAATGACTGGTCAAAGAGCGAAGGAAACAGAGTCGTCGGACTCCATTCCGGACGTCAACGAGCGAGCAGGAAGCCCGGGAATCATCCCTGACGAGATTAAGGGCGCATCGCCTCCCGTCTAATTTATTATAATTAACAAGCACCAGCGGCGGGGGGAGGGTGGGGGTCTGGGAGAATCGCGCGGGGGGGGGGGGGGCAACGACTCAGGAACCGCGCGAGGCGGGAGCTTCCACTCGGAAGACGGGGGAGGATGGGGAGGGGGCGAGGGGGAGAGCTCGGGGGTGGAAGGTAATTCAGCAACAGTTGTGGTGTCGCGAGATAAGTCAGGAATGATTGATGGCTCGCCGTCAACTTTGCTGCTGTTTCGCGCGACAATTTCGCACCCTCCCCGCCCGGCGCCCCCAACCCTTTTCGCCCCCTCGCCCCGGCCCCAGGATCCGCGGCACTCGACCCCTGAAATGCCTGTCACAAGTTCAACTTCCTTTACAAACCATTTGCATTCTTCGTCCTGCCGCCTTTTTTCGCTGCCGTCTTTGACGTTTGCTGGCTCTCCCCCGCCCGACGCGGGCTTACCTCGTTCGCTCCTTTCACCTCGGCGAGAGCGGGACTATGAAAATTTAATTGAAATTAACGGTGAAGTTGGGAGCGCGCGACAAAAGCCCCTTCGGTGTGACATTTTGCTGAGCGGGCGCGTAACGTGCGATAAATAAACAATGCTCTTTCTTTGGTTCAAGTATTTGCTTAGGTTTTGAAGGGGGTCCTTGGAGAAATGCTGCGAAGTCGTAAGGGGAATCATTCACTCTGTGCTGAGAGTGGAGCTGAGATATTAGAAAATTAGGATCAGAATCCAAATTTGATGTTATCAAAACGTGCGCAGAGCAAGTTTCTTCAGTCAAAGTAACCGAAGTTTTCATCAAATGAACGAAACTTCGGTTAAGGTAACGAAAGATTTTGTAAATCGCACCACGGCTATCATTATTCACGCGGGACTTCGATTATATCACTGAAAGTATGGTCTCTATGGCTGGAAACTTCGGTCATGTGAACCGAAAACTTCAGTGTTTAATTTGAACTGAAGTTCAGTCGATGTAACCGTAGGGAGTTTCTCGGTTTCTCTGAGGACAGAACTTTCGCAGTTGCACCTATCCGGATCAAAATTTTCCGAGGAAGTCGATTGCCGATAATGAAAACAGGGAATCCGGGGAAAGTTCCCTGTGGCCTCTTAAAACGTTAGAGATTACCGCGTTGATGTGTATGACTGTGTTTCTCTGTCAAAGATTACTAGGAAAGAAAATTCGCCCGAGATGTTTTCGACTTGGACTCATAGCCGCGTGCGGGACCGACCTCCTCGGTTTACGAAACCATGCTTCGGTTCTATAAATCGAAAAACTTCGGTTTAGATGAGATATGATCCACTTGAACCGGGAGGCCCTGGACTCCAAGAATTGTATTTACCTTTTTCTTTCCATATTTACTTAAATGCTGCTTAAAAGTACGATTTCATGGTGCGTTTGTATACAGAGACACAATATTTTCAAAAAGTGTGTTTTTACACGTTTGATCCTGTGGCCATGTCACGTGCTAAGGAAGAACGCCGTATGAGCCTTCAGACGCTGCCAAGTTTTCTTTGATAGAAACTGAATTTACTAGGCAAATCGTGAATATTTCTTCCAAAATTTTCAGACAATTTTGTACGCAATTTAATTTAAAATATCTGAAAATTTCAAAGAAAAATGTGCATAAATGTCGTCGAAAATATATCGACGCGGTGAAACTACCAAACCACGTATCTCGGTTTGCGACGTCGCAGACTTCCTGTCATACTTCAGTTTTTAAATGAAAAACTACTTAACATCCAGTCTTGAAAATTTCTGTGATTTTTCCTCTTTGTGCGGAGAAAATTTCAAGGAATGATATTGATTTGGTCTACTTCAAAAAAATATAATGTGAGCGTAGATTTTTAAACACCGCAAACGAGATACGTGGTTTGGTAGTTTCACCGTCGATATGTTATATCGTGGGATATTTTGCAACTCTCAAATGTTCATACGGCGTTCTCCCTTAGCATGAGAGTACTGGTTTTTGAAGCTTTCCGCGCGTCCGGCAGCTCTGTTCCACGGAAAAGAGCTACAAGCGGACACAAAAAAGTACAAAAAAAAAATCCGGACTGTATAATGAAAAACTTTTTACGATGATGACGGCTGGGATGGAAATAATCAAAGAGGAGCCAGCGGGGGAAAAACAGAGCTATGCAAGGTTTGAAAAAAAAATGGATGCGAGAGGAAAAAGTGAAGTAATTAGTCGAAACTCCAGTCTCTTGGCTTCATTAGGTGTTGGTCGGCACCTTCCCTGTACCGATCCTCTCTACACCCGTCGTTGCGCTGCTGAAAAAGCGCAAGCTTTACTGCAAACACATCCTCAGTGACGATTTTCGCGAAATTGTAACATTGGATTTTGTTCCTTTTAGCTGCATGTGAAACCATCTGCATCTATCGAAGCAGGTAACTCCCTCTCGAATTATGAAAAACAAGTGACTTAGTGCTCTCTACACGGAGAAAAAAACTTCGTGCATGGGACCCGAAGTTGAGGTCATATGGATCTCTGAAGTTTTCTGATCACGCATCTGAAAACTTGAGGTCAAGCTGCCGAAGTTCGGGCCAGACATCGAGGCACTGCGGTATGTACCGGAGTACTTCAGATGTGTGACCCGAACCCTTCGGTATACATCAAAGTACTTCAAATGTCCGACCCGAACTTCGGCAGCTCGACCTCAAGTTTTTAGATACGTAATCCGAAAACTTCAGAGATCCATATGACCCCAACTTCAGGTCCCACGCACGAAGTTTTTTTCTCCGTGTACCACCACTTCTTCCGGCATCAGGAGTAGCGCGGCCTATTTGAATTTTCGGGGGTACACGCCTGGTTGGTGTCGATATTTATTGGCTGAAACTTTTGACTGTTCTTGTTGAAAGAAGCTAAGCTCCTCCCGATAAAAAGTTTAAAAAAATTCACTTGAGCTTCAACGAAGAAAAAGAGAAAGTCGGCGCTAAAGACTGCAGAACTGTCGAAACAAAACTATGCAAAATTCATTAATGGTCGAGAACACTTTATTAGATAAGCTAAACAATATGCAGGCAGGCCGCATGAGAACGTTATTTTTTGCCGTATTTGTGAGTTTATGATGTCGCTCCGTAATGTTTTTGGAAAACCTAGAAGAATGCCTAAAATATACGAGTATATATGATGGATAAAGTCTAATAGGAGTTTCCAACTCCATGGAGTGATTCGTTTTGGAGACACGAAGAGCCAAGGAGGTAAAATATTCAATACGACTCGTTTTCGACTCGCTAAAAGAATCAACCGCTAATGGACAATATCTGTCTCATCAAAGTGAGAATGGTTCATTTTTTAAATTTTCACGAAGGGCTGAAAGGAAAACGTGGAGCTTAATGCCTCCCATTATTCTGAATTACGCTACTAAAATTGAATGAGAGAAGTTTGCATTTACGATTCAGGAGGCATTACGTTCTGTAAACTTAGTGTAGGGGTCACAGAGACTTGGGAATTATTTCAAAACTCCGCGAAACTTCCAGCTGCCCGAAAAGGTTTTTGTCACCAACTTTCGCATCACCGAGGAGATGTTTCTTTCGGAGGTGTCACGTCGGAGAGAAAGTTGAAATAAAAATAAACTTTCAAAATATATGGTTACTTTTTCCTATAAAGCCTAGGGGCACAGTAAAAAAATTACAATTTTCTGTTCCCACATCAATTATGAGATCAATTATGAGGTCACGACCTTGACTTCAACTGAGTCAAACTTGAATATTTTGCAATGTATGTAAATCCAAATGATTCTAATTGACCTTAAACGACTATAATTGTCTCTAAAAGTATCGCCTGACTCGATTTTCTCGTCAATAAACTTGACTTATCTTCAATATGAGAGCAGAATATTAGTATTATTTTCAACAATGAACAGAGCTTTGGCCTTCCACATATAGGTTTGGCTATTTGGGTTCATTCAGTATCTCTGCGAATACATCATCATAAAGATTGCTGGCGGAAACCGGAAAAGGGGGTTGGGGGGTATTTTTGGTGATGAATGTTTTTATTCACGCCAATTCCGAGACATTTTAATTTTTTTTTTTGACTTGAGGAATTAAGCACCATACTTAATTAAGTTCCCTTATAGTTTTTTTTCCACTTGTTTAAAAAATTGAACCATCAAATACGACTCTATAAAATGCAAAGTGTGACCCATTCTGCACTATCAGGGAACATAAAAAATATGTAAAATTTCCATTTCCCCGTGGTTAATTATCGTGGAAAATTCCGGGTAATCTTACTGCTTTACCGGTAATTTTACCAAATCTTTCTCAGTTACTACTACTACTTAGCGCACTTACTTTTCTAGGCAAAAACACTGATACATTAAACTATAAATATTCATTGGTAGGGATCTACCGTGATACTCAAAATTTTTACCGATTTATATCCTTCAGCGTATGGTTCTCTAAAAATCGAACAAAACTCCAATAAACGAAAAAGAAGACTTTTTTTTTTTTTAAATCCTTTTCAGTTAATACTCAGCTTACACATGGCAAAAGCGTCATCTGGTTGTGACAAGGCTATTCAATTTATTCAAAAAATAATCAGCGTCGAGAAAGCGCTCCGTCGCGCGCACCTACTCGTATAAATGAATCAGTTATTTTCAAAAGGGAATAGGTCCATTCTTCGATGAGTCTCAGTCAGCATGTCCTTCTATGCAAGCCAAGGCTCATGCAAAAATGGACTTGTTTCCTTTTGAAAACAACTGATTCAAACGCGTAAAAAATACGCGCTCCGCATCATTTCAGCTAGAAAAATTTTGATTTGATCCGGCAACGTTGGAATTGGACTCCAACAACGAATACATTAAACCATAGCCATATCGTGGTACAATGCCGACCTCACCCATTCCATGGAAAGAATTTGGACATACTTTTGCTAAAAGGAACTATGTGTAGAGGATTCGCATGTAGCATAGTTCCTTTTAGCATAAACACGTCCATTTGTAAATCATGCGAGAGTTCGACAGCCGAAATCACTCTGATTCACCGTGTGGCGACCGGAACTTTACAAATTTGAGTTTTTACTCACGCTTTGTTGCGGAGCCACTACTGAGCTTAGAGCCGCTAGAATTCTCCGGAAATACTCTGAGTCTCTTACCTGCAACAAACAACAAAAATCCATTATGACGGCGGAAACACCGGCCGAGGGAGAATGCAGAGGCGATCGAGAGCCTCGGGTTGGTAATCTATTGAAAATATATTTGCGCGCTAGGGCTGTGAAAGGGGAAAATTTAGGATATTTCACAGGAACTTCGAAACTTTTAGCACAACATGGCGGTAAAAGATGATTGAAAAGTTTCACTGTATTTTCTAAATTTCGAGAAACTGTTCATATTTGGAGCGCGTTAAGCAGGAAGGAACCAAGCCACATCAGCTCTTGCCAAATTTAACTGGGTGATTTAATTTTTGACAGGAGAACGTTTGTGCCGATTCCTTTGAGAATTTCAGGAAATTCATCTCGTAGTATGCAGAAAATTCACTGAAATTTGCACAAAAATCCGCAGAGCCATTTTCATGTAAAAAATACAAAAGCCCAATTAAATTTAGTAGGAGCTGATGTGGCTTAGTTCTTTCCTGCTTAACGCGGTCCTTTAAGGAGTATTATGAATGAAGTAGTTGGATGGAGGGTTTGCGATTTCGCATGAAACTAGTTTAAATTAAAAAATTTCATCAAAGCATTGGACACAAAAGCACTTCAAACTCATGTACAGTTAGAAAAGTTTAAGCAATGTAGTATAATGGCTAATTTTTTTCAATCACGAATACAGTAGACTCTGGACTATCCGGATTAATTGGTGCCGGGTCCGATCCGGATAAAAAAAAAAAATCCGGATAATAATATTAAACACAAACACCACCAACCAACACCACAGTATTCTTATTATGTATACATCATGTACATAGCAACACGAATTTAAAAGGTTAACGCCAAATCGAACGACTCAATGGTGATTGTGAATGGTAGCCAACAACGATAAATTACAATACAACGATTAAAGCGCGCAATGCGTGAAGTATTCATACAGTCTTGTAGTCGCTAATGTGCGTTTGAGGCTAACTAACCGACTGCACTGATTTTGGCGTAATGCGAGAAGTATTTATGCAATCTAGTAGGCGCTAATGCGTTCCACGCCGACCGCACTGTTTGGCGCAATGCAAGAAGTATTCCTTCAGCCTTGCAGGCGCCAATATGCCTTGCGACCGCTTCTCCGCGGATCCGCTCACTTATCGGAATGCGGACGTAGTTACATGCTTGCAAAATCGATACGGATAATCCAGAGTCCGGATAATACGAAGCCGGATAATCCAGAGTCTACTGTATGTCCACCAGATCTCGTCTTCATTTTCCATAAATACCTTTAATACCAAAGCCAAGTTTTTAAATTGAAAAGCTTGAATTTTGACTCGTCTTGTCATCGAAGCCTGTTAAAATATAATTTCTTCGCTGCTGTCGTGTGTTCTTGCTTTTATATTTTCTCTCATTAAATCTTCATCCTTTGAAAGATTCAAGGCATTTAAGAGCTGCTGAGAATTACGATAGAGCTCAAAAATTGAAAAAACAAACGCGAAATTAAACAACGAGCGCATACTGTGAAACGGAGCTTTAAATACAATGTCGAGCACGAGGCAGTACTGGCAGCAAAGACGGGGAATGTAATACTTCCGCGTAAGGCCGAAGATCTCTTTGTCTCTCTCTTTTGCACCGATTAACAAGTGCAAGTGAGATACAGTATTTTAAAAACCCTGGGCTCCTTGCCGCGTACCACAATAATAAAGGAATATTCCACGAAAAACTTGCAGTTTCCATTCTTCCCAAAGAAAAATCAGTCCGAATAGTCAAATAAAGCCTTTTGACTCATTATTTCTGTGGATGGGCGCTATTAGTAAACTTAATTATTTATCATTTTATTTTTTTACGAGCGGAATATGTGTCTAATCCCTTTTTTTACATGTCACGTGATACATTGTTACGGTTACTCTAGAGATGCCATCTTTTAAGAACCGCCACTGTTGGGTTTGAATTATTCTTACAATCTAAGTTATTATAATTCCACAAAATACTTCATTAATATAGCGTACCTTCGTCAAATGAGGGTATTGAAAATAAGAGTATTTCAAAGCTCCTTTTCTTGCTTGGCTCAAACTGCCGGCTGATTTGATAGACAAAGCGATATAAAAAGAAGACAAAAGGGAAATGAAGCTGCTCTATAGGTATAGAACTGAGTGGTTGCAATGGACAAAGGAGGTAAGAGACAAACAACAGATAAGTAGACAAACTACATAAACTGCAACTTCAGAGACCCTGTAATTATAGTCCATAATTTTATCTCTCCGTCTATAAGAACCACCAGTTTCAACCAATAGGGTCGCTCCATGTTCCCTTTTTCTTTTTTATCTATCGTTTTGTGTATCAATTTCAATAATCAGCCTGCTGGCCAGATTTAAACTCCCAATTCGTATTTCCTTTGTGAACTAGTGAACTATCTTTCAGTGAAAAATTATACATTTTGCCGTGAAAAACTGTTAAAATCAGCACAATTGGGACGAGGGACGAAACATTGATTTTAAATGTGTAAAAAAGGAATAAGGAGGCAATTTTTGCAACATTGGAATTGATGTACCTTCCTTCATCGAGACGACGACGATTTCAAACGCGAATGAAAACATCCCTCCGTAGAGCATCATTTCCTTCTCACGATTATACTGGAGAAAAATGCGTTTGAGGACAATTCGTCCTCACCGGGGAAAGAAATACAACGAATGTCTCCTTTTATCCCGGAATTTATGGAGACTAATAGTTCGCTTGCCTTGGACCATTGAAGCTCTTAACACTCCTGAAATGTACGTTTCGCTCTTTCTTTCTCCTGATGTATTCTCCTCTTACCCCTTTTTCTTGGCCGTCGAATATCCAATCTAACGCGAAGATGTGAGGGAAAGTACACAGGGTTTTGGTTGCTGCTGAATTATTTCTTAGGATTTACGTACTTACTACTTTTCGAACACACTTTACTTCGACCCGAAGTCTCATTTGTCGAAGCATCGTCGATGCAACGGAATTAGACATCATTTTGCAATTTGGAACTACAATTTCTGGTTCATCTGTAAAAACATTTCTGCTTATAGGAAAACTAATGGCACGTACAATGTTTCTAAACTGAGCCGGAAATTATAGTTCCAAATGGTAAAATGATGCTCAATTGATCTGTTGCGAAAAGCTAAGCTGGAGCGATATAAAAAATGTAAGTTTCTATACTATAAGACATTATTCTGGATTTCGTGTTTGATCAAAAGAAGAATTAGTAAAATGTTCAATCAGGATGGCCAAACAGTTCTCTGCGAAAGTGCAATTTGCAATGGGAAATTTAGCAACGTTTAAATGTCCTTCTTTTTCGCTAGAGTACAATTTTTGAGTCATATCCCATCATCAGAAACAACTCGCGTTTTTGCTCTATCTGAAGTTTGAAATACACCCATTTCTTTTTCTTAGAAAATACTGCTGTTAAGAAGTATTATCATGGATTGATTTTGATTTCTGGTTGAAGAGAGGAGTTAGGATCTCTCAGGGGGCATGATACAAAGTTCTTATTTTCCTCGGGTTTCCGGCGGAAATAATTTAAGGACGGCCACTCCTGGATATTTATTTTCCGTCCCTGAACTCTGCTATTCCTGTGTCGAGTCAATATTTGAGAGTGCGCGTAAAAACAAAACAAATCAAATTAAGTCGGGAGCAAGGTCGTCGGATATGAAGAGGAAGTACATTGAAATAGCTCTAGGAGAAAATCTCCGCGTATACACACAAGCACTTTTGTCATTATTTCTCCTAAGGTTCCACTTTCTGAAAAATGAAAGCCTGATATATCCCGATTGTAATCCGCCGCGTTTCTATAATCGTGTTACTCCTAAAATTTTAAGCAAATATACACGGAAAAAAAGGGTCTGACTTCAGCCGAACTGGTTGGTTCAGCGGCGATTAAGATGAGAGCGCGAAACGCTCTCTGAGGCCGCGTAGCGGCCAGGGGGCATAGCCCCCCAGTTTTTTTCTAATTTTCCGATAAATTCATTCGCAATTTCATGCAAAGTATCTGGGCATTTCAAAGGAAAAAATTTATAACTTTCTTCAAAAAAATTTTTCGAGGTAAATTTGGCAGCTTTTGAAAGTTCATACGGCATTTTTCCTTAGCACCGGGAGTTATTCTACTGACTTTTTGGACATGATAAATGTAGGTTTCAACTCCGACTAATTCGTGTCATTCGGAGCTTTTATTCGAGCCCTGTCTAGAGGTCCATTTTGCCGGAAATCGAGATCCGACCTTAATAAGGCTGCATAGAATTAGGGAATACCTTTCGCAAATGTGCAATTTCGCGCAAAAGAGGGGAGGGGGAGAAAGGCGTGGGAGAGCGGCGAAATAAGCGCGAGGTTCTAACACGGTGCTCGAGATAAATTATCCCACGAGGGTGAGGGAGGAGGAGGGGAGCTCAGGTGCTAGACGAAAACACTCCTCACTCAAGGAGGATGTGTTCCTAATTAAAATATCCTCGCCAACAGATGAGTAACTAATTGCTTTAATTTACTTTTCGGCGCGTCCTCCGGCCCTGCCGCTCGACTCCTTCCAGCGGGCTGATTGTTAAAATTGATAGACAAAGCTATAGACAAATAAGACGAAAAGGATATGGTGCGATCCTATTGGCGGAAGCGGGTAGTTGAAATGGAAAAAAGACCTAAGTAATGGACTATATCCAACAGCAATCCATGAGAGACTCGATAGTTATTCCATCATTTTCTCCCTTACTCTATAAGAACCACCCAAATTCACCATTAGGATCGCTCCACACTGCTCATGGCTTCTTTGTCTAACGCTTTGTCTATCAAATTCAATAATCAGCCCGCGGCACCGGTGGACGCTGCCGGCTCCGGACGGTTGTACTAGCAGGCAGTGTGTCTTTGGTAAAGCGGGGACTCGCGATAATATTATCGCAGGGATTGGCTTTGAAAAATTGATTCTAATAGTAATATGTCCTACAAAATCTATACACAACGATTACGAGTCGTATCGTGATCGTTCCTTAGAGCTCTTCATTTACTAAAAAGGCCCTTCATTTGGTTAACGATGTGAGTAAGGAAGTTCAAAGGCAGCCTTGAACTAGTTGACAAGGAGGTAAACTTTTGCAACCTCGTGTAAAATTCAGCTGTATAACTTTAAAGATAGATTCTTGCGAGGAATCAAATAGACCTACAGCGGGGAAAAATTTAAAATTACACCAAAGTCGCTCCTACAACGGACTTTGGCGTTTTACGACACCCAAGCGCCACATGTGCCTATCTTCCCAAAAGTTATCGGGCGACTGACAACGCAACATCTCCTCGTTAACACCCTACCTCCATCCCTTCATTGGACATCCCCGTCGCTTTTTCTCCGGTGGTACCCAATACAAATTTTTTAGGTTTCGGATTTAGAAACCGAACCTCAATAAAGAAAAACAACAAAAACTTTGATTACCCAAACCGAAGTTCGGTTTCTACGACTTCGGTTACCCGAACCCGAACCGAACACATTGATGGGCCATATGGACCGAAGTCCTTTTCAACGCTGGACCGCTGAATTCATCAGTCCGCACTCTCAGTTTGAAGCTTTTAAAGAGGGGTGGCAGGGGTTGATCGCTTCGAATTTGCAAGCGACTACCTTTTCCGGTGAAAAGAGGTGAAAAAGGGCCGCGGGGGGCCGGGGTGGGGGCGATCGAAATTGCGTCGGCGATGCTAACGCTTGAAAAGAGATGAGGCTAATAAAAATGAATGGGCCGAGGGGTAGAGCCCATTACGAATGGGAAAGGCAGGAAATCGCGGGAAAACAGAAAAACGGGGGAAATTAAGAGCTGAGTGGGGAACACTGGAGGCGTGATTTGAGAGACTAATTTTACGGGGGGGATAATGATGCCAAACTGCGCCGATTCAAATGGAAATACAAGATAAAAGTATTTTTTGTTGGTTAAGCCGGTGCAGTGGCGTGGCGTGTTTTGCAATATATCGATTGATCTGCCATTTAACCTATGTAAAAGTATCGATAAACAGGGTATTCGCAGCGAACACCTTAATAATCGATTATTTACCATAGCTTCAAATGGGGAAACATCGATAAATCAAAAAACACGCCACGCCACTGAGCCGGTGTCGGATGTGGTTTTAAACTGAACAGAGAAACGTACCACATCATATTTTGGGGGAGAAGGGAGGTGAGTTATTAGTAATTTTAAATTCCTCCAGTCGTCAATTTTCTCCTGTCGAATAATCACAGTCAAGAAATAATATTTTGAACGTGAGAGGAGTCATAGCGTCTTCGACGTTAAGTCTTACGGATGTATACAACTTCAAACTTCTCATGCTCTGTTCCCTATCAAACTTAGTCCACCAAATAGTTGTAAAAATATAGTAAGAGAGATCAAATGTACAGAGGTTAGTTTTTTTGCCATTAATAACTGATACTCAGAGATCAGTGCTCCGGGTAATGATTTCCATGGTTTACGCGTTTGATATAATTTCCTCCAAGCGTTTAATACTCTTTGACATTGACAGAAAATAATTTTCACAGGGTTCAGAAAAACCGAGGAGAATTCAACAGCGAATTCATCGAAAAATCTAGCATTTTCTCGTGCGATCATCCAAATAATAGACAAGGAGGGCTACATTTAAACTTTTCGCATAGATGATCTCATTTCCTTCGAAGAAATCTCCTTTAAAAAAAATAAATACTAATGAAAAAACTGCACGCTCATTTTTGTAAAACAAATTGTGGAGTTACGATACTCTAAATTATAGTTGGGCGTTCAGAATCAATTACTGATCAGGAAATCGATTGGTTGAACGTAATCAGGAGCATGTGAGATGTCTTTAAACAAAAAAAACCAAATTTTTAAGATGCAAGATACCGTCCTAAAGTTGATTGCATCAAGATCCATCGAAACATGAATTAGCTAAACATAAGTCAGCATTCACGAGCACATCGTACGCTTCTACAAAGCGCGTATATATTGAAAGTCTAAATTGTAAAGATAGGTGCTTTCCAAAATCTCCCGATTCAGACAGATCAATTTTGCTCGGTGGCGTCTAAATAAACCACCGTCGATTGAACCTGGCAAATAACGCTGATTGCCCGATGGAATCGCGACTTGGAAGGCGGTTTTGAGTGTGCCTTAAACCCGTGTTTGCCAAAAGAGAATATCGTTTACTCCAGATGAGCCTTGAAACACTTAGATGTGTGTGCACCATGCGGTTCACCATGAAATACCCGTGTTTCCGTTTATATTCGTGGATTTACTTTGATGACGGTGGAGGACCGGACCGCAAAGTGATCATCTCGCGGGCTCCGTACCTCAGTTCATTACTCATATTCGACCTTATCTAAATAAGTCGTTTTCAAAAGGGAACAGATCCATTCCTCGATGAGTCTTACTCAGCATGTCCTTTTATGCAAGCCAAGGCTCATGCAAAATTAGACGTGTTCCCTTTCGAAAACAGCTGATTCATCTATGGAAACGAAGATAACTCGATACTAGCTTCGCTCTCAGAAGGGCACGGAACTTCGGACACGAATTAATGGGAATGGGTTTAGCATGTTTCTGCCGACAAGATGGTTTCATAAGATTTAAGGTTTTTTGTGGATTTTTTTCGTGCCGAAAAGTTGCATGACGGATTGGCAGTTTTACACGTTTTTAAAGGGAAAAAAGGTTTTTAAATTAAGTTTTAAGGAGAATTTGCTCTTTAAAAGGTTTTTTACACACGTTATTATACTTCTCTTCGTGCAATTTGCTTTTTTTAAAGTTTTCGGAGCAATTCTCGACTGCTTCTTCACGTTAATAGATTTTTTGCGAGGTTTCAGGTGTCCTTCGCTGGAAGTGCCTTCGCCTATCCAGTGCAAATGTGCGCACATCGCTGATTGATGAAACCAAAGAGATGAAAACCATGATACATGCACTACCACGGTTGATGACGTCACGCACACCGTATTTTTCGAGAGGCGATATCTCCGTTAAATTCGGACGTGGAAACTCGGTACTTTGACCTATATCACATCTTTCACCGAACGAACCATTAAAAATGCAATTCAAAGACTGGCTAATAAGACTGACCTAATTTCTGATCTTAGAATCTCGAGAAAAGTTTCCGGCTCTGCCTTCGAGAGCCCTCACGATCGAAATGAGCCATAATGACGTCTTAGTTTTCTTCTTATTATTTCTCGTTGCAACTCTGACCGCCTGGGTCATTGCGGCAGATGTTCGATGAAAAGGACCGGGGTTTTTTTTTCTCCTCGGCCGATTTCTTGGGACTTAAGCCTCCCCGCGAGTGGAGACCGGACAGAAGAAAAGGTGTTGGACCGCGAAGTAGGCACCTGACCCCCCTCGAGAGGCTGCACATTAATCAAGCGCGGTGCGCCCCCGCCGCCGGCCCGCCCGCCGGAACACGGCCATTTCAAGATTCGCGAGGGAGGACTCGAGAGAACCGGCAACGCTGCTTCAGATTCTGAAAGGCTCATTTATAAAAGCCCCAATTAAATTGAGACTTCAAAATAATGTTGAAATGACAGCCGCGGCCATTAATCATAGGACCCAGCACACACGCACACACGCGCACACGCTCGCGCGGTTAATCGCAACGCGACGCCTTCAGCACCCGTTTCGAGTGTGACCCAATCGAGACATCGAGGCGATTCAGATCCAGGTCCGATTGGTCCGAGTTTATCAGGAAGGAGCCAGCCCACATTTTCGAAAAAAATAATTCAAGCATGTTTTTGAGTTCTCTTAGTTTTTTTATTTTCTTCTGCCAAAAACTGAAAGTCGAAGAACAGAAATTACACGGAAAAAAATAGGGTAGTCGACACAACCAGCGGCTAGTTAAAAATGCGCCAGCGGCCGTGCGGTAGTTACGATAACTATCGCGGTGGACGTCACAAGTAACCCGATAGTTACATCAACATCCATGGTTAGTTGTAACCTTGCATCGATCGATTGGTCCAACACGTAAACGTTTTTTTATTCTTATGAGTATAATACGGCAATGAAGAGTGAAATTGTTAGGGATTTTCTAATTTTCAGCTTTTCCAACTTAAATCCTTAAATTTTTGTTTAGGGTTACTTTCCATCGTTTTGAACTAAACGATAAATCGAACCACAATCGAATACGATCTATTGCATTCTCTGAAAAGTATCGAGGTATTCGAGTCGCGATTGTCGCGTGCAGGAGCGAAGATCCGAGACGGCCTTAGCGCCGCCGGTGAATGGTGACTGCGACGTCCACCTCGCTGCTGAAATGAAAAGCCCTTTATGTCGACATCAAAAGAAGCTTTCCTCACTAATTTTCACCTCTCGCTTTTCGGGGGAGAGTGAGTTGTAATTTCCTTCTGCGTCGACCATGAATGGGGACGAGGATACGAATAGTTCCAACTGTACAGTCCCAAGTAAGCGTCCTCTTGACGCTTTCCCTGCGTCGATAGAGAACATACTCACATTGAAAATCCACTTGAGCCGAACACCAAAGCAAACCGAAAACCGAAAGGATTTATTGCGGCGAATCCTACCGTACTAAGGAACAACACCTTATGTATTTCATAGTGTCAACTTTTTGCCGATAAAAATCAAATTTTCTCCATACTAAATTATAGGCATTTAACTAAATAATAAGTATTCTGTTGCCAGCCTAAGTTGCGGAATGTCTCTAAAAAATTATGACTAACTAACCAATTAACTATTTTTAGTCACAGTGTCATTCAATTGCCGAAAATTCAAAAGGAAAAAAATATAAACATGTAGGTTCATTCTACCGTGCAACGCAAAAACGCCGTAAACGCCATTTTAATTTTTTCGGGAACAATGTATCATAGCAAAAAAATTGTGTACTTTGGGGACAATGTTTTTACTGAATTCTTTTGTAAATACCATCAAGAACTTAACCTGAAAATTTGAGGTGCATGGGTAAAATAGTCTCTTTTTTATAAGGAGTTAACTTCCATAAAACGTGGGAAAATTTTGATGGATTTACGGCGTTCTTGCTTGGTACGGCAGGACTGTTTCGTCGATTCTCATACGAACGAATGTAACTACATTTTGCGATTTGGAGCTAAGATTTCAGGCTCAGTTCAGAAACAACGTATGCACTATCAGTTTCCCTGTGTGTTTTTAGTTTAGTTTAAGTGTTTTTTAAGCCAGCAATTTTAGTTCCTAATTGCAAAATGTAGTCCATTTCAATGCTGCTCAGTGTTACAAATTGTCTTTTCACTAAAAATCTGTTTGCATTTCTCACTGAAAATTGAACTAATTTTCACCCGATTACGCGCATGACTCGACCAGAATTTGGAAAATTGCAAAGTTAAATTGATATGGAAAATTAAATTGTTTCAGCCGATTTTGAAATCTTGAAACGAAGTTACGTTCGTTCGTCAGGGAAACGGCGACATATGATTTGTCTCACAAACTTTATGAGGAAAATTTGGACACCTCCAGCAACTTGAACCAATAATGTCCGATACTTGGGGATACCAATACTTTGGGATTTGTAAAAAAGACTAAGTGCAATAGCTAAGAACAGATGACGAATGATGGATACGGGACGTATGCGTGAGGCGAGCTTCGAGGATACTTATAAAATATTTCTCAGCCCTGTGAAATTTTATGAAATATTTCACAGATCTGTGAAATTTCCGTGCAATATTTCACAGATCTGTGAAATTTAAGTGCAATATTTCACAGATCTGTGAAATTTAAGTGCAATATTTCACAGATCTGTGAAATCCCTGCGAAGTATTTCACAGATCTGTGAAATCCCTGTGAATTGTTTCACGGATCTGTGAAATTTCACAGTCTGTGAAATCCTGTGAAATTTCACAGACTGTGAAATCCCTGTGATTTCACAGATCTGTGAAATCCCTGTGAAATGTTTCACAGATCTGTGAATCCTGTGAAATTTTCCGATCTGTGAAATCCCTGTGAAATCCCTGAGAAATATTTCACAGATCTGTGAAATCCTTGTGAAATATTTCACAGCCCTGTAAAAATTTCTAGAAATATTTCACAGCCCTGTAAAAATTTCTTGAAATATTTCACAGCTCTGTGAAATTACATGAAATATTTCACTGAAATTTCAAATCTTTTATTCCTTGCTTACGTTTAATGCCACCCTGCACTATTGTCGTGTTTGTTGCATCGGTCTCTCTGCCGGACAATAATACCGATCGTATCGGAACTGCAAATTATTTGAAAGGTTCGGACCAGTTTGACCTTCCACATTTGCGGTTTTGAATTTTTAACGGAAAAAGGGAGGATTTGTATTTCATTGTTTCAAACGACGATATTTGAGAATGCTTCACACCAAACGCTGTGTTTTTCGTTTTCGATTTATATATATTAGTAAATTGCCATTGTAGGTACGCATTTTTCACTTCAAAATGATTCAGAGCTGTTCGAAACCTATAAGTATCAAAATGGGTGCTAATTCAAAATAAGACATAGAAAATGGTACAAACGACGGGAAGTTTGGTGTAATCAACTCCTGCACGAAATATTACCAGGTATTTTTGATACCAATCAAATGGGAGTTGATTGAAGTGACGTCGTTTATATTTTTGCCATTTAACCAATTTCAATTTTACGCATAATTATGGGTACTGTATTCTAATTACAAGCGATAAATGTTTACCGACGACCACAAATATGATTTTGAAAAAAAAAAAAAAAAAAACCAAGCGTCGTCCGTCTTAGGTAACAAATTAAAAGTCATTAAACAAATTGCCGCACCAAAAACCAAATTTTAACTTAAGATGAAGTCAAAAGCACGTTTACCGATTTAATATCAAAATCTGCTAAAATTTTAAAATATTTGTTTGACTTTAAAGATTAGCTTGTTGGAAAATGCCTTGAAAATACATTTGGAGACTGGCATTTTTTGCTTCTTGAAAAAAAAAAAAGAAATCACACGATAGCTAATATCTACAAAATATAGAACCGGTGGTAGCAATACACGCGGCTGAAAGCTATGGATCCACCGTAAATGACTGAATAAAACATGTAATCTACTAACCTACGACTGATATTTTACTCGCTCGAATACACACAAGATTGCAAATACGAGATATACGGTCTTCAAAACATTTAGTTTCTGAAAAACACGACGAGCAGCCCGCGCAACGGGTGGAAAGCGTATAGACTACCATTAAATGTTGTCAGACTGTCCGGAAAGTTAGGGATTTTTGATTGATTTACGCCGGAGCTTCGGAAAGTTGCACTTAAATCCGGCGTCCATCGGTGTAAGTGAAAAGTAAATAAATTTGTTACGATAGCTCGGGCAGGTATTGATTTATAATTTTGTTTATTCTAGGTATGAAAGGAGCTTCTCGGAATAACACTAGACAGGAAGATGGATTGAACGCATGCGGAAAGTTTCCCGGCGCATATAAAACTAATGAACGGCGACTTGTGACGCGCCGCTCACCGGGCTCCGAAGCGAAGAAACAGGAGAAAAACCCTGAAGCATTTAAATCCTCTCGTAATGGAGAATTTGCACGCAAATTTTTTATTGCTTCATCTGAAAGTGCCCAAAGAACTGATTTAGTATTATTTTTTACGATTTTTTCCTGCAATGGGAAATGGTCTAAATATTGATTTAAAAGTGAGGAAATGCGCCGCCTAGTGACGTCATCTGGTGGCATTTCCCATTTAAACACATGTATTTTAGCACATTAGATCATTTTGTCATATCCTCTATAATAATTGTTCAATTCATGAAGTAAGGGTATCCTCATGTTCAGTTCACTCAGTAGTTTCCACTTAAAAACAAAATTCAACATTCAGTCACCTGCAAATTCTCTATTGGACCACGTTAAGCAGAAAAGAAACCAAGCCACGTCAGCCATTGCCGAATTTAATTGGGCAATTTAATTTTTGACATGAAGAGGTTTGTGTGGATTCTTATGCAAATTTCAGTGAATTTTCTGCTCATTTTGAAGCAAATTGTTTGAAATTTAAAAAAACAAATCTGTACAAACGTTCTCTTGTACAAAATGAAATTACCCGGTTAAGGTTGGCAATAGCTGATGTGGCTTGATTTCTTTCTGCTAAACGCGATCCAATTGAGGCGATGAGCTGAAAAAGGACATTTTTTGGCTGCGGTGTTTCAGAATTTCCACTGCGAATTTACACTTTAGAGAGGAAACTATTGGGTGAATTTTCTGCAATTTTTTGTTTTCACCTAAATTTTACCATTTTAAAATCTTAAAAAAAGAACAGTAAAAAATTCAACAAATTCCATACATTTGCTTCAACTATAATGGATGAAACGTTAGCTAAGATTCTGAGACACCGCAACCAAGAAATGCCTTTTTTGCACCCAGCGCTTCATTTAGTGCGGTATAGGTATACACACACCCGATGTAACAAACGAACTACTACAGGGTATTAACGAAAGTAAACAATTAGAAACATATCGTCACCTTCCAGGCAAAGTATCACAAGCGCCATGCGACGTTTAAAAATTTCCGCCGCCATTTTATTTTTTTACAGAGAAATTGCTCAACGAAGCTGTCCGAAAATTTCACTGAATTTTCTTTGTGCTGCCGATAAAATTTAGTGATTTTTTCAAACAGATTCAACCAACAATTTCTCAGTAAAGAAATAAAATGGCGGCGGAAATTTTTAAACGTCGCATGGCGCTTGTGATACTTTGCCTGGAAGGTGACGATATCTTGTGTAACTTTCTGAAGGCCACTTCATTGAAAAACTGCGTCTCCACGCAAAATCTGGCCTTAATGCACGTTATTGCTACGCAAAATGCATTTTGTACATTTCTAGAACGCCCCAAAATTTAAAATAAAAATGGGTGTAATGGCTATTTGAAGTGTGCGATTATAAAAAAATTAACTTCCCAGGGGAAAGCAAGTTTCAGTTTAGATTTCTCATGAAATTTTAAGAATGTGTACCTCTGTCTCAGTTTAATGCTGGGAGTAGAACTCTCTCATTCAGTTTTAGCTTCATGAAGCACAGTTGAGGTTGAAATTGAAAAACAGAGCAATTGAAATTGTATTGCGAAGCGATCGACAAAAAGGATAAAGGGAGAACAGATCAATCCTTTTTTTTCTTCTCCTTCTTTATTGATTATAGAGGACTACAAGGTATTAACTCTAAGATCAATCCTATTGGTGGAAACAGGTGGTTGCGATGGGGGAAAAAGGTAAGTTTAATAAACAAATTGACGGTAATCTACGAGAGAACCTATGGTTATTTCATTATTTTCCCCTTTTATCCATTGCAATTACCCTTTTCAACCAACAGGATCGTTCCATTTTCCCTTCATCTCTTTTATCCATCGCTTTGTCTATCAATTTCAATAATTAGTCCGCAGTTGGGGATCGACGGAAGAGTTGAAGGGGGAGCAAGAACGAGACTTTATTTCACTTGTTGCTAAAGAGGCTGAAGTTCTCACTGAAAGCAACAGCAGCTTCTTCATCTCTGAATAGTATCCAGGATGTGATTTGGACGTTGTCACGTTTTGCTGAGGTTGCGAGAAAAAAACTCTTGCCTGGTTGGCAAATGATATGATAGGCATTCTTATCGAGTTTTGTTCTTAGAATGATTGGGAAAACCTTCCGTGTGTTGCTTTTGGCCGGACAAATACAAATCGCCTTCAAAAAAGCGTATAGGCAAAATGGATTCCAAGACGTTCGAATAGTTGCTCTTACAAATCCGCGATCTTAGAAAGGCGCTGATTTAGCAAGTATGGCGTACAGCACTGCTTTGCCAAGGAAAAATCCCGTATTAACATTAGGAAGTAGCCAAATCTTCCTTCAAAAATACAAATTTGACGGACAACTTAAGAATACCTTTACCATCACTTTTTGGAGAATTTTTCTCGCAGATAAATCGCACGTCCTTGAAAATGTAAAGAAAAAAAAACACAAATTCATAATTTTTTCCTTGATTAAACATTTTGTGGGAGGAACTTTGAAGATTTTCGAATGCCGATACGGTATTTATCTTTTTCACGGCAGAGCAGGGTGTAATGCATACTCTCATCATACATCTGATCAAGTCTTTCGTTCGTCTCGCAAAATTGCACTACTTTTAACATCCCAATTTTCATACAGCACAGTTATGACTCTATGAGGACACGATGTATTTTTTTCCTTCCTACCTCCTCAAAAAAATTGTGAATCAAACGCTCTTTACGCAAGAAAATTTGGCAACAATTCTAGAGTGTCCTCTAAACGAGCTTTTCAACTCTTTACAAAGGCCGTGCTACTGCCACGAACGACTCCGCTTAGGCACAGTTTTAATCACTTCACAATTTCGCCATCCAAGAGTGCTCGAACCAATTATAAGCTACTACTTGTCTATCCTTACTTGTCACGTTGTGTACATCAATTTTTTTACTTGGAAAAAAATAAGAGGAGGAAGGAAAATAAGAAGAAGAAAAAAAATATGACGAAGAAGAAGAAAACTTTTGTATTAATTAGAGTTTAAAATTTTAAAATTAGATACCCTGAAAAATTTAATCAGTCGAAATTAAAATTAATGCAAAATACGACAAAGAGAATCGACCGAAAAACAGATAACAGTGGTCAGAATGCCTTTCACAAAAAATAATATACCTTTATATTTGTCAGTAAATATTCATGTATGATTTAATTCTCAAATTCATATGCTGTCAGTAAATAACGCTTTGATAATTTCTTGGACTGTGTCGTTTAGCAACGGGGCACAATAATTTGATGCGCCAAGATTCTTTACATATACTTCATCAAACTGTAATTCCTCATTTCATTGGACTGCTTAACGTAATAAAAAAGCTCTATTCCATCCATGAAAGGACTCATCTGCTTAGGGAACCCATTTTCCCATTTCTTTGTAAAAACGTTAATAGCCTGTGACGCTGAATGTCTTTAAATATATTAACTAACTAACTTTAATGGCATATACGTTGTTTCTGAAATGAGTTACAACATGTAGTTTCTTGTTTCGTAATGCTTTCCAATAAAAAAATGAACATCGAGTATCTATGACAATAATTCACCCATTCGACGAATTAACGCAATTAGGGCAATCTACGTTATGAATTTTAAGAAGAAATGTGTATTCGTAGGTGACTCACTCTTTTTCAAGAATGGAGTTTAAAACACAGTTTTGGGCGATTTTGAGCATCAAATTCATGCATTGAAGACCAAATGGCAAAAAGACAGGACTCAGCCGAAATGAGGTGGTGATTTTTCCTTGAATCCCACGAAAAAAGGCTTGTTTTGCGTCAGATATTGAGTCTCGAAAAAGTTCAAATATGCAAAAAAAAATATGGCTGCGATAAAATCGAAAACAATTTCAACTGTCTCCGCTTTTATTCAAAGTCTTAATGGGTTTTGTCATGGGAACGGAGTTCCCCATGATATTAGAATCGTTCCGTTGCTTTCGCTATGGGATTCCCTATACCTCTGCGACCTTGAGCGTTTCGCCCAGTCTCCGATTTTTGGTTGATTTTCCGATGTATCAAAAACCGTTGTATTTTTTAGCCAATCATGTCTCTACGTCAAGTTGTGTTGATTTCTAAAATTCGCTTTCAGCGAGTTTTTTTCCACCTTGAGATGTCGTGTCTGACTGGTAAATCTGCGCAGAACCACGAAGTTCCGTTTTAAGGCAAATTCTTTTTTTTGGGAGGTTCTGATTGGTTATTTTTCGCCATCAGTTTTCTGTTCGTTGGTGCAAAAGATCGCCTACCTCGGTGTTCTTGAGATGCCGCCATTATCCCACCTCAAATTTGAAAAATAGAATTAAAGAAATAATAACCATCGTACAAGGTGGAAAATTGTTCTGGAGGACTCGTTACGGATAAAGAAGTCAAAATCAGAGCTCGATTGATTGATTTAATTCATGGATACGCAAATATTGCCTTAGCTCAACTGCCGCGATCGGAATGCATGTTGGGATGAACCTCGAGACGCATTAAAACAGTGCGAACCATGGCTCCTACAGCAATGCGCTTCAAAAGCAGTCAAGGTCTCTTGTGATAAGTCCCGCCCATTGCCCGAGTCTTTTAAATGCTATTTTTACTCTCGCCCACGTGAATCCGTTATAGCCTAGTTGACTAAACCGCCTCGTATTTTTGATTAGGTGCGGGTATCGGGAGTTCGATACCCGACGATGGGAACTACTTTTTAATGGTTGTATTGAATGTTTTAGACTAATCATCAAAAAATAATTAATAGTAGATGATAAATGTGCGAACATTTTCTCGTGAGTTAATATGTTAAACAAAAATACTGGAATATACCTCCTTCATATAATCAGCCACATGTTCCCCCAAATTAATGACGTTATTTTCTTTTTTCAATAAAGTTAATTTGCATTCAACGTTCGTAAGTTAAGCAAAAAGTACCTATTGATACAAATAGAAAGACATGAAAATAGTATGTCTAACATTTCAGTTGTTTTTTTTTTTTTTTTTTTATTTATTTTTTGTTTTTTTGTTTTTTCAATAAAACAAATTGACTGGAACTAGAATCATCGTATCTCTGAAGACAAAAGCTAAGTTTTTTGATACAGAAATACTAATATATTCATCCTTTATATAATCAGGGAGATGTTGACCCAAATATTGATGTATATTTTCTCTGTTCGCCCAAATTAATGATGGTTTTTTCTTTTTTCAATAAAACTAATTTACATTCCACGTTCTTAAAGCAATATTTTCTCCAAAATTCAGCAAAAAATAACAATTTATACCTACGCAAAAAGTAAATAAATAAATATAAAGCAATGACATGAAAGTAGTATAGGTAGTACACATCTAACATTTCGGTTACATCTATTTGAATGAAAAAAATGGCAACTTAGGAAGCACATAGGTCACTTATCGACGGTGAAACTACCAAACCACGTATCTCGGTTTGCGACGTCGCAGACTTCCTGTCATACTTTATTTTTTAAATGAAAAGCTACTTAACGTCCAGTCTTGAAAATTTCCGTGATTTTTCCTCTTCGTGCGGAGAAAATTCTGTGAAAATTTCAAGGAATGATATTGATTTGGTCTACTTCAAAAAAATAAAATGTGAGCGGAGATTTTTAAACACCGCAAACGAGATACGTGGTTTGGTAGTTTCACCGTCGTTATGATGCGTATTCGGGCATATGCGTAGAGTAAAAATATCATACTTTACGCCGAAAAAACGAAACTGAAAGTTAAATGCGTTAACTTCCAAAAACCATACATAATCCAACGAAAATAAATAATTGGTAAATAACAGCTTTCTTGTATGCAAAGAAAAAAAATTAAAAATGTTAAAAAAGAGATGTCGACACAAAATTACATAGCCCCTTCAATTCTGAAGATACTACAAACGAACTGTACCTTAAAATTTTCATATCCCAGAAGCAAAAGTTCCCATGACGAATATTGCTATCGCTAGCGATTGCAAAAACCAACTTGTTTAAGTTCTATTCGTTTTAGCACATGTAATTAGGTCTGGGCAACTACACGTGAGTTTTTTTTCAAAACTCCCATCCAGATAACACATTTATGTTAAAATGTGTCCGATTTGGCAACACCTGGTGCATCGATCCTATTCCATAATTCTAGACGTCAGCTCCATCAATATATCGCAGAGCACGCCGAGCTACGGTACGAAGAGGCAGGTGAATAAAAGGAACAATTTTTGTAACAGTTGAGCAGTTCTAGTTTCAGTTTCCGACTGAAAAACATATCAAGTATTTTGCACATAATTTTCGATGAATTGAGTGAATTAGCGGCTCTGGTGCTTGCACTAGAGCTGCTATTCCGGACGGTCCCAGCTGGGGAGTATCAATGCAGCATGTTACATTGTAGAGACCGCGCGTTGGTTGATGGGAATCGGCGCCATTTTCGGCTATGTTCCTTGTCATGACTTTATTTTATTGCATACTGTTTTATTGTTAGTCAATGCTATGTTGTGTATTGTATTTTTGGAATCATGGTGATACAGTCAACAATTCAAAACTTGTTTGTGCTTTTATCTCGTGATGGAAAAAATGTACTTTACGTTCAAAATTTGAAAATTTGAATTTTAAAGTTTTCGCGGTTAAGGAAGCTTTAACCACTGGGTTGGAGCTTCCTAGTCATATTACTTGATATCAGCTGATAGCAAACAAAGGTTACCAGGGAAACCGTAAACGTCTAACAACTATCGTGGCCATTGGGGCGATTATTGAAATGATATCGACTGTATGTCGCCGCTTACGACAGGACATAGCCCTATCTTAACTGTGTAATATATCGCAATTCGATATTGTTTTGATTTTTAAAAGGAGCAATTCATTCATACAGTTCCGATTAGTTTTTGCGAACGGGCCCTTAACCTACGGCACTCGGCTACAAAAGTTACAAAACATGAATCGACAGTTGTCGGATTGTACATCAATGACAAAATGTGTCTAGGCCCTCATTCTTGACTACAACTACTGCCCCCAGAGCCGCTCTCCGACGCCAATGCGTTGGAGCTTCCTGCTTGTTTTTAGACTCCGGAGAGCTTAAAATTACATTTGAAGCAACAATACTCAGCCTCAAAGACGGCAAAAATAAACTTTCATCGGTTTATTCTCAAAAAAGCGTTCCTTTAACTACAAGGAGTTAGCATGATGTGACCGTGTATAGTGGTTCTCCGACCAGTATCGATGCCTTCTTTTCAGCACCGAGGCCTATTTTTCTATGCAATTGCGGCAACAATATTAAACAATTCGAAAATTCGACAGAGATCATTGAAAACAATCGCCCCAGACTCTGAAACAGTGGTAACTATCGCATTTTGGCAACTTGCGTCCATCTAAATGAAAGACAAACAATCGATACATATCGAGACAAGGGACCTGACCTACAATCGATTATTTATTGTTGATCATGGCAGAAATTCAGTTTTACTATAGATTGAGCGAGAATAGCTTTAGTTCCACGATCAATTTGAGCCGATTCAAATGAGATATTGATGCTGATGGATTTTAAAAGGCATCTTTACTTTTGTATCACAACAAAATCGCAAACAGCATCTTTAAAGACATAAGTTTTGTACTATGTTCACAATTTATGTGGATCAATAAGTAAAAGCACCTCAAAATTTGCAAGTGCTACACTCAAAAATCGCACCGACGCACAGCGGATCAAGTCACTGGGAGAGGTCGGACAAAATTTGGAAACTTTAAAAGCTTATAACTTCGTAAATATAAACTCTTGAGGAGTTAAAAAAGGGTTTCATTGGTTTTCTCGTGAAATGTTTTTCTAAAGGCACTCGTTACGATTTAAAATGTGACGAAAAAAACAGCAAAATTTGCAGTTTTATTCAAAAGCTTTAAGTCCGACCTCTCTGATTGACTCGATCCACTGTGCGATGCCTCATTTTGATCGTGGAAACAGAGCTTACCACCATTCCGCCGTAGTAAGGAAAAACGCCGCATTGTCGTTCAGACGTTGCCATATTTCCCTATTCAAAAACAAATTTACTTGGAAAATGGTGAATATTTTTTCTATCCAATTTTTAGGTGATTTTTTTCGCAACTTGATATAAAACGTCTGTAAATTAAAAGGAACAGTACGCATAACTTCCCTCAAACAGACTGAGTCTCGGTTGCTCATAGCGGTTCATAGGGGTTTCTTCCTCAGCACGGGGACATCCCGGCGTGAGAACGATCGATAAACAGCAAACATCAATTAAACAATCTAAACATCGAGCAGTACCAACATCAACACACCCATTCGCCAATTTACCTGAGTTTCCCAGACTCATGAAAAAGAGATCCAACGTGGGCGAGTTATATATTGAGTGTCTGGAAAAATTGAAAATTCAATCTCTGTGGGCGAATTTCAAATCCACAATCCGAGAGGTTAGGTTGCCTCGAGGCCTATCGGAGCCCGGTCCGGGTCGGGTCGGGGGTGGCGGGGTGACCTTGGGGGGGTCGTTGGGGGCGCGAAAACGGCGGAAGCTCGGCGAGCGAACGAACGGAGCGGGTCTGTTGGCGCGTGTGAGGCTCGGCGCTGCTCGGGGGATGCCCCGTTGATTGGTGCCGACGCGGCGGTGCGCGAGGCGTGGTTGCGCCGGCGCCCCGTTTGTCGTCCCGTGTCGTCCCGGCGACGCCATTCCCCGGCCCGGCCCGCCACTCACGCGGACGCCCGCCGAAGGCTCCACACTCCACACTCCCCGAGAAGGAGGCCCTACTCGTCCGCTCACGGATCTCGTCCACGAGTAGCGCAACCAACAAAAAAAAAAATAAAGCTAATGACCTGGTTACAGGCTCAAATGGACGTATTTCTGCCAAACGGAACTATGTGCATTAAAACATGAGCCCTGAGGCCCATAAGAATATATCCATAATAGGGCTCACGTCATAATGCACATAGTTCCGTTTGGTAGAAATACGTCCAAATTTCTGTCAAATTCCGATCAAAATGATGACCAAAATGGCGGTCGAGAGTTATCTAGATTGATGAGTAAAATTAATTGGACGTATTTCTATCAAACGGTACTATGTGCATAACGACGTGAACCCTGTTATGACCCTATTCTTATGGGTCCTCAGGGCTCATGTCTTAATGCACATAGTTCCGTTTGATAGAAATACGTCCAATTAAAACAACGTGATGATTGAAATAAGCATGAAATAAGCACGGTTGTGTGGAAAGTAGATGAAGGATGAGCCCCACAGCTCCATCATCTACCATCAAATTTTCGCAGGCCGCAGAAATTTTATGGTAGATGGTGCGCTCCAGTCATCATTTGTTCGGAAATTGATGGAAATTTGAGCATGTAACCAGCACATTAAATCAAATTCTTTCGCCATCAAATCGCAGTGGTGTATCAGTTGCTCAATAAACGCCGATTTTAAATATGCAGTTGAATTCCATGTTGCGCAGTTGAGTTGCAATACTTTGGCCATGTTGCACAGTTGAGTTGCAATGGTTCGGCCGGGTTAAGAGAATTATAAGCAGCAGCTAGCAGCCGGATTGTTGAAAGTTTAACCGGCTATGTCGGCAAACCCTGGTAAAAATTGGCGATAAGAGCTGCGTTTCAAAATACCATAGGAATTCTTATAGCCGGCTAAAGAAGGCTACAGAAAATCATATAGCTGGCTGTAGAATGCGGAGAAAATCATACGGCCGGGCTATACGAAGCGATAAAAAATTATGCAGCCGGGCTATAGTTCCTATCGCCGGGCTTTACACTTTATCCTGTTGCTTTTACGCCATCGATTATAAAAGGCTATGAGAAATTGTGTAGAAATTCGCTTTGGAAATCATTAAGTTTGATACGGAACCACCTTAATATTTACAAAACACACGTTATATTTTCCTATGAAACATATTTTTTAAAACGAGAATAATCCATACAGGATGTGCAAACATTGCAAAATCATGAGTTGAATAACGCTGACTCCGCCAGATTAAATATTAGAGCCTAACACAAAGCGGAGCGGCGACGCACTGGCGCCTACAAACCTAACAGGGATACTTCACGCATTGCGCAACGCGTGAAGTATCCCTGTTAGGTTTGTAGGCGCCAAAGCGCGTTTCGCGCTGGCGTTGGCGGGATTTTCAAAAGATAAAGCCAAATAGTCTCGGAAATGCTCCAACTTGAATCGATAAAAGTAGCTATTTCAGGTTAGGTTTAAAAAAAGGACGTTTTCGTAAATGAATATAGTATCAAATACAAGAAGAAGGACTTCCCTTTTTTTTAATGCAAACGAGGTCTCTTAGGTAAGTATGAGGGACATAAAAAAATGCATCGACATTGTTGTTCTAATTTTGACCGCGTTGAACAGAAAGGAACTATGCCACATCAGCTAATGCCAAATTTAAGTGGGCAATTCAATTTTTTACGAGAGACCGTTTGTGCGAATTCTTTTTAAATTTTTAAGTAATTTGCTTCGTGTAATGGAGAAAATTCATTGAAATTTGGACGAAAATCCGCAAAACCGTTTTAATGTATGAAATTAAATTGCCCATTTCGTAATAGCTGACGTGGCTGGGTTCCTTGCTATTTAACGCAGTCCATTTGAGATGAGAATTTTATACGATTCTTAAATTTTTGGTCTCTCCTGTTGAGATTAATGACCTGTTTCCTACGGTTCGTTGGACACTGAATGTTAAAATATTTATCATAGATGGATAAGTTCATCTTTAATGGTCTTTAATAGTATACAAACTACGATGAGGTCATTCACTCTTAAACGTAGGGACTCACCTCGTGACACAGTGACTTACTTCCAAATGAAACCGATTAAGATCATTCGCTATCAGTTTCGTTCCGATAAAAGTGGCTCATAGTTGCTAGACACTGCTGAAAAAGCAGCACATTCCCAATTTAAACTATCCAATTTTATCACCCAACTTGGCAACCCTGAAGTGGGTGTACCGCCAACCAAACGCCTCTCTGACCGAGTTACAAATGTATACATTGGTAGGTCATTGACCCTTCAAGCCGATTGGTGTTGATGCTGACACAATGGCACACTGACCAAGTTTCACACTGGTGGGTCAATGGGTCATTGACCCTTGAAAACGATCGCTGTTGATGTTGAAACAATGACATACTGACCAAGTTCCACACTCATGTATAGAGAGGTCATTCACTCCTACAGTTTCTCACTGCGTGTAACATGCCGACCGCCATTAGGTGACCAAAAACAGGGTACGGCAGGGGTATTTCTAGCGGGATGATAATTGAAATTGAACGTACTTCTGCCAAACGGAACTATGTACATTAAGACATGAGCCCTGAAATTCATGAGAATATGTACATAACAGGGCTCACACCATAATGCACATAGTTCCAATTGATAGAATTACGTCCAATTGATAGACAAAGAAGACAAACGGGAATTGTAGCTGAAGTTGAATATCTACGGACGATTTGTTTTGGAGGGAAAATCCAGATTCAAGACTAGAAAGAGCAATGCAATCAGTCGATCACATTTTACTTGCTACCGATACATTATCTGCGGGCTGATTGTTCAAATTGGTAGACAAGGCAATAGACATAGAAGACGAAAAAGATATGGAGGGGTCCTATTGGTGGAAGCGGGTGGTAATTGCAATGGACGAAGGAGGTAAATAATAGACTAACTAACGGCAAGCACCGAGGGACCCTACAATTAGTCTATCATTTCCCCCTCACCAGTCCATAACAACCTCCCGTTTTAACCAACAGGACAGCTCAACTTTCCCTTGTCTTCATTGTTTACATATAGCTTTGTCAATCAATTTCAAAAAACAACCGGCAGTTAAAAAAAAAAAAAAAAAAAAAAAAAAAAAAAAAAACCACTTTGGTGTTGTCATGTTGATCTGCTAACCTACTGACCAACGTTGGATTCTCTACAAATAACTTTTGTTAAGGTGGAGCGATGAGTTGACACTTGTGAAAAATAACCCATAAATCACTCGAGATTCACGGTTTTAGTTAGATGATACGCTCATAGTAAAATAAACTTTTTCAAAGGTCGACGTTTAAGGGACATCCGCAAAAGTCTTAGGGAAACACGTCTCTCGAACATTATGCACGCTACGTATATCATCGGGGGCAGTTATCAAGCCCTGTTAGACTCTTACAAGGAGATTTCTTTCAATTGTGTCCAAAAAAAAAATTGAATTTGGATGAAAGATGTTGAGAAAGACCTGAGAGTAATAAGAGGCAGAGATGGGAAACCAAGATACAGAAAAGGGTGCAGTGACGAGGTACTGTAATGAAGATAAAAGCCCGCGTTGAGCTAGAAAGCTAGAGAAGAGGAGATAAGAAGAATAAGAACGAGGAGAAGAAAGAGAAGAAGAAGGAAGAAGGAGAAGGAGAAGAAGAAGGAGAAGAAGAAAGAGAAGAAGGAGAGGTAGAAGAAGAAGAAGGAGCAGAAGAAGATGAAGGAAAAGGAGAAGAAGAAGAAGGAGAAGAAGGAGAAGGATAAGAAGAAGGAAACGGAGAAGAAGGAGAAGGAGAAGAAGGAGTAGAAGAAGAAGGAATCAGATCATGCAGCTCTTAGGGCCCGAAAAGGCAGCCAACCCATGAATTCGAATTATTCGTGCTACTGATCAAAAGTTATAAGTCATCAAATAAAATAATCAAAGTCTTAATCCTTAAAAACACTTGATTACAATGCGATGTCGTCCCAATTGATTAATCTTTCAAATGCATAGGTTTACAGTGGCACAATTCTAGTGATTTTCGTTTTTCACGTTGTCGCCCTTTTGGGCCCTAAGAGTGACAGAAATCGAGTTGTCCATACTCTCCCTACAAAGGTACTCTAATAAATACTATTGAATATTCAAGAGCATTGTAAGTTGAGAAAAATCCGCGAGATGGCAACAGCCGGTGCGAAACGACGATGTCAATTATCCTCGGATGTAATTTTAATTGAATCGACAGAGGCATATGCCGAGGGATGAGACGTGGAAGAGGCAGAGGGCCAAGAGGGGTGTGCGCCTCGCTACCTTTTGTCAGGTGCTTCTTCTCCGCTCAAAGGCTTCCTCGTAACTAGCTCCACCGTACCCACTCTTATTTCCTCAAAATGCACATCGCTCCTCCCTTTCTTTTCTCCTTCTCTATTTACGCCATTTTTATTTATTCTTTTTCACATGAGCTCCTTTCCAAGCACTCGTCCGTTTGGAACTAGGT
Organism: Bemisia tabaci; assembly: GCF_918797505.1. Classification (NCBI taxonomy): domain Eukaryota; kingdom Metazoa; phylum Arthropoda; class Insecta; order Hemiptera; family Aleyrodidae; genus Bemisia; species Bemisia tabaci. Next base: position 5,155,196 of record NC_092796.1, on the reverse strand, counting down.
GTGGCTCTACTCGTCAAGTTGAGGCGTCACACGCGACGAAAAATAACATTAAGCGGCATTTGGCAAATAGCTCAAATTGCATTATCCATTCGAATTCAAAATTGAACTTGTACATTTTTTGCAATAAAGAGCTTACTCTTCCGGCTCATTTCAGAAACAACATATCGACAGTGAAACTCTCAAAGCACGCATCTCATTTGCGATGTTTAAAAATCTCAGCTCCTGTTTCATGTGTTTTAATACGAAAAATTCAGCATTATTCCGTGACGTTTTCATAGAATTCCCTTCACTTTTGAAGGAACAATCCTGGCTGTTTTTGAGAATGGCTGTTGAGTAGTTTTCTATTTGAAAAATCTAGTATGGCAGGAAGTCTACAACGTCGCAAACTGAAATATGTGGTTTGGGAGTTTCATCGTCGATATGTGCCAATGATCTCCCCTTGCAGATAGATGTTTTTGTGGATGTGAAAGTAGTTAATGTTGCTAATGGGCCACTTTGCACAGCTAAGGAAGAAAGCCGTATGAGCCTTCAGACGTTGCCATATTTCCTTCAAGAAAACTAGAATTTTCTGAGAAAATCGTGAATATTTTTCCTCAAGTTTTTCAGTAAATTTTGTTCACGATTTAACCTACAATATCTGAAAATTTCTCGGAAAAATATGCACAGCTTTCCTCATAAACACACATTTTATTCGAGGAAAATTGACAACTCTCGAACGTTCAAACTGCGTTTTTCCTTAGCACGAGAGCACTGGACAAGGTGTGGAAAAGCGTCACATGATCTCTCTTGAAAATGTTGCGTCACGACTCATTACGCAACCAAGTGATTCACTTTATCCTTTCTCCTTTGTAATTAACGATGAACCATTTGGAGAGAAGCGGCTTTAAGCGCTATGAGGCATGCATCCTTGTCAAAAATTTACGTGAAACACGCTTTGTGAAATAGAAATCACTCATAGTAACTCCCAACAAAAATATGAACGTTTATCAATGCATAAATTTAAACTCTCCGCTCATGAAAAGACTATAATCCACTTGAGTCGAATCGCACACTAAATGTCACCATAAAAATCTCTGCTGTATGAAATTGTGGCATCTTTAATCTCGGATCTTCGTCTCTTGGACAGCTGTTGTACGTTGTAATAACGTTGAACAACACAGATTGATTCAGGAACACTGATCGATGGAGAAGCCTGCTGAAACTGTTATATCGCGCGTTTCGATTCGACTAGATTCTGGTTTTTCTTGAAAGTGGAAAATTTAAGTTTCTGGTAACCAGGGCTGAACGAATTAAGGACCAATATCTTGATTGGGAAAATCTGAAGTCTTGAAATTGTCTGAAATCTGAAATCTTGAAATTGTGAGGTGGAAAGGCGTATCAGAATGCTTAAATCCGTACCTTGTCTCGTGATCCATTATTTGGTAGGAAAAAAAAATGACTCAATATTCGAGGATTTTCTTTTTAAAAAAAAGCTGAATATATGCATAATTTTTACAGCGGTGATATTGAGCTGGAATTCTAACTTCAATTAATTCAATTCTGAGCGACTCTAAATTACTTTAATCATCTCAAATGACTCGAACTTGCTATACAAATTACTTTAACTGTTCATAAGTTGGATCACATTTCAATCAACCTACAAGTTCATAGAGCCATTCAATATGCAACTGGATTATTAGTATTTTTCACGGTGAATCTACACGGATAGTGAAGCGAGAGCCCTACTACAGGTGCTTGGAGCTTGGAACAATGACGAGGCGCGAATGATCGACTTTCGATAATTCCCCATTTGAAGCTGTTGTAAAGAATCGATTATTGATCTGTTCGTTGCGAGCACCCTGTTGATCGATATTTTTCCATAGGTTTAAATGGCAGGTCAATCGATATATCGCGAAGCACACCTCGCCACCGCTTGCAACAGAGGCATACGGACGGCGAGGGCGAATTATGGGGATCTTTGACGAGGAGGTCGTCCTGAAGGATGAGTTAAGCTCCTCTCGCATATAAATACCCCGGGGCAATCTTTCCCTCGCGAGCAGGTAGACTTCCGATCCGAGCCTATTTTAAGGGCTGCCACCCCTGCTTTGCTTCCCCGCTCGGATTTCCCCTTCATTTCTGACATCGTCCTTTGAGCATCAAACTGGAACTAGATTAGCTTGCTGTAGGGGAAAAAAACAAACTATAATACGCTCGAAGGTTTGTCACTATACCTTCAGATGATGAAATGGAATGGACCCGAATGGGTCAGTTGCGCTGGTTACAGAATGGGCCTGTTGCAAACTTTTGCTAGAGCAAAAATAAGAGTTGTTTCTTATAGATAATGCCTCAAAAATCACGATGAGCGCATCGGCAAAGTCTGAAATGCACTCATAACTTCACAGTCTGCGTAAGAAATTTGCGGTTTTTTGAGCTTCCCGCTTCAAAAACGATACTACGGCACAGGTGAACATTTTGTTAGAGGAGTCGTTCCATCGTCGGCAATAATCATCATGGCCGACGCCAATCCGCCAAAACACGTTTGATAGGACGAGATAACACCTGAACTGGATTAGACCAGATAACAATCGGTGTGTTAACGTTCATATTTTCCACGCCCGAATTGATTGACCTTGAACTCTCCTCGAATTACGCGCGGAACTGCGCGCAAGCGTCGGCCATGATGAATATCGCCGACGATGGAGCGACTCCTCTAACAAAATGTTCACCTGTGTCGTAGTATCGTTTTTGAAGCGGGAAGCTTAAAAAAACGCAAATTTCTTACGCAGATTGTGAAGTTATGAGTGCATTTCAGACTTTGCCGATGCGCTCATCGTGATTTTTGAGGCATTATCTACAAGAAACAACTCTTATTTTTGCTCTAGCAAAAGTTTGCAACAGACCCATTGCGTTTTGATGCTTGATTCTTTTGGATTAGTAGCGATGTAAACATGTGCTATTTTGTTCAAGATTTGTTTGGAGACCCGCACAAGATAATTGATCGAATAAAACTGTAATACTCACTTACACGTAAAAATTAGTTTAACCAATTTTTACGTGCAAGTGAGTTTTACAATTTTATTTGATGTGCTATTGTGTTTAATAGTGCACGCAGTTCATTATTTCATTATATTTATAAGATACAGTCTTTTTGAATCAAATGATCAAGGTGAACTTTTAAAGCGTTAGAGGAAATTCTTGTTATATTTTCAAAAGAAAAATGATTATGGTTTTTTTTTTTTCGTTATTGTACATTAGAGCTAGGGATTTGTAACGTCACAAAATGAAACACGTGTGTTTTCCCGGCTTTAAAATTAAATCGTATCTTGACCGTGTATGTTTATCTGCCTTCATCAGTCATTTTTCAGTCCTGTCAGTATTGCGCGTGAATCTGATAATAAATATCTTATTTCGATACTAAACCAAAGGCTGATGATGAAACATTGACAAGTATTCTTTTACAGAAATTACTCAGTTCCTTCGCCATCGATGTTTTCTGACACGTGCGAGATAGGGATGTGTATGTTGTACAATGGAATTTTATTATAAAGAGGCCGTTCAAATAAAGCAAATGCTTTTGCACGCTGCTTTAAACTAATAGGATGTACAGTTTGCGAGGTTTGTGGAGGAATTTCCCCCATTTTTTTGCTTTTTTTCAAAGGCGGTTCATGTGTCCTCATATTTTTACCTTTTCCATGAAGTGGTTACTCTTTTCCACGTAAATATTGTGATAAAAATTTAATTTCACGAAAGGTAAAGCAACCAGAGGGAATTTTCCGTAGAGCGTTTGAGTTATGTGACTTGGTATTACGTAAACATGTAAAAACACCGTTTCTCGGAATCTTTAACGGAACACTGAGCCTCCTTTGTCAGAGTAAATAATTTTCCAGGATCACCACTGTACTTCCATTAAAAAGCATGATTTCAGCAATATGCGATTACTTGCGGGAGCGAATTCCTGAAGCGGATATCGCCTGAAATTTTCCCTCGTTTGTTTTAGTCCAAGCTCCTAGCACTAACGTGCTCCAACGAAAAAACGTCGTATGAATCATCAGATGTTGACAAATTTCCATCGATAAAACTCGAATTTTCTGGAAAACTCATGAATTTTTATTTGACTTCTTGAAGAAGTTCATCCACACTGGGGAAAAAAACGAAAGTTATTGAGGTCGTGTGTATTTTTTGGTTTATACAGGAAAGATCAACACAAAACAACCCAATTTAATGTTGGTTTCGGTCTAATTCGCGGTGACTTCAGCACAGTGAAACATTTAAAAAACCGGATCATCTAAAAATTAAGCAAGGGATTTGGTTGTTCAGCGTCTACCCTACACTAACTGAGCTTTTATGTTATTTTTTCCCTCCGCGCACAAGTGCATCCTACTTTTTTTCAAAATGTTTTGGTAATAATCTTCTAAAATAGGTATACACTGGAAAAAAAAAACTCATTGGATCTAGAGTTGAGACTCTTAAAAACATCTACAAGAAAAAGTACTCTAGATTCAAGCAGAATCCAGCTTAAATCAAGAACCAAGCCTCTTAATTTAAGCGGATTTCGTTTTGATTCAAGCAAAAATCCGATTGAATCAAGAGTATTTTTTCTTGTCAATTTTTTCAAGAGTCAGGACTCTAGATCCAATGTGTTTTTTTCCAGTGTATACTGATCTAAATGGCAACACTGAAAAGCTCATACGGTGTTTTTTCCGGGGCGGAGCGCCCAGCACCCGCTCGGGGTCGGGCGGTAAAATAAACACGGGGAAAAAATTAATTTACTCTGAATTTGTTAATTAGAGGAAAAGCTAATAAGCGACTTAATTAAAAGCACATTTTTTTCCGAAAAGAATTCCGCTTTAATCCCGCGGAGCGAGGGAAGATACGGCGGCCAAGGAAGCGGGATATGCCCGGGTTGGCCGACCCGAGCCGTTTCCGCCCTGTGTCTTATTATATCCGGGCGGGAGCGGAGGCATAGCTAATAAGGGCGGCCGCAATTTAATTGAAAATATAAGGTGCCCACCTGAGCCGGGAAAAACACTCTGGGTCACGGACGAGGAATCCAAGTCCGGGGTCCGGGGGACGGGGACGGGGACGCGGCCCCCGTAAAAAGGGAGCCGGGGTCCCGGACACATGCGGACCGGTCGCCAGTTGTGACCGCTGATTAAAAAACTTTTAACTCGTTAATTACTGTCAGTGGAGTCGCGGACTTGGGGCTGATGGGAAAAGTTTCCCGGCCCCTCGAGCCATGGAAATTAAATGTCGATTTAATTGAACGCCGAGAAAAACACGGATGACGAGCCGGGCTGCGTCGCGGGATGCCGCCGCCGGACGGAACGGCGCGACTTATGTGGACGTATTTATGCTAAAAGGAGATATGTGCAAGTGGAAAGATGGGGTGTGCTCGTTAGTTGGGTCATAAGAAACAATGTGGTCAGTGGATATAGCTCCTTTTGAGAAAATTGAGAAGCGGGATTTGACATTAAATCAAAAGGAGCTAAGCGGCAAAATATGCTAACTCATGAGCCGCGGGCATGGGAAGAGAGCCTTGTGCACAGGGCTCACGAGTTACAGCGCCCCGACGACCATCTCCCCGTCGTTAGAGTGCGCACTCATTGCCGCTGACGTCACTGGCGCACAATTACTCCCCATTCATTCTTATGGCCCGACCACTAACGAGCACACCCCATCTTTCCACTTGCACATATCTCCTTTTCGCATAAATACGTCCATGTTATTGTGCATGTTGAGTTGCTTTCACCGGCATCGGAAAAGACCGGAAGCCGTATTCAGATTCGCTCGTCTACTTTATAGCTCCTTCCTTTGACCGATGTATTGGTTTACACGGTGACAAGCGTGGACGCACTTCTCCGGAATCAGAATCAAGGGATTTGGAGGACAAGGCGCACGAGTGCAGTTTTTGGAAAAAATAGGATATTAATTGGATTGTATTTTGCAAAAAGGAACCAGGGACATTAGAATATTGCTAAGATTGTGCTGCTTCTTTCGTCTTGGAAGGAATACCTGATTATTTCTTAGCAGTTTCTATTCAACTCGCTAAAAACTGTAAATTTAGGACAAAAATTACCATGTAAATTTCGCATTTTTTCAGGATATAGATCGTTATATTGCAATGGGTGGAATTGCACAATCTTAGCAACATTGCAATGCTCCTGGTTCCTTTTTGTAAAATGCGATCCAATTACTTCAAGTCAAACTAATCTTAATGCATATTCTGTGAAAAATTCGCGCCCAAATTCAAATTTTCAAGCATCAAAAAGTCAGTTTGAACATTCTTTCTGCCATAAGGATCAATGTAATTTTGAAACTTCAAACACGTATTTCTTAAAATAGTAAAAACTGCTCTTATACGCAATGTCCCCCAAGCCCCTTAATTCAAATTACTCGACAAGCTTATCGGTGGTACTACGAGTGTAAATGGAGAAACAGGTTCCTTTTTCAATAATTATTGATGCGTGAACTGAACTCGCTACATTCTATGTGAATTTTGCACCAACGTGTGTATGCCTATATTTAGTTTATTTACAAAATTCCCGTTGGCACTGGGCTCAAAACATATTTTATAGTTCACACGTAATACACTTTAGATAATTATGGTATTCTGTTCCCAGATTGAAGATGTAATCGGGTCAATTTGGCCCTGCTTTTACGTCAAATTTGATTATATTTCGATTTATTTGACTCTGATCGACTCTACATGACTCCAATTGCCTCTCATAGTGCTTTTATTAAATCCAAATTCCTTTCTTACCCTTATATGGCTACTCATTTGACTTAACACATCCATAATTATGGAACAAATAATCATAATTTTTGAAAGCGAAAACTGGATTAATGCGTGTAAACTTTTCCTAACATGGTTCGCCATCGACCATGAACCACCTGACTATGCTCTTTGATGACGCAATCCTTTGATGACCCAATTATAAAACATATGGTTAAACTGTGGTATTTTTATGTGAACTTTACATTTTTGAAGTAACTTTTTATCGGTAAGCAGAGAAAAAAACAAGAAAAAATTACGAAAACTATGTTACGAGAGAAATCTATGTTTGAAGCTCTACAGTTGTACTTAGTATGATGGAAAAATACGATCAAACTCTAATGAAATGGGTTCGTTACTATACTTACATACACGTGTTTAGATTTCTTCTCAATCTCTTTTCAACTCATTTGAAAAGGGAAAAACGGAGAGAGACCTCAGGAAGAAATTAATGAAGTGGAAAATTCGAGTGAAACCTCCGTGAAAATTGCTTAACGCTGATCGAATCAGCTTAGGTTCCGAGAACCATACTTCCAGAAATTACGTCGAAAAAGCGGGCGGGGAACCTCGTGCCTTTCAAAGCTTTGAAGTGCTTTTGAACTCCGGGCTGAATGGAAACTCATTTCATAAAAATAAACGTTAGTTTTAATCTTCCAGATCAGCCACGAACAAGCTTATCACATTTTTGCAAACGCTGCCATCAATAAGGTGGAACAGGGGGGGGGGGGGAGCTGAGGGGGAGGAACTCTGAGGAATTAGAGAACGAGAGAGAGGTATTCAACTAAAAAATGATGGCAATATAATTATGAGGTATATGCGTGGTTTTGAATTCAATTGGTTTGCAGTTTCGTTCCGACCTTTATACTTACTTACAGGGTGTCCAGTTCAACACGAAAGACGCGAAAGGTGTATTCCTGATGTGAAAATGTGATCGTCTCCAGGGATGAAGACCATGGGAGAAACTAGAGGGGTCCTGGAGGGCTTGTTCGTGTTCCCCCTCCTCCCCGGAGGCTTAGCGCACCCCTCCCAGAAAAGTTGAGATCGTATATGGATCGCATTTAGCAAAAAGGAACCAGCGCGATTACAGTGTTTTCAAAACGGCGCAACTTCTCATTTTCTTTTTAAAATACTTAATATGAGTATAGCTTTAAAATTTACACACTTATTTTCCTTTAAAATTAATAATTTTTTGGCGGAAAGCCAAAACTATCTCCTGTTCTGGGAGAATTTTTAGATAATTATGAAGAAGCAAAATTTTTACAACACTGTTATCGCGCTGGTTCCTTTTTGCTGTATACGATCCATATGATCGTCTATACTTGTCTATGTTAGCGGACAAGTGATAAAGCATGACACTTTTAGCTAATGCGGAACCTTCCGCGGGTGTAGGAGCAGCTGGTTACTCATTCGATTCATTCCGTGAATTCGCTTACTATTATAAAGTAATTTTAATAACCTGGATTATATTTCCAAAATCTGGATAGAGCGGGCTCAATTGGGGACTATTACCTATTCATACATACCGAAAAAATCATGGAAATCGGCCAGCAGAACGCTACAGCAGCGTCGAGTTGGGTTTGCTTGGGTTAAGCAACTAAACTAACTTCGCGGTAGTGCGTGGAGTATCTTGTAAAAATAACGGCGCGCGAGAAGTTGCTTTACTGCTGTAGATTGCAGATCTCTTTTGTGAACTTGGAAATCACAAGTAGACTTTTTTACTTCAAAAAAATTATTTTAGTTGACCTTGGAGGTGCATCCTCTTCAGAGCAACTGCTATGGCGCGAGTGTTTATGTAGAACTAAGCCCCCTGGTAGCTACGCGACTTAACCTTCAAGAGGCACTCGGTGCCCTCTGAGGCTCCATTTGCTAGTTGCTGCGAGTTTATCAAAGTAGAGCGGGCTCATCTAGGGACTAGCACACCCATCGATAATCGTAAAAATCATGAAGATCGGCAAGTCTTTAGAAATAGTTTAAATGGGGGAATCCACAACTTCATCGCGCAGTATACAAAAACCTGAGTCTTCCTTCCAAAATCAGAATAAAACGGGCTTATATAGAGACCATCGCCTGTCTATAACCGCAAAAATCATGGAAATCAGCCCAGTAAAACGGTAATGAACTGTTCCCAGAAATAAAAATTTCCGGGGTCAGATAACTTATAGTTAAGATGAAAACCACATTTCAGCCGAATTCATCGGATTTCTCGATTATTTTTCTTCATTTCTAAAAACCAACATTTAAAGTACATCCATACAAGTCGCTTTTATAGCGCGCCCGGGCGCTCTGCGACACCTAATCGCCATTCTTGTCTATCGACCCAGAGGTCATCTAGTAAATTGCATCCTGTAATTTCATCTTGAACACCACCAACCTACAATTTTCCTGGACGTCCCCTACGTTCTCCCCCCTCCCATGTTAAATTTTCCAATTAGAAATATGTTACATCCTTTTCACCTGAAATCCTCGACCAGATATTTCTTCGCGTTCCAATCGGAACGCCCTGTATATTACAGGCATAGTTATGAGCAGGGAAGAAATCCGGTCGACAGAGAGAGAGAGGAGGGAAAGCGAAGACGGTTCTCTCTCTTGATTGGACGGAGCGGAATTGTCGGCAGAAAAAAAGTGACGGGACGGGGTAGTAGGTGGAGGAGGGGGGGGGGGCTTGAAAATGTTTCTGATTCAAAAAGCGTAAACTCAATTCGGTGCTTTATTAAACATTATTCTGTTGAAACCCCACACGTTCTTTCATCTCTGTCGGGGCCCTTTTTATCTTTGTCGGAATCATTTTTCCGGGGCTGTCGCTTCCCTCCGCTGCGCTGGTTGCCTCTTCGATTACCCATCTCGCGATTCCGCTCTGTAATTTTTGTCCCTCGTCGCTCCGCTCCGCCGGGTCGTATGTGCGCTAATTTCCTATCGCCGGCTTCGCGTCGGGGTAGCCGGATTTCGCCCCGATTTTTTCAACCAACTTTCCGGGTAAAATTACTATCTTTCTCGGTCAAGGTGGCGAATTTCATGAAAATTAAAATCTTGAAATTTCACGTGAAATATTTCATTAAAATTTCAGACAGAGATCTTGCAAAATACCAGCTCACCCTTCAGTGTTTCACAAAATGAAAAAAATGTGATTTTCTTCTTTTTGTGTGTGTTTGAGTGCGGGTCGTACTCTAACCCCTGAAAAATGTGGAATATTTCACAGCCTCATGAATTTCCATGAAATATTTCATTGAAATTTCCAATTTTGTATTTCTCTCTTACGTTTCATGCCATCCTGTTCCCGGTAAAATGATTAATTTCCTCGATAGTAATTGATCACTAGGAATTCCTGGTGATGTCTCAGTTGTGCCGGTCAGAGAATCGTGTTTTGCGGTTTGAAATTATAGAGTAACAAAAAATAAATAGATCTGCTGAAACGCTGAGTTTCTACTTTCAGTTTTAATAGGAATATCGTTCATCGGAAAATGGCGTACCGCAGGCTGAAAACAGCTAATGATATCATTCAGCAAGGTAGTGAATGCGTCGGTTCCGTCGTACTACTGGTTGCCTAGCTGCGGTAGGTAGCTATGCCCCTATTTAAAATTAGCGTCTCTCACTCTGTACTTTATTTTGCTGTTTAATATTTTTTTCTGCTAACCCCATACTCTATCAGGTATTCCCACTGGTTTTTAAACATTTTTTAACATTTTTCAAATTTTGACCAGTTCCCTAGTGTCTTAGTTCGCTTTGTCTCTTGTTTTATTCCTCTTTCAAAATGCACTGTGACAATTCGTTACTCTAACAACTTGTTTAGCTGTGTTTTGTGTTTGTAACTGCTTGCCCGAAATGCATCCAAGCTAATAAATTACTTCAACAACCATATTATGCGTGTTTCGGTATACTTTTTCCTTATCTTTAATAATAGAGGGTATATATAACAACAAGCTCTTCATGGGTGGTTTTTACCCAGTGGAGTAAAAGTGCATGACCAGAATGGCAACACTTTTTTCATTCGATCCCCGGCTTCAAGTCACACCTTGTTGAACAAGTGAGGTCATGGAACAGGATCTGGTGCTCCTATCTTCGTTGTCTTGCACCGACGGCACTCCGATGAGTTGTGTCCCTCGCGAATCGAAACCAGCAAAAGCCAGAGCTTCCACCGACTATTAGCTACAATGATGGATGCGTGGAATGTAATGCCGCAATGGGTCGCTAGCCAAGGTCTGAACTAGAAAAAAGTCAACTGTTTTCTCTCCAAAATCTTTCGTAGAAACGACTCACACGACGAGATGTTCGAGGATCAAGCACTGAGCAAGATACTATAACAAGTACACTGAAAAAAGAATGGTAGAATTTACCATTCCTTCACGCTGTAATTCTCACAGCATGAATCCAAAGTCGATTCTTGGTTACCTGTACCAGTATAAAGTAACGTTTACCTTTCTTCTGTCAGAATTGACTGTGAATTGACGCATTGTGAAATACAGCGTGAAGGAATGGTAAATCCTACCAATCTTTTTTTTCAGTGTATTTTTAAGGCAGATCAAATGAAAATTACAATATACAAATGAAGTAGTTTGCAATGCACTTTAATAGATAGGACTAGGAACGTAAAATAGGAACATATAGGGATGAAAAAGTGCCCTGTTAGACTAATTTACTCTTGTCCTTCCGAGGTCACTCAGATATTGCAACTTTTAAGTGATCATTATTATTAGCACATTGGACTATCACCAATGCGATTCAGGCACGCGCTGTGACGCGGCGGGCGGCTGGCCGGCGTGATACGCGCACTGGCGCCTACAAACCTAGCGGGATACTACAAGCATTGCGCAATGCGTGAAGTATCCCGTTAGGTTTGTAAGGCCGGTGCGCGTTTTGCGCCGGTAGCATGCCGCTCCGCTCTGTATTTACGATTCTGCTGGTTCGCGCCTGATTTAAAGCGAGGCAGCAAATTTTCAACCCCAAGATTTGGTCAATGTAACCCGCAGACAAACCATTCAAAAAATATTAATAGCGTGTTTAGGTTATACCTCGAGTTCCGCTTTCCAAGATAAAATGAAATGTTGGTTACAGTTTCTTACTGTGTACTCCTAGAAACACGGATCAAAATTTCAGATAATTGATTCGCGTCACACGAACGGCTTTAATTATAGTCAACTTAACTCCATGAAGCGTTGCCTAATTTTATCTTATGATTGATTTTTACTTAGGTAACACGTGACAGTCCTGTTCAGCCGCGCTAAGGAAGAGCAACCTACGAACATTCGAGAGTTGACAAATTTCTCCTGATGAAAAAGTTATCTCAGATGAAAATTATGCATTTTTTTCTTTGAAATTTTCAGATATCTTAGAGTGAATTCCGGACAAAATTGTCTGGAATTTTAAAGAAAAATATTCACAATTTCCAAAAAAAATTTCGTACATTCGTTTTTAATCGAGGGAAACATGGCAACGTCTGAAGGCTCGTAAGGCATTCTTCCAAAACACGGCAGAGTTGAGGGGGAGGGGGGGGATAAACTGGATATCGGAAGGTTCGATTAATACAATTAAAATTTAACAAAGCTATTTGTTTCCCGCAGAATCGATTGTTTATCGTGGATTTAAATGGACGAGAAAAAGTGCGGCACGAACTTGGAAGAATTGCCACCGATTCGCCCATCACGCGGGCGCTATATCGCGACTCTCTCCAAGAGTCGGTGTGTCTGATATAGGGTTACACGGCTGCGGGGATGTGCTCGCAAAACAGCGTCCTTTAGTCATAATTTGAGTAATGGCCGTTTCTCTTCGGTGGGACGGTCGCATCCGAGTAAGAGATCGTTTGCGAAGAAATGCGAAACGCGAGGTTCACGTCTCGTTTCTAGTTCACTTTCTGTTAGCACTTTTTTCAGTCTCCCGCATATTCTGGCAGAGGCCACGTTGCCAGATGTTCAAGTGAAATGCTGCATATTTCAGAGAGCTCCACACCAATAATCTACACGATGTAATCGGGCGCGGCTGACGTTAATTCCAGAGATCAACGCTAATTTTTGTAATGACCATTGAAATAACTTGTTGAGCATATAGATAGCCCAAAGATGGCTGATGAGCTGATGATAAAATGGTGGCGGAGATTGTTAAACACCGCAAACGAGGTACGTGATCTGCTACTTAGTTTCACCGTCAATTTCTTATTCAGGACTTGAATTTCAGACCTCTTAATTGTATGATTTGTTAATTTCGTGAAATTTTGAAGGAAAACATGCTTAAATTCATACCTCGTCTAGAGGACCATCGGAAGACTCTGATTATACTAAGCTCAACGCTAAGATGATATCCATTAACCAGTGTAATATTTAGAGATAGTGTAAAATTCATTCATGTTGCAAACGCAATAACTGAAGGCGCATGATTTCCCAACGTCGCACAATGGATCGAGGCAATTAAAGAGGTCGGACATGAAATTTTTGACTAAAACTGCAAATTTTCATGTTTATTTCGTCACATTTTAAACTTTAAGGGGTGCTTAAAGATGAAAATTTCGCGAAAAACCCAATGGAACCACTTCGAGAACCTCAAAATTGTGTGTTAACGAAGTTATAGGCGTTTACTGTGCAACACCTTTGTTGTGAAATAGTTCCTCGAGTTGCCGTGGCACGTTGCGGCCGGCGAACGCAAAACGCGCATTGGCGCCTACAAACCTAACAGGGATACTTCACGCATTGCGCAATGCGTGAAGTATCCCTGTTAGGTTTGTAGGCGCCGGCGCGGGTTCCGCTCTGGCATCACGCAGCCCAGTGGATAGAGTCAATTAGAGAGGTCGGACATGCAATTTTCTTCTAAAACCGCAAATTTTGATGTTTACCTCGTCACATTTTGAATTTCAAGAGGTGCTTTCAGAAGAAAATTTCACGAGGAAACCAATGGAACCACTCATAAAACCTCAAAGTTTTGTATACACGGAGTTATATGCGTTTAAAATTTGCGAATTTTGTCCGACCTCTTCTATTGACTCGAGCCATTGTGCGTCGGATGGGGTGCCGTACGTCCGAGTTGAAATAAATCAGACGACGGGAAAGAGCGGCGGAACCTCTGAAGCTGGTGCGTCAACGCGATCTAGCGGACAGCGGCGTCGCGACGCCGCGCCGCGAGGTAGGGCGCGCAGGTCGCGGGGGAGCGGGGCCCGGCCGCGTGAAGAGGAGTTCAGCAGCGGGGCGGGGAAGCGCGGGTCGCGGGGAAGAGAGGGACCGGCCGGCCGGCGGTGACATCGGCCATGGATGAAAATATAGGCAGCGCTAATGTCTCCGCTAACTGGAGTTGGGGGTCCTTATTCATTCTCTTGGTCCATGACATAACCTTAAACCTTCCGCTCAATGCCGCAAACAGCTGACGTGTCGATGCTGCGCCAAGAAAATGAACCAATCACAAAGTAGCACAGTAATACGTCACTAAAATGAAGAGATCACGTGACTGTTCGTAATATTTTCAAATCGATCTGAAAGTACTGCCTCGGATATAAGTATTTAAAGCATAAGGAGGCCCTAAAATACTTTAACCAGGTAATACGTCCGTGCGAGATTGTTATGCTTAAAAGCAAAACATTTCACGAAAACTTTTACGAATACCAGATGCAGAAAAAAATCAAATTTTCCCGGGTGTACCAGAATGGCGTCATTACCCATAAGGCAAAAGGGCATGTAGTATAGTACATGTTACATCGGGGGAGTCGAACGGTTGGAAAGGGCGCATCTGGTCCAGAAGCCAACGGGTGAGCTAAATCTGACGGCGCGGCGGCTATGAAACCCACATATCTGAGTAAACACGCCCCGGTTACAAGCGGCGAACGCAAATACGACCCGGGAAACGCGTGGATCCCGGATTTATTATATTCTTATGTGCTCCTCTTTTTTAATCCACCCGAGCGCCGATTCCAAGCCATTAAATCCGGCGATTTATCGAAACCTCCGGAAAAAGCAGATGAAAAGCAGGATAAATTATAGGGAGAGCGACCCGCGACGCGACGCTCCGCGCGCCGCAGATCCGAACATGGACGTCGGGACGCCTTCACTTTTTGCGCTCAAGTTCCTTTTGGACCCAAGGCGAGCGACAAATTTCTCCAATAAGAAACTATGTAAAAATGGACTAAATCAAACGGAACAATGCTACCGTCTCACCAAAGACATTAGGACGTATTTATGCTAAAAGGAACTATGTGAGGGGGTTTGCGTGTGACATAAATATAGCAGCATATTATGAATATTTTAGCATAAATATGTCCATTATATAGGTCTTGATGGACTATCGTGATAGAGCAGCAGCATAGTCGTTCCTTAATCTGCTAATGATTTCCTTGGAAGGTCTGATTTTGGTTTACACAGTGATTAGAGGAGTTTTGAGGAATCCGTTATTACAGCATCGTGAATAGGAAAATTTATCCGGAACTAGCTTGAAATTCAAGCGTATGACACTGGAAACAGATATTTCAAGAGTTTAACATAAATTTCCTCTGCGAAAAATTAAAAATTCGAAGGAAAACCGTCCATAGTTTTGTAAAACTTTAAAAACTGGGGCGCCCTCTCCTAGGAAGAATCCAATCTAGGACCTTCTTTAGCAACCTGTCTCCTGTCCATTCTCTGAGCATGACCTTGAAGTTTGTCTTTAAGAAAGAAAAAAAATGAAATTTCTCTTCGCGTATTTCGTACTTTTTCGGTAGCAAATTATTTTAATCCCTTGCAAGGATCTATGAAGCTCAAAAGGCGAGAAATAAGTATCTTCTTTAACAGTCAATGTAAACTTCCTCCTCACTAAAAAGTTAACAACCGGGCCAAGAAAATGCCAGCGGAACTGCGTGTGAATAAGTTGATTTTCCGATTCTTAAATTTGCAGCAGCTGTTGACTTTGAGACCCCATACCACGGATCTACTCATTGTGCAAAGTGGGTTTCAATGCACATACTAACTAAACAACTTCTCGACCCTTTTGAGTATGAGGCATGATTTACTTTCGATGAGTAGCGGGAACCCTAAACAAAAAGGCAATTATGGGAAACAAAAAAAAGCCATTCAATAACGAAGGGTTGATTGAATAGGCTGATGCGTGATCTCTTTAAGAAACTACCTCCATAATAAATTTAGGTAACAAAATAAGGCTGTGTCTGGCAGAACGAGCTGAATATAGGTTCCTGCCGAAAAGTTACACACATTCTCTCAACAATGCTTGCTTCCCACGAAAGTAATTACGAGCTACGGGAGCTTCACTCCATTCATCTTGCTGTATCGGTGTTTGTAAAGGGATGAAACCGCGATGCCGGGAAAATCAATTGAATTGGGCTTTCGCGGTGGGAATTTATTGCGCCTTCAAGAATTAAGATCGGCAGCATCTCCTTTCATGAAGGTAATTGAGCTTCATCAGATGAAGTTTCTCTTAATCTAAATTTATTGAATCATTCTTAAAAGTTTTTGAACTTGATAATTTGGACGTATTTATGCGAAAAGGAACATGCGAAGTGGAAAGATTGGGTGTGCTCGTGGAAGCTGCATAAGAGACAATGTGGCCAGTGAAATAGTTCCTTTTGAGAAAATGAAAAGCGGATTTGACATGAATCAAAAGAACTGAACGCAATTCCGACATTGACAGTTTACCTCACGTTAAAACTGTTTCCATCGCGTTTCTCTTTTTGACATGGACGGGCCGTAAATTTTATCAGCAATGAAGAGCCACCCCATATTTCTTCCGCATAGCCATTTGCAAATGTCAGATGATGACCCCAACACAGTTGACTTGTTCCGGATTTAATCATGTATCGAGGCCTCAACGCACTCGTTTAGCGGGTTCTGATCCCCCCCCCCCCCCCCTCCTTAGTAGTTACATATTTTATAAGCAGCCCCTAACCAACGAAAGGGAAGAAGAATAAGAATATGAGGAAGATAAAAGAGCGGCAAAAGAAGAGAAGGAAAATGTGAGAGTGAAGAACTTGGCGATAGGAACGTGGAGTTCTCATCTTCTCGTGCGCGACGAAATCTGCACGCAGATTTCGGAACCAGGCGCTTGTTTGCGATACTCCAGCCGGAGAGAATCGGGCCAGATGGCTTTCGAATGACGCTATATTCACCCTCCCCCCCACCCCCTACCCCGTCGGCTTCACGTGAGTTGCCCCCTTCCACCGCGGGGTGGCTGTTGACGAAGATGCATACGCGAGGTTCGTCGAAGACTGCGCCTCGACTCGAATAATTGTTTTTTCATTGGGCTTAACGACGCGGGACGCTGCGCAGGGATCCCTCGATGCCGTATGTTGCTGAAAAATCGGCCTTCCACCCCGTTTTCAAACCGTAGAAAATATCCACATTTTATTTGACGACTTTGCAACCTCGCGGGGATCCGTCTCAGTTTCGGCGCGCTCGCTCGAGCTCGGATGTGGCTCCGAATTTATGGCTCAACTTTCGGGGCGTTTAGCGGGCGTCCCTCCAGGTTGTTCGCCGCCCTCCACCCCCGCCCCTCGAGGCGCATTCCACTTCGCCTGCCCGACACATTGTGGCGTCCTCGTCGTCACGACGTTACCGGATCGTGCGGCGAAAATCCGATTGGACGTTTCGTTGACGTTGATCGGAGGATGGACCACTCGACAAAGTGCGATTTCAAGAATCTAGATGTGAGTTTTCTCATCGAAATTTCACAATTCAACAAACACGATTTGCACAGCAAATATCTCTGAAAGTAACTCCTATCAAGATACTAAACGTGTTTCCATGCATATTCGTCACCTTCCGTCCAAAGTATCAAAGCTCCACGCGACGTTTGAAAATTTCTACCGCCATTTTATTATTTTACAGAGAAATTGTTGGTTGAATCTATTTGAAAAGTTCACTGAATTATATCGGCAGCTCAAAGAAAATTCAGTGAAATTTTCGGAAAGCTTCGTTGAACAATGTCTCGGTAAAAAAATAAAATGGTGGCGGAAATTTTGAAACGTCGCATGGCGCTTGTGATACTTTGGCCGGAAGGTGACGATTTCAATCCTCCCGCTTACACAGAAACCATACTCTCACTTGAGTTACCTACATCGAATCCCAAGCGTTACCATGACAGTATTTGCAATATGAAAATATGACAGACTCAATCTTCAGAGCTTTGGCTCAGCTGCTGTACGTTGATAACACTTGAAAGATCAAGAGCGGGAAAGAACACTGCTCGATTATGAAGCCTATAGCAACTAGTTGTAGCGCGCAATTTGATTAACGTAAACTCTTGTTTTTCCTAAAGAGCGGAAATTCAATTTTTCGTGACCATGCAGCGCTAAATAAAAACGTTAATATCTTGGCAAGGAGATGATTTCAGTAATTTTCGTTGCACAAATCGTATTTTACATAGAAGTTTGAAGAGGAGAAATCTATTAGATTACTTAAATTTTTACCTTGTCTAATGGTCTATGATGACAACAAAATGTCCCTATATCCAGGATAGTCAGGAAAGTAGTTCTTTCTGCAAAAGTTTTCAATGAAAACATCGGGGTACTCATTCATACGAAGGAATTGAACGCACGGATTTTAATCCTTTACGATCGAAATTTATGTTTCTTCAGCCCTGATCCCCCTCGAGGAGGTATCTAGGTAAATTGAAGCAGAACCGTTGACAAAGCTTTCACCAGAGGAGTTTCATTGCAAGCACCTGACTGAGAAATATTTAATAGTCTGCGTGAGCGCTGCTACCGGTTTCGCAGAAAATAATCAGTATTTCCTCCGTTACTCGAGCAAAATGGAGAGATATATTTGTAAATTTGTCGGAGATGCCAGCAAGCCTGAATAAAAGGCGACCCACGCTCGGACTGCAAGTATAAGATCTCAGTTGCATCAAATGCGCCGGTATAATACGATTACGTCCTGGCCTTCAGGTTTTACGTAAATGCGATCATATTTCCCGTCTTCGAAATCGCAAAAAAGAGACTTTTCTCTTCGAAATCAATGCCTATGTTTCAAACCGGGTCGGTAAAGAGATTTGGAAAAGATGAAAGGGCATGTATGACAAGTCTCGATGCGACTCTGGGTTAGCGGTTTTCGTTGATGCTCGATCTACTGATAAAAAAAGCAAACCGAGCTCCATTATATGAGCTTCAACCAATTTTTTATGGCTAATTTGCTTCTTTTCCTGATTCGTTCCGGCTTTTAATCTTCATCGTCTGGTAATTCTAGACAAGCGACCCTGCGTGTAAAGTGCGCAGAATCAGACGTCGACGCGGAAACTACTAGACCACGAATCTTGTTTGGGATGCTCAAAAATCTGCGCCCCCATTTTATTTTTCTGAAGGAGAATAAATCATTATCATTCCTTGAAAATTTCACAGAGAACCTCCACAAAGAGAAAAAAAATCGCAACAACAATTCGTTTACCGATTCTATTTAAGGATTAACATACTTTCTATATTCGAACGAAGAACGAGAAAGTAAAAATTGGCATGCCACGAATATTAAGCCCAGGAGTATCTCACGAGAATGTATGGATGAACATTTCGGCAAGCTCGTTTTTCGCAGATATGAGCTCTCTGATGACATTGAGTTTGCTGAAGAATTAATAATTAGGAAAGTTCGTGGATAAAAGCTCAATCAAACGCTCTAACTTTCCTCAAAATGAACTCGAAGGAAAGTTTCAGATGTTGAGCTTGAGCGCGCGAGAGCAGAGTATACGAAGAAACCTTGAGATACTCGTGCATTTAAGGGCAGGGTATTTCAAATCCGACTAGAACATGCGAGAACGGTCTTGGCTAGAGTGAGTGAATGGATTTTCGTAGAATTATGTGATGTATTGGAGAAAAATAAAAGTACTCATTTAAAAAGAAAGATAGAAACAAATATTCGTATGCTACAGATCGGAGTTTAAACTTTAAGCTCTTTACTTTCTTAGAAAATGTTGTTGATGGATGAGCAAATAGTTGAAAAATATTACGATATCCTTATTCTGAGAACGAATAAACATTTCGAAAAATAATTTATGAAATAGCTCACCAAGTACAGGTTACAAGAAAGTTCATTTTTCTTCGGTAGTTCAACTTACCTGCAACAAAGAATGACGGTAAAATTATTCAAAGACATGGTATTCAAAAGTTTTCTTAGTCTTTCAAAATGTGAAAAGCGACGCGGACACATCAACGTATGATTTTTTGACCCGAGAAGTTCAAGAAAATCCGAGCAGGAGCAACTTTACGATTTTTCAAACTTACGCAAGTTTGAATTATCACATCTAACACGGTGCGGCCAGCGCGAGGCTGGGCGCTCACGCCGCGGAACGTGCCGTAGCGCCTTACAAGACCGCAGGATACTTCATGCGTTACGCGTAATGCACGGTCTGCACGATGCGACTGGTATGGTGCGAGCAACGTCTAGTGTAGCGCCTTGCAAGTCTGCAGGATACTTCATGCATTGCGCGTACACCACGGTGCGCGCTCAAATCGTTGAAAAGTCTTATTTTCTTGGTATCGAACCTACCTCGGCGTTCACAGTTACCGAACGGTGCACACCGCGAGCTGGCAATCCTAGCATCACAGGATTGTAGAGATTTTGCAATCCTGTATGTTTTCCGGTGAAAATATATTTTTTTCGCTCGCTTCGAGGAGGCGGTCCGCCTCTGATCTTAATTGCAGGGATTCAGAAATTCGGACAAGGTTTAATTTTGTTTTGTCGATGAAAATAATAAAGAAAATTAGAATGAACAATAATATCGGGTCGAAATTTTATTTAATTTTGTTTGAAGTCAGTTAGGCGCTTCTGATTCTTTGCCCGCGCGGTTTTTACGATTGATTAAATGAAAATATGTATCGTTATTGCAAAAATTTAGAAACTCGAGTCACGTAAAATTAATTTGGGTTTAATAAAAATAAAAAAGGACGAACAAAGATTATCGGGTCGAAATTTTCGATGATTTTATCTGAGATCATTCATAAAAACCCCGGAAACTCTTAAGAAAAACTGAACGTATATTCTTGAAAAAAACCTTGAAATAAAATAAAACATGAGAAGTGGCGTGTAACTTTGCAATCGAAGATCAATACCCTTTTTTTCTCGTGCACCCGTCTGTATTTGAATTCATTCGTCTCTTTTATAACTTGAACATGGTTGTTCCATGATTTTTTACGTGTAGTTTTCTTTCAGTGGCTTCGCGGCCGCGTAGAGAAGGAATTTCGATTACGCTCAAGTAATTGCCACTGCATTACAAAAAACAAGGTTGGAAGACTAGAAAAAAAATCACTGTTAACATCATTATTCATTCCAACGACGAAGGAGCGCTTCTATTGAGACAGCACTTGAGATAAGTTCAATTGCAGTAACTCAAAATAATATTAGCTGATGAAATGGGACATAGTAAATATAAGCCAGTAAACAAAATCCGCACAACCGTTTTCATGTTAAAAATTAAATGGCACAATTAAAGTTTTCAATAGCTGGCGTGGCTTGGTTCCTTTCTGCTTAACGCGGTCCAATTTTAGTTCCTCATTGAAAAATGCAATTCAACCACGATAATAAGTCTTACGGAGTAATACACTTTCAAACCTCTTTCCTCGGTTCAATCTTGATGTTTGTGTATGACTTGGTTCCTTTCGGTTAAATTTGGTTCATGATGCGTGGATCGGAGAGTTTCAATTCACCGTAGTTTAAATACATACCTATCGTATATGAAATTAATCAGTCAAACACTGAAGAACATTGAGCGAGCGAAGCTTTGTCACCAAGCTCGAAGACGTCCGCGGTCCCACAAATACGTACTCTTGGGGTTGAAGCTCGGATTAGATAAAACCCCTCGTAAGGGCTGTTCAGGCACCACTGACTATGCAATGAAGCGGGCCCATAATAATGTGGCATATTGGCTGGATTGCAATGGCTTCGCTCTTGTGACTTGGCACGCGATTTAATCAGTGCCAAGCACACATCATACGAACCACGGGCTCCAGGAGAAGGCGGCTGCTCCATTATGAAACCTCACAGCATTCGAAGCAACGCTGCCAATCTCTATTTCAAATATTCTCATTCGGTACAATATTCTCAACTTCGATTTAACCAATTTTGTTGCGAAAAATCCCGTTTGATTCAGATTTGCATAGACTGTACAAATTTGTACAGATCTGTCCTGTTTTCATCTTCATCCAGACTGAACCTGTTAAATCCCGCCTAAGATTAAACCCCTTCATCTAGATTCATCGCGTCTCCCGTTCCATCCAAACGAATCCCAATTCAACCCGTTTTATCGTAAAAAGTTAAATGTAACTGCACAAAGTTCGAAGAAAACGGGGGACGAATCTAGACCTGCGATGATGTAATTATCCACTCCGAATGATTCAGGAGACAGAATTATTTCAGTCCAGCTGATTGTAGATATTGATAGACAAAACGATCGACAAAGAAGGCGTAAGGAGTATAGAGCGATTCTATTGGTTGAAATGGATGCATCCAGACTCCATGACATCCATGCATCCAGACATCCATGGCTCCTGAAGACTAAGAGACAAAATGATGAACTAGCTATCTGGTCTCTTGTGGGTTGTTGTTAGTCTATTTCCGACCTCCTTTGTCCATTGTGACCACCTGCTCCCACCAATAGGACTCCTCCTCGTTATCTTCTTTGTCTATCGCTTTGTGTACTGATTTCAACGATCAGCTCGCTGACTCACACCAATATCAACCAAATCACAATCCCTCCGTCATCAGTTATTTTAGATCTTAAAAAAATCGGTCGTAATTGCTTCCCTATTAAATAATCCGTCATCCAGGGACCAGGATTTTGATTTTCTCTCCTCCTTCCCCGCTTATGGTCACCCAAGAACCGAACTTGGTCCTTGAAATCTGAAGCAAGCACGGGAAGATTAGATGGTCAGGCTTTTTCTCTAGATTCAAGGCGTACTCTTATTTCCTTTTTGAACGCAACGAGTATATTCTTCGGTACAACTAGAAACTACCAAAAAATTGTTTACTCGTGGCCGTGGCAATGAACCCGATATTTCTGGACGACTTGGTTGCGAGATTCGCCAACAGAGCGCGCGAGAGGTGAAGACCCGATGCGAAGAACCCTCTGCGGGACCTTTCCCGGGCGGGAGCCTCGGTTACTTCCTGTTTCCAAGGTCCACCATTTGTCATCGGGAACCCCATTCAAAGGGTAATGAGGTTGGAAACTACACTTAGCGCGCTCCGACTTTCCCGGAAGATGTCACTGTTAATATGTTAATACAAAATGAACGCTCTTCCCCTATCAGGAACGCGAGGGTATTCTTGTTACGTTCCGAGGCCTCTTTTGGAGTTTAATACACTCGCCAGGAGTTAATAGACTCCCGGAGAATTTTACCTCATACATCGTCGACCTCCGGCCAAAGTATCTCAAGCGCCATGCTACGTTTGGAAATTTCCGTCGCCAATTTATTTATTTTTTTTTTAAAGAAATTGTTGATTAGATCTGTTCAAAAAGTTCACTGTATTTTACCGGTAGCACAAAGAAAATTCGGTGAAATTTTCGGACAGCTTCATTAAACGATTTCTATGTCAAAAAATAAAATGGCAATGTACATTTTTTAACGTCGCACAGCGCTTGTGATACTTTGGCCGGAGGGTGACGACGAGAGCGGGTTTTAACATTTAAAAAAAAAAAAAAATAGGTCTGAGGTTTGATTATCGAGATCATTATTTTTGTATGTAACAATGAAGAGACTTTTATTATGACAAGAAAACTACCGTTGTCACACAGACACTTACGGCGCAAAAAGTCGTTTCCTTAACGCGAGAAGTTTCTCCCGCAACGCAACGAAAATCCATCACGGAAACGATTTTCTTATAGATCCATCAAATACGTTTTTGAACGCAGCACAAACTGGGAGGAAATATAATAATAAGTTGAAAATACTTTAATTGAGACATTAAATTGAGAAAAATATTCCTGTCATTAATATAAGTCGCAAAATGAATTTTTGTTGGGTCACCTGGAGATCTCCTCACAGCGACAGGACGTCTCTTTGAAATGACAGCAATATTGTTTGAAACAAAGAAATTCCCTGTTGTTTCAAAGAGAAATCCCTCTCGCGGCATGTTCATTAGGCATTCCTATTGATCCAAAAGGGAATTTTTCTTGATATATGGAGTGCAAACATTTCTAGCCCTAGTTTTCGGTTTATTTTTGAACGGGGGATGGGTTGTTAAAATTAATGAAAATCCCCGCTAAGTAGATACGGTCAGAAAATGTTTCCAATTTTTAAATCAGTAACAGCAGATCCGAGGTATAATTTCAACAGATACGCAATAATAAATTGAATTAATAAGTAGTCCAGTTCGTCTGGAGGGATTTTTCAAACACCCTTTGAAGCGATTAAATACCCTGTGAAGGAAGCGGAATCAGTTGCGTGATTGAAAATGCCGACGGTGTTGCGGAGGGATGAGCTTCCTTGAAACTACATTCCGATCTGAGATTCTGCTTGGATAAATTTTCAATTTAGTTGCATCGTTTCGACGGGGATTATTCAATCCGTTCCCCTTTGAGGAGCAGAGTAATCAATTTGTCGAAGCCCCGCAAAACTCAGAGCCGCGCGCCGGTTTACTTTTCGCCGGATCTTAATTGTTCAGAATAATCGTCGGGCTCCAAAACTGAGCCCTTCCTTGCAGAAACGGCCCAAGCACCTCGACTTACAGAACCCTTGAAATCGTCATGGATAAGGGAAACCGCGACTCGGACGGATCTGCCGCTTGGGGTTATACAGAATTCAAAGGTTCAATCGCGTTCCTCCCGCGCCGCACAGTGGATCGAGTCAATTGGAGAGGTCGGACAAAATTTGGTAATGGAGATGTTGCATGTGTGAGGGATTTGCGATTTGACAATTGATTCTTGTTTAAAAGTTTGCGAGAAACACGATGGTGCCACTGATTTTCTCTGAAATCAACTTCAGAGCTCAAAAAAAGTTCTCAAAGTGAGGCCAAAATGGAGGGAATATCCCACGCTATCCTGAGAGTCCACCTCTACATCAAGAAAAACTCTCCATGCGAAGATAGAAAGCAAATACATTAACAGGGCTGCCACTTTATTTGGGGACTCTAAAATTGAAAACACGACAACCCTATCAATGTATTTGCTCCCTATCTTTGCATGGAGAGTTTGTTTTGATGTAGAGGTGGACTCCCAAGATAGCGTGGGATATCCCCTCCATTTTGGCCTCAAGTTGTGAACTCTTTTTGAGCTTGGGAGATGATTTCAGAGGAAACCATAGCTATCCATAGCCATAACCATCGATAACGAGGAATTTGATCGATAACTCCCTATCTTCACAATGTTATGTATCGATGAAGGTTATTCGATAACGATCTATAACGATGAGTTTGATTGATAATTTCCTATCTTCACAATGCTATATATTGATCGAAGTTAGTCGATAATGATTCAACAATCGACTTGCAGATCCGAACCGTCATTCCCGCGCTGCGTTTTCCGGGCTGGCAACGCCGCAACGAGGCGAAGAGCGGAGCCGATGGAATAATTGCAGGAATTCGATGATGATAGCCAACCACGGCGCTTCCCTCCTAACATCAATCGATAATATTTCATAGCTGTAACACAGTGGGCGGGGGAAGGGAGAGGACAGTCGTGCGGAGGAGGGTAACCCGGTTTACCGTCCGGAGCAGTGTTGCCATTTTTCCAGTGAAATCAGAGACTGGGTATTTTATAGACAGTTTTTCGAGTGGCTCGCTGGACAGGGTTAGAAAAAGGCAGTTGGCGTAGTCATAAAATCGCGTTTTGACATTTTAAACTTATATACTGTAGCAAAAAATAATAAGATTCGTCACAACACCTAGTTTCTCTTCTTTAAAGAGAATACCATTCAAATCAGTATAGAGAGAAGCAGTCGTTCAGGAGAAAAGTGCTTGCCCTCTGATCTCTCCTTACCACACACTCAACTAAGTCGTGGGTAAAAATTTCGTCTCATGATTAAATTCCGGAATCATTGTTTCTTGCTAAAAATAAAAAAAAAATCATCTCTCTTTCATTGTAAAATTGGCAACGATTGAGACACGGGTAATGGAACGCTATTTCCACCCCCACCCCACTAACAGGACTACAACTAGAGGTGCGACCGCATCCAACAAAATCTACACAAAAAATGAACAATGATCTCCCGATTTCATTGTATTTTTCCAGGAATTCGTTGAAAAACATGAAATATAGATGACCAACCGAGAGTTTTTTTCTCTGAAAAACAAACTGAATTACGCCCTCCCAACTTATGAATGGGTTAAAAGATGGACGATTCAAAACCACACGAATTAGTATTAACAGAGGACGATGCAGTTTGTTGTGGTCAGAAAAACTGAAACTGAATCGATGTCACAAAAATTTTGGGATTCTTTTCATTCTTTGTCAACTGTGCCTAAAAAATTAGCTGCTGAGGGTACCGACATTTTAATATGTTTCATCCAGAGGCAATACATTTTAGAAATCCTCTGGCAATCCAAATAGTGTAATCGGTTGAGGCAAAAGTGAGTTCGAAGTTCAACGCTACTTTTTGCCGAATTGATCAACTCTGACTCTCAACTTTGTTGAGGAAAAAATCAAATAATTTGCTTATTTTTTGTCGTGCTTTTTGAATCGATGGGAACGACAGTGGAATCGATCTACAGATCTCGATTGGTCCGGTACCGAGATATTACGAATGTTTAACGATTAAAGCGCGCACTGCGGTGAACGCGCAATGCGTGAAGTATTCCTGCACTCTTGTAGGCGCCAATATCCTTTTCGTCCCGATCAGCGACCGCGCTGTGTTATGCGCAATGCGTGAAGTATTCCTGCACTCTCGTAGGCGCTAATGTATGTCTGGCCTTAGCGAAAAGCTGATTCCGGTATACTTTTGATATGCTGTTTTGGTGGCTTATTGCAACATATTTCCACAAAGGAACT
The DNA here is from genome assembly GCF_918797505.1 of Bemisia tabaci. Lineage (NCBI taxonomy): Eukaryota > Metazoa > Arthropoda > Insecta > Hemiptera > Aleyrodidae > Bemisia > Bemisia tabaci. Next base: position 5,128,588 of record NC_092796.1, on the reverse strand, counting down.
TTCCATTTATTGATTTTCATTTATAGGAAGATATTTTTTACGAGTTTTTATACTTATTTTCGGTTCCAAGAGGCTTTTTAATCACTTCCATGAAATCGTCCAACTTTCAAAGATTCACGTAATGATGTACACTTTTACAAGAACCATAAACTCTTTATTCTTCTAAACGTAGTTATTTATGAACTACTAATTTTTCAACCAATTTTGCACACCCTCATTGATGGTCCATTCCAGGTGCGAAAAGTTGCGATCGCTTACCGAGTAGCTCTCAATTTTTCATTTTTCTACACGTGTATACATTGTTCAACTACTAATTTGGAGCACATTTTGCAAAAAGACACTTGGCTCACTTTAAAAAGAACACATGCGCCAAATTTGTCATACACACAGTAAAAACTGTTACTTAATTTTTGAACAAATTTAAATATGATTTGAACTAATTTGAATTAATTTAAATGTTGAAAAATTACACATATGTGCCATCTGTTGTCAAATATAGATAGGTGCTTTTATGGATTAGCCATAAAGAGTAGTTCCTTGATTCAAAATTAAGTTCAAATGCTCGATAGATTTTTCAAATCCCATGAATGGTCCATTCAGGGTGCACGGAACATTGGCAAACCAGCAGAAGTCTTTGCCAAAAGCATTAGCTTGCCGGAACGCGGCTAAAGGAGCTCACTTCTGGCCTGGAGCCAGGATCATGTGCCGACCACTTGTGGGAGCGAATCAACAGGCAAGAGGCTTCGATGGGCACTCTCCCCCTGATATCAGTCTCCGCAGGATTTTAAATGAGCTCCGATGCCTACACCAAGCACCTATGCAACCCGCATTGCAGGGGGTAACGACTGTCACGAGACCCGCTCGCACGATTGCGCCCCCTCCCTTCGCCCTCGATTGTCTCTTGTACTTGTTGAGCCTCTGTTTTTAAACTCGGCCTCTATAATTCCGTGCTATGGAAGAACGCCGTATGAATAGGGTGTCTACCAAAACAGTCCGACCAAAAATCAGTACTTTTACAGTACTTTTTCAGTACATTTCCGAGAAGTTCGGTACCTCCGCAACGGAAAAATTCAGTATTTTTTCAGTCCCTTCATTAGACGAAGTTCGAAAAATTTGAATTTCTCGCTCAAATTGTGACAAAAATGATTAAAAAAATGCAGCACTTTTTCAGTACTTCTGGACCGCCCTTATAAAACCAGTACTATTTCCGGACTTTCTGGAAATTTTGGACTTGTAGGCACGCACCCTGATGAACCTTCAAGCCTTGCCAAATTCCTTTCGATAAATCTTTTATTTTTGAGGAAAGTTACTACTATTTTTCCTTGAAATTTCCGGAACTTCAGGTGAACTTGCGAACAAAATTATCTGAAACATTTGAAAATTGTTTTTAAAAGTTTACCAAGAAATTAGTTTTTTATCAAAGGTAATTGGCCAACGTCTGAAGGTTCATGCGGCGTTCTTCATTAGCACAACAGCATAAGTCTACCGCTGACATCTCGCATGAGCTGGGCAAACGCTTCTACGAACATAGCCTTTGTTTTTTCCCTAACAATTCGGAGCGTTTTTCAATTACGGATAACATTCGTAATATATTTAATGCCTTTGGCTGGCTAAGCTGCATAGAACATGACAATTGATTTAAAAAAATCGAGCTCCACGCCAAAAAAAATTAAACAAGTAATATTTCAAACTGCACGGATTTTGAGAAATAATAAAAAACTTACAAGAAACAAAGAAAACGTCTCTAGCGCCAATGTAACTGCAGTCTTCTTCAGTGCAACAAGTGGAAACATTTTACAAAATTTTTATTTTTCATATTTTTTTTTATTTTGTAAAATGTTTCCTTTTTTATTTTTGCCGTGTAGCTCGATTTTTTTCAATCAATTGCCATATTCTTAATATATTGAATAGTAAAGATTGGTATTACATTCGACTTGATGCTAATGCAAGTCCATTCCCGTACAAAAATGATATTAAAACAGTTCAAAACTCGTTGCATTATTAACAAAAATCCATCATTTCTGAGAAGAGAAGAGTTCAGTTTCACGAAATTCTTTCAGAGTTTTCAACGCCTATACCATTCAATTTCTCATGTTTGAGAAAAATGACGCTACCACATCCAAAATATTCAATCGACGCAAAGACAATATATTTAAGAGACCCTGCGCTGATCTCAACTATGTGAGAGTTACTTCCAGAAGTCAACGCTCAGATTCGCCTCACGCTGAATGTTTACCACGGAGTCAAGCAACCGGTTCGCCAATCCTAACCCAGTTTGTGCAACTCGCTTAGCAAAATGTTCACCTCAACACTAATCAGTCATCATTGGGCAAATTTCATCTGATTCTGTGCTCAACGAATTGTTTATGCATCATCGTTAAGGTAAAAGCAGCCTTTATCTCGGAGCTACACTTTTGAATTCTCCAATCACCAAGTTTAGAAATTTGGTGCAAAGTCTTTAAAATATATAGTCTCTGAGAAAATCGTACACTCATGGAAAATCGGTTGAAGATGGAAAAAATATGGCGTCGACATGACATCGATGGGCGCGGTAGCCTTTCCGCTGATTGGTGAACGATGCAGGCAACTCCATATTTTAACAAAGGATTTGATACGGAGGGTATTGAAGCATAACCTAATATCGACAGCCAAACTTCTGAGTCGGTTGCCAGGGCAACCGATACACACAACTCACGATTCGCTTTATTAGGCACACAATAATTCTCACCTCAGCATCTCTTCTCCCCTCCCCCCCCCCTTCGACGATATTTCCACCCCCAAACCCACCCGTCTTCGTGAGTTCCGTCCCTTGTTTGCTGTAAATTCGATGCCACGGTTGTCGATTCGCCGAGCTAAAAAAGAACGGCGTAAGAGCCTTTCAACGTTGCCAATTCGTTTATTTAAAAAACCAGATTTTCAAGGAAATTTGACATGATCCTTCCTTCCAATTTTTTAGACGCTTTCATCTGCAATGCGAGTCAAGATAACTAAAAATTTTGAGGAGAGATACGGATACTTATCCTCAAAAATAAATATTCCGCAGAAGGAATTTTGGCAACGTTTGGATCTTCACACGACGTTTTTCCTTCCTACGGTGGAGTAGGACTTGGATGGTGTTAATTTGGCAGCGGTGCTGTAGGCTGCATTTAACTGGAATCCGCTTTATTTCCACTGCGTCTGCAAACAGGGCGACCTTTGTGCCAGAAGTAGAGCTGGGGGATCCTGAATGCTTCGGTTGGCACTACGAGCGAGTGAGGCATGCATTCGGCGTTCGATGTAAAATAAGTTTTGTGTCGTAATAAGATGGGCTTTGAGACCCACGCGTCGAGAATTGAAGAGAATTACATGAGAATTGTACAGTTGTAAAATGCAGACTAGGACATGAGGATAGAGATGAGTGCACTTCATTGAGTTCGGCAATTCTGCCGTACCTGCATTCGACCATTTTCAAAATGCCTATTTGTGTAATGAAGTTGAGTTAAAATTAGGCGGAGTTCGGGGCGATTCTGGCGTGTTTCTGGACAAAATAAAATGACGTGCGATTTCCGAGTCACGTGAATGATAAGGCACAAAAAAGATCCACGATTTGAAACGATGCAACTTATCGCGCCTTCAATTCACAAGATACTCCACGCACTATCGTGGAGTTGGTTTAGTTGCTTAACCCAAGCAAACCCAACTTGACTCTGCTATTATCTGAGTTAGACGCCGGGAAAACGGGGTTTTGCACCTAGAAATGATGAGATTAGGATAAAAAATAGGCGCCTAAAATTTTTTTAGGTCTCTTTTATTGCGTTGTTGCTCAATGAAAAATGTCTTGTTTAGTAAAAATCTCTGTGGTACTTTAAAGTCTGACCAAACCTACATACCTATGTAACCATAATATCTATAATATCTACAAGTATTCTCTTTAAAAGGGCCTTGCTTTTCTACATTAGAATTTGAGTTGAATTACACCTAAAAAGGCTGAGTCTTAAGTAATTTTAGTCAAGAAGGCCCCGCCTTGCACAAGGAGGGATACATTGAAATAGCCTTTACTGTGATCTTGAGCGGCTAGAACGGTTTTTCCTCTACATTTTTTCATTTTTGACCGTATTACTAAATGCGTTTGTTGCACGCAAGAGATACAGCCAAATTAGTTTACTCTTTACGGGTAAAATCACACGAAAATCATGTTGGGCACGTTAAAAAAGTATGAGATCCATACCTTAGCTCTACAGCCAAATGAATGTACTCTTTACGGGTAAAATCACACGAAAATCATGTTGGGCACGTTTAAAAAGTCTGAGATCCATTCCTTAGCTCGTAACCTGCTTAGTTTGTTACACACTTTTTCAAAATGCCCGTGTCTGCGGGGAGATTTTTTCAGTCATCGCCGACCAGTTTTACAGGCAGAGGAGTAACAAAAATTAACGTGAGTAAAAAAACGATTTCACTAACTTTATCTATTGTATGATTTCAATCACTTTAACTAAACTACAATGATTAATTATTTAAACACGGTTTTGTGATCATCGCAGCTACACAAATGCATTGAGATGCACTTGTGCTCACACAAATATTCAGAAATCAGTCAATTTTGACTAAATTTCACCCTAAATGGAGGAAGACCATTTGGGCCGTGGAGTAAGGCCCAATACTCTGTTTAATGATACTACATTGATTGGACGTATTTCTGTCAAACGGAACTGTGTGCATTAGGACATGAGCCCTAAGACTCATAAGACTATATACATAACAGGGCTCACTTTACAGTGCACATAGTTCCGTTTGGAAGAATTACGTCCGATTATGTGACACAACTTCAAAACTTAGCCAGACTCTCGGAAAAATGGACCAAAAAAGTACAATTTGCCATTCAAAGACTTTTTCTAGGCAATTTGGTACAGGGTGCCAAATAGCTTAGCGCCAAAAAAGTGCAAAAGCACTCTATCAAAGCATAAAATACGTTACAACGTTATCGAAACGTTAACGAAAACGTTACTGGTTTGGTACAGGGGAACAAAATGTGGCTAGTTTTGCTTCAACAGTGAGGCCAAAAGAGTGGTCAATGACGTTGCAGAGTGGATGGATTATACAACGAGGGATTATCCAAGCCAGGACCAATCCACAGCAGCGCCCCCTGGCCGGGTTTTATGACAACATAATTTGACAATATCAATCTGTCATGATCGATAACACAGCGCCAGGATCACGAGTGCAATTTATTGTCATGGCTCAAGATACACCGGCGTTGTCACTTGTTTACCTAGAGCCACATTAGTTAGGTAACCGGACATTATTGCTGTGATCATGATAAATGAAAGAACGATCAAGCGTATGTCTGATATGTCTATTTTTCTTCGGAAAACGTAGCTTGCGTATATGTCATATACAATTCATACCCCATCACCAATAAAAAGCTTAAAGGGTCATATTATATTTGCAGAAAAATATAACAAAAAATCTTGGAAAGCCACTCATCAAATAATGAAGTCGTATTGCGATTGTAGTTATTACGACATTGCTTGTGTCATACGGCATGAGATCAGACCAAACTCAGCACACGAGTCTGATTGTGATCGCATTGACTTTGGGGGATGAGAACAAATTTAGGCGTTTTTCGGTAAAAGGGTGTATGCGACTTCCAATGCTGCTAAGATTGCGCTTCCAGTTACGAGGCGTGAATGATCGATTTTCGATATTTTCCCATTTGAAGATATTGTAATGAATCGATTATTAAGGTGTTCGCTGAGAACACCCTTAATCCTTTATCGATCCTTTTCCATAGGTTTAAATAGCAAATCAATCGATGTATCGCAAAGCATGCCACGCCACTGTGTGCTTCCCTGAATCTGCTTCGAGTTTCCCCTCACTATTGTGAGGAAGCAAGTCAACTATAAATGAATTTCATCTGTCAAAAACGCTATAAAAAATGTGTACAATCGAACAGCCATGCAAGCCTCATGTGCCCTTTTACCAGAAAAGTCCTCAATTTTCCCCGCTAATTTCAGGAACAACATATCCGCGTTCATTCCTACATATAAGCTCCTAAGTGTCCGTGCGCTTGATCCCTTTTCCATAAACTCGGTTCAATTTTGCATATTTCACGAATCGATTGTCCAACGCCGACTCGTACGTATCACTTGACCACTTTACCACTCTACCCGTGTCCAACTCACCCTCCGACTATTTGAATAACCCCTCCCTCCCCCGCTACGAGGGAGGTTCGGTGATAAATATCAAACGCCCGGGGGCATTTATCATTCGCGAACATCCCTCCTCCTGCCTCCCAATTCATCGGAGCCGAGACCATCCATTTAATCTCGCAGCGCTGCGAAGATTCGGATCTAATTAAAGTAGCTTGATTCAATAAAGGCGCAGTTAGCAGAGTCGCTGTTCACCTAGATGTCAACGTCGCCAGTTCTAGATTCAATTTCAGTTACCAGAATTGAAAGTCTAAAGTAGAATTGCGACCGGAGACAATATATTTAAAAGACCCCGCATTGCGATCTTTCCTATATTGTGAAATTTGCCTACTTCCGGAACTCACCGCTTTGATTTGCCTTAAGATGACTGATGACCAAAGAGTTGAGCGATTGGTTTCGTAACCCTAACCTTACATACAGATGTATATCGCTCCAACACCGCACTTTGGCTTTACGATCCAAACTCTCTATGGTGCTTTATAGTAGTGAAGTGTGGTCAATGACAAAGCGATCGCAGGATATGTTAAGAGCGACTGATATGTATTTATGGCAATGGTCTGGAACTTACCGGTTCTTAAAACATGAGCTTTCGCCCTCCGACTAAAAAGATGCAACTTCTATACAGCGCGTACTTGGCACCCCCCTCCCCCATATAACGTACCCGTAACGCAACCCTACAATCCCCCTTTTGAATTACGGAACGGTGGCCTGCCCCCCCCCCTCATTTTCGAGAAGGGAGGAATTTTAAATTTTTTGCACATTTTTTCAAAGCCCCGCCCCCCTCGTCTCGAATTTGTAACTAAACGCTGGGTTTGACCCCCCCTCCACCCTTGTAACGCACCGTAACGCAGCTTCAAACCCCCTTTCCCTACTATGTGCGTTACGTAACACTTGAACGGCCCCTTACGGCGCTCAGAACCTGAGTTTCTTTTCAGTGAAGAAGCTTTTTTTTTCACCTTCAAATAGCCCACAAGTATTCATCCTGCGCTTGAGTCCCGTCCCTCCTCCGTCTCTCCTGACCAATCCCAGGCAACCTTTATTTGGGACCATCAAATTCGGGTCGCCTAGTCGAGAATCGAACCCGGGATCTCCCGATCATAGAGCTAGCGCTACAACCACTACACCACAGGAGGCCGACATGGAGTTGTTCACAACAGTTGACAATCATCGAGTCGGCGACACGAGCGGGTTCATAAAGCACATTTCCCGACATGAAAAACTGCTTAAAGAAAAAGAAGGGGGAGGCGGAGGAGAGGTTGAAATGCGACGTGGATTTTGGTGAGTTTGGAATGACGAGGAGACAAAATTCCGAGAAGCGGGACCCGGAGCGTGAGGTGGTGAGGCGTCTGAGTCAAACGACTTCATTAAAAAGATTATTCCGATACAATGACGCGGGAATGTCGCGTCGACCGCGGCGCATAATCGAATTGATGGGGCGGCGAGGAGGCGCGCATGTTTCCCGCCAAATGCGAGCTAAATACGACGCCGCCATTCGCAGAGGGAAATGGATTCGCCGCGATAATAATGCGGGCGGGAAAGACGAATTGAAAATAAAATCAGGTTATGCACCGAGAGAGCCAGTCGAGATCCCGTCCAGGACGTTGCCACATTCATCGTCCACGCGGATTTTACTGCCGTGCTAAGGAAAAACGCCGTATAAACCCTCAGGCGTTGCCAAATTCCCTCTGATAAAACAGGAATTTCTTGGTAAACTTCTGAATATTTTCCTTCCAATTTTTCAGATAATTAGCTTCGCGATTTTACCTTAAGTTCCGGAAAATTTAAAAAAAAATATAAACGACTATCCTCAGAAATAAACATTTTATCGAAGTACATCTGGCAACTCTTGAATGTTCATACGGCGTTTTTCCTTGGCACGGCAGTTTACTCCCGCGATTCGCACGCTAAATTATCACGTAAGGCAACGGTAAAGCTTATTCGACTGGTTTTTTGGTTCATCGTTTTCTTTCATCTTGAAAGTGAGATTGCTTTTTTTTGCCGTGTGCGCGGAAAAACAACAATTAATGGGGAAAAATTCGATTTGCTCCGTCTTTGAAATTAATTTTTTAAATCCAAAAACATTCTGGAGCACCCTGCAGACCGATTGTTGAAACTGATAAACAAAGCTCTACAAAGAAGACAAAAGGGGAATGGAGGGATCCAATTGGTGGATACGGGTGGTTGCAACGAACAGACTAACTAACGCCAACCCACGAGAGACCCTACTGGCAGTCCATCATTTTCCCCCTTAGTCTACAGGAACCACTCATTTCATCCAATAGGATTGCTCCATACTCCGCGTGTCTTCCTTGTCTATAAATTTTAATAATCAGCCCCCTGGAAGCAAGCAACAGGGGCGTCCCATGGAGGGATGGCGGCTGGGCGTCGACGAGGAAGTGTTACGTTGTGAGTTGGACGTATTTCTGCCAAACGGAAATATGTGCATTATGATATGAGCCTTGAGATCCACTAGGATAAATACATAGCAAGACTTACGTCATAATACACATAATTCCTTTCGGCAGAAATACGTTTGGTTGCCTGATGGCCTTTGGGGGAAAAAATGCACGTGTTGCGTGTGGCGTTTGGAGGTCTCAGATCGCCAGTGTGCACTATAAGAGAGACGTTATGGACAGCATTTTGCAATACAGAACTGCCACGTCCGCCTCATTTCAAAAGGAACGTACGTACCATTAACCCAATAAAACATAGTAATATTCTGTTCCCGTATTGGAGATGACATCGACTTAATTTTGATTCCAAGAGAAAAAACACTAAAATATGGCACAAACTGTACCATATGGAATGATGTGGACCCAGCATTATTTCTCCTTCTTGTTTTGACTCTACGTTTAGATCAGATTTGACATATTTTGACTATTTTGACTCTATTTTACTCTAAATGAACTTGCAAAAACTATGACTGACTCTGAAAAGACTAGAAATAACTCAAATTGCCTCTGAGCTGGGCTCTTATTTTACGTAATCTGCTAGTCAATTGACTTATCTGCGAACGATATATCGGTATTTATCAACGATGTACTCGTGCATGCAAATGTTTGTGTACCTGTTAAAGATTCCCAGTAGAAGATAATTTACCCGAAAATTCTTGAGTTCCCACTTAAATCCATACGCTAACCAATGATCGTCCGGGGTCGGCAGTTCTATCTGTTGTACTCTTTCGACCAAGCCCTCCAATAAGCTCCAAAAATTAGAAGTTCAGCGGGAGATACAATAAACTGAATACACTTTCTTATACGTTATAAAAACTATAATATTTATGATTTTTCTCAGAAGCCAAAACACTGCATGAGTTGAGATTGTACTCACTGTTTTGCCGGTACAATCGTTGAAAATTGTGACTTCTGAAATAGGAGATGAATACTCAAAATCCCTTACCTGTAACAAGAAAATAAACACATCGATATAGTGAGAGCAGCAGTTGGGCAAAAATACGTTGCAAAAAAAGCATTTCTTCGGTGCTTTTTTTTTTAAATATTGCTAAGATTGTCAGAACTAGAGTTCTTGTATTGGGAGAGTATTCTCAAGTTTCTGACTCTTCTGTGATTGGCTCATTTCTTGATGGCTCCTTTTGTCGGCCTTTGGGGACTTACGTGAACAAAATTGATCTCCGGGAATCTCTTCCAACAACTCCAAATTAAAGCCAAATGAGGTTTAAAGCGAAAATTCCAGTTCGATTTGACCAATCAAATGTGACATTCCGCGTTCAGTCTCATTCAGCTATAATTTAGGATTTTCGGATGAGATTTTTCACCATTGACAGATGAATAATGGTTCTACATGGCTTCAGCTCTTTTTTGCAAAGCGTGAAAAGCAAAACTCGCATTTTAGCAAAATTTGTTTGATACATTGACGTTTGTTATCTTAGGAGGAATCACCTCAATTGAACCGATTATTTTCCAAATCATGCAAGCGCCAATCTCTATGTTCCTGTTAGACGGGCTACTTTTTCTTTGTTTTCTATAAAGTATAATCAATCCTGTCTGATTTCAAATTAGCCTTCTAAAAGAACGTACTTTTTTTTGAATTTGAAGATTGTCAACAAAGCTAATAAAACAGTTTTTCTTGTTATTCGCGCATTTGCAATTTTGGCGATTTCGTGATTTGGAAAATAATCGGTTCAATTTCGAAAATATACCCAGTTTTACTGAAGACGACTCCCACTATTCGCAATTTCGGCGCTTACGTGATTTGGAAAATAATCGGGTCAATTTCGAAAATACTTCCAGTTTTACGTAACAAGGCGGAGATATGGTGCTGGGTCCACACAATTTCGCGAGTAAAACGAGGCCGAGAAGTTCCAAAAATTATAATTAGAGTCAAAAATAAATTTTTTAACTCTAATGAGTACCAGTACAAAACTGAGGGGTGAGCAAACTTGTTGCATGCAGTATCCGGGCCACTTCTTAGTGTTTTTTTCTCATTTCCAGTTTTACTGAAGACGACTCCCACTATTCGCAATTTTGGCGCTTACGTGATTTGGAAAATAATCGGTTGAATTTCAAAAATATCTCCAGTTTAACTGAAGACGGCTCCTATTTGGCAACGAGGATGGGATCCTGGCCTGAGGCGTGCGAGGCTTTCATCTGGTGGCCGCCCTCGCCGCCCTGTTTTCCGAGGAAATCCCGCAATCATCGGCCCCCGATCCCCGATCCGATCGCAGCGCGGGAACGGATTAATACCAGCTGACATCCTGGTCAACATTTCAGACTACAGCCCCTTCTTCCCGAACACCCCCTTCATCCCCCTAACCCCACCCCCCGCGTGGCTCTCGCTCGAGGTAAATCTCGCACAATTCGGGCTCCAAAGCTCGATTAAATAACTTCCGCGAGGGATCAGTCGTAAATTTGCAAGGCTCCTTTTAGAAACAAATAAACGGAGGATACGGATTTGATCGAAATGAATCGATCGAAACACGACAACGTGAATCAGTCGACATAAATTGACCGACAAATTATTAAAAAAACCTGTGTCGATTCGATCGACATGAATCGAGCGAAAAACAAAAACGTGAATGGATCAACACCGATTCGATCTATTACAACTGTGAATCGATCGAAAAATCCGTGCGTCGATCGATAATCCCGTGAATCTATCGACAAAACCTTGAATCGATTGACAAAAGCCGTGTGTCGATCGAATTTTGTCGATCGATTCACGCTTTCATTTTTCGATCGATTCACGTCGATTGAATCCATACTCTCCAAAATAGAAATTCATAAAATACGCCCCGCTCAATATAGCTATGGGGAAAAAAGGGCCTGAACCTGAACCTGAACCTGCGTTACAAAAGAGAGGGGACGCTCAAGAGATGCGTTAAACGTGACGCGCGCCGATATTTCGAAAATCAAAGCTGACGAATCTTAATTTAAATCGAGATGAGTCTTCTTCGACATCCGTCATCAAAACGAGGCAATTCTGGCCGCGGTTTCTTGGGCCCAAAATGAGGCACGGCTTGGGTTCCCCGTTTCTCCTCTGATCTCGTTTTATTTTCGATGAAATACTTACTGGGCCTTAATTAGCCGGGTCATGGCGGGCACCCGGATTTAAAAGCCGCTTACTCCGATTCGCCAATACCCGCGGGATCTCCGATATGAACATTCAACAGGATATTTCTCAAAAGGAACACGTCCATTTTCCAGATGAGCCTCACAACGTTACTACTCTTACGTAGCCCAGAGCTCACGTGAAAAATGGACTTCTTCCGTTTTTCCCACATCACCCGTTTGTTTGCCGTAGAGGGCGGTCACTCGAGACGGAAGCGAATAAAATGTCAGTTTGCACGTCAGCATATCTGCATTACCTAAGGAAAAATGCCGTATGACCCTTCAGTGGTTTAGTGCTTCCTTCAATAAAAAAGAAATTTGCTAGGAAAATTCTGAATATTTTGCCTCCTAGTTTTCAGGCAATTTTGTTCACAATTTAACCTAAAACATCTGAAAATTTTAAGAACGTCAGCATATCTGCAATTACCGTGCTAAGGAAAACCGCCGTATGAGCCTTCAGAGTTTGTCATGTTTTCTTCAATGGACCACCGGACAAGGTGCGAATTTTAGCATTCTGATACATGTGTCTCAACCAAAATTTCACATAGATCAATTGATGAGACATGTCATGAGACATGAGACAATTTGATGAATTTTCTTCTGAAAGAAAATAAATAAAAAGTAATTCCGCAGCGTTAAAACAATGTTTGTCCCTCCAGTATTTTAATATGCTCGTGCGTTATAATTCTGATCGGTAATAAAGCTCGGAAATCGATCCCAATATAGTCCGGAAGGGTTAAGTTAGGTCACGCAACTAAACTAACTTAACGACAACGCGGGAAGTATCACTAGATTTGAAGGCGCCCCAGTTCGGAATTGACCACTAGACAAAGTACGAATTTCAGCATTCTGATACATGTTTCTTCATCAAAATTTCACGTAAAGCACGATGCGCACAACGAAAATTACCAAAATCAACCTTTTACGAAGATATTTAATGATTCTTAATGCGTAAATTCAAACCACCCGCTCATGAAAACTCAATGTTCTGCGTGATTCACATCGTGCGCTTCACTTTATCATGACAATCTCTGCTATATAAAAATCTAGCAACCTTGATCTTGACGCTTTGGCTCAGCTATAGAAAATTGCTTATAGTTCGAACAACACATGGTGGGAAATGAAGATTGTTCGATTGAGAAGCTTGCTGAAACCGTTGTAGTGCGCGATTTGACTCACGTAGAGCTTTGAGTTTCTTGTGAGCGGGCAGTTCAAATTCCTTGTAACCAATGTGTAATAAAAACATTAATATCTTCGTTAAGAGTTGGTTTTAGTAATTTACGATGTGTGAATCGTGTTTTACGTAAAATTCTGGCCAGGAAGCATGTATCAGATTGCTTAAATTCGTACCTTGTCTAGTGGTCCATTAAAACCGAATCTGCTGGGAAAATTCTGAATATTTTGCCTCCTAGTTTTCAGGCAATTCTGTTCACGATTTAACCGAAAACATTTGAAAATTTTAAGGACGTCAGCATATCTGCATTTTTCTTGCCCATGCTATTTTCTTCCTCAATACGAAAGTCTGAGGACTCGTAGGTCGATATAATCTGTCCAGAATGACTAAGCAACAACGAGATATTTTAAAGATTTTTTTTTTAATGTATTAATTGCTTATCAAGGAATAATTATTACATTAATCTCTCGCTAGGTTGTGCATTGGAATGTTTTAAAGAAAAAGCGCTTGGCGACGATTTTAGGTCATTTACACAGAGCTAAAATAAGAGCCCTCCTTCATTTTTCTTCCTTTCGACTTGACGAATCAGAGAGAGAAATGTTTTCCATCGTCACTTAAAGTTTCTTTCTCCTCAACGCTACTTTAAAATAACCGCTCTTTCTGCAAGTTTAGCGCTGTTCTGCAGTTTTCTCTTTATTCCTCACGGTCCTTGTTTATTTCTGTTCTTGTCATTATTTACACACGACGTTATTCATGCTTTCATTTGATAAGTCACGAGTCCTCGGCACCTCAAAACAGATTTATCGCTCTCCTTGGCATTGTTGCCAACTTTGATGGTAAAGTTTCATTTAACATGGATAATAGATACTTTTTCTTCATACTTAATAATCATACTAATTACAACTACATTCCTTGCTGATTTTCACGCCAGGTAGAGGCACAATTGTACAAGCCACAGATATGGTTGGTTCACCCATGTTTCTGGCTGACTAAACCATACCTGTGGCTAGTGCACCCACACTCCTTTTGACTGGTGCCAAAATCAGAACTGGAATTAGCATCGTTTTTCTCGCGAACAGAAACAAAGTTGAAAAGGATGAAATTATGTAATTTTAAACAACTTTAATCATATCGTTCGGAAAGGAATAACCCAGTATTAAGTTGTTTTTAAAAAAATTGATTTTCTTTATATTTCTTATCCAACTGACGAAGGCTGCAGTGATTAGATATAGACCGAGACAAATATATCTTGGTTTCGTAATAGCAGCGAATCTACGACTCGTTTGTATTTATTTTTTCCCCAGTAAATAATGAAAGTGTAACATCTCGAAACATCCCGGGTTTCTTTATGTATCCTCTGGTTTTTTTTTTTTTTTTTTTTTTTTTTTTTTTTTTTTTTTTTTTTTTTTTTTTTGCAGCCTTTCCCCAAATTAAGTTGTTATTTAATTATGTTTGGTCTAATTAGCTTGTTTTTTCATTTTATTTCAAGAGACTTGCAGATCTTGAAAAGTACCGTCGCTTAAAATTTTGTCCTAAGCGACTTGGCAAGCGTTTTCTTATATCGCTGAAAAAATGTAGCACCTTCCTGAGGCGCATTCAACTCGCATTTAATTTTCTCTCACTTTCTTCTGACACTGTTGAACTTGGGAGGGATGCAAAATATTTTATAAAAATATTTTTTCAACCGTAAATGTCCCAGACAGACGATTGCATTGACTTCAAGAAAGCAGCTTCTTATCATCCACTGTGCGTTCCGGATTGGAAAAAAAGAAAGCAGAGACAGATTTTGCAACTAGCTTTTAGTTTAAAAAAATGATCGTGCTAAGGTGGCAGGTAGTATTGCCTATACTGGGATTTAAAGAGAACCGTGCAGAATGACTGACGAGCAAACCAGCATATTTTGGATTCCTACGCTAAGAGTGACGTAAGGTTAAAACGCTATTATATCTGGGAGTTTTCCAGCGCTTTGAAAAAAAGAAAGTTACAATATAAATTTATTTTCGATTTGTTTACTCATTTTTTGTTTGATCAATCACGCTCTTTAATTATCTTTATTTTAAACAAAATCAAGCATGATCGAGTTGAATATTTCTTTAGGGCCAACATCATGAATATTCGAACATTTTACAAAGGCAGTTACCTTGATATGTTGATAATTTTCAGCTAGAAAAACCAGAAAAACTGCAGTATTGCGATTCAAGACAGTATAATAGATTATAATGTGTTTCTTTTTTAGTCTTGTTCCCTACAGTTGAATTTTTAAAAAGTCATTGTCACGGGCTGTTTCGTTTTCAACATATCTTGTACAATCGACTATGTGAAAATGCTTGATACCTACAGGCATGCAACGTATCTCTTTTGATTTTTTGGCCCAAGCGTTTCTTTTGTTTCTAATTATATGCCAACACATAATTTTAACAACTAATGAAACTGGATGGCTACGCTGATTTTGGATGTAAATAAATTCATGCTACACAGTTACAAGGAAAGAACATATTTATGGGCCTTCGCAACTCTGTTGAGGATGAAGTTCTGCACCGTGTGTAGAGATGGGTGGGTGAACCGGAGACACGGAGAAATGCTAGACAATTAATCAGGTGAAATACCCCAACAAAAGCAAGGCGAGATACTTAGTTACCGGAATAATGCAATACTTTACTTTCCCTCCTTCGAAATTGGGTCGACTCATTTTCATCCCTTGCCCGAGGCGAGCTGCATTTGGACTGAGCAACTTCTTCGGCAAATAAATCAAGTAAAATTCGCCTAATGATGACTGATAAATGCCGGAGTGAGCAACTTTACTTTGCTAGGCTAGTTTCTGTAAATTCGGTTACGACTATAAAAACCAATTACTCAAGTTTGGTACAGGCCATCATCGAGCAAATTCAATGATGCAAAATGAAATTTCACAAGACATTTCACGAATATCATTTTGCTGATACATGAAATTTCAACGGTGTATCAGGGACTGAGTATGCAACCCGCAACAATTGTCCAAGAATTCGAGAGAAAAACCTTCGAAATTTGACTCATGCTTATTTTTACCCAAAATTTCAATGTTAAGATTTCACAGTTGCCATGCATTTCATTGCACACCAAATATATCGGCAAGACATCAGATAAGGGTCCCTGAAATATATTGTCTCTGGTTGCTCGCTTTTTTCACGATTCTTCGTTTGAGAAACGACGGTCCCTGCACAATTTTTTCTCTTTATTCACCTCCTTCTCTTGGTTCTCTTGGAACTCAGCGATCTGGAGTCATCACGGATGGCGAAAACATCGGAGTCGGCCCCGATTTGTTTTACATTTTTCTCTCGACACAGCTACAAGCAGCAGCTCCGTGATTGAGGAAAAATGGTAGGAGTGTCTACGAGGCGTTAATATCTCGGAGGGCAGACGGCGCGGAGGCATTCTGATTTTGACGGATCCGCAGAGGCGGCGAGTTGCCACCTCATTACACCCGCCTCGGATCGCGCCGCCTATTTCCCGGGCCTCGAAACTGATGACAGTCAATCATTAGCAATCGATATTTCCCCATTAAAAACTATAGTATAGAATCGATTGTTACGGTATTCGATCCATTTTCGTGGGTTTAAAGGGGAGATCGGTCGATTCATCGCTGAGCACGCGGCGTCATTGATTGATGATGATTGCGCGGTCGCGATCGTAGATGCGTGCGCGCTCTCGCGGACGAAACTCGGGGCGTGCGTTTGATTTCTTATTTCGCCGCGTATTTATCACCGCCACTTTAATGCCATCTAATTTGTACTTTCGCGCTGTTCCCGATGGAGTTCGTTCCCCGCCGCCGCCGTGATTTCGATTTTTTCGTTTCTCGCAAGCTGGGGAAAGAACCTACATGTGTCGGAGGCAAATAGTCAAATCAGGCATTTTATCAAATGCCTAGGTGGATACTCAATGGTTTAATGTTTAGGAGGTTTTTTATATTTTCACAAGTACATACATAAATACGCTTCTATAGCGCAGCCTCGCGCTCTGCGACGCCCAATCGCCATTGCCCCCTATCCTCCCAGAGAAGGCAATTGGCACCTTCTGATCTCCTCCTCCACCCCTTGTAGCCAACCTTTCACAGGACGTCCACGCCGTCGCTTTCCGGGAGGAACCCAATCGAAAACCTGCTTGGGCAACCGATCGATTATGTAAGACACAATTAGTTGTATTTATTTAAAGATGAAAAAGTGAACAAGCCGCATTACAATGTGGCAACACTGTGCATTTCAAAAATGGGGGTGGTGACACGTTGAAAAAAAATTCCATGGGGAGGTGGATATGAAGGAAAGGAGGGGGGTCGATCGTAAGAATACGATTACGTATTTAACGGGGAAAAAAAACAAAACTGATCATTCACTATTTTTAGCAATGCTGCGTTGCTCGTGACAGCCAGATTTTCTGCTTCCCAGCGTCAACGCGAGGCGTTGGAGACTTCCGAACTTCAGCGACAAAAATCGTTGCTCCTCAGACTTGAAGGCGCGTCCTAATTTCCACGTGAGCCGTGTTCTCCATATAGCTCCACGCTCTTCGGGTCTCATGGCAAGAGGGCGGACGCCCTTACGTCCGTGGAGCGACGAAATGAGACTGGAAAGCTGAGAATCGGCTTATGCTTGTTAGTGCAGAGCCCGAGAGCTACGTACTTGGAGTTCGAGCCTCCCAATTTTCCGCGAGCAATCGAGCATCATATTCCACAATGAATCAATACCTCTCGGATGATGTGTTTCCTTTACGCCTTAGTTGGACACTCTTAAAATAACCTTTTGACTTGATGTTCGAAACTAATGAATGGACCGCTAGACGAGGTAGGAAGTTAAGCATTTCGCTACATTTTTTTTTCACCAAAATTTAACCAAAACGCGAAACGCGCAACGAAAAGTACTGAAATTTACTGAACTTAAAAGGCGGAATCCTAGTTTCCAAGCAATGAAAATCGTTTTTTCAAAGAACAGTCCAGGAGAGGAGCTACAAAAGTGACTACAATCACAGCTCCAAGTCAAGAACATTCTTGAAGGACAATATCTTGATGACAGTCTACATCAATACGCTTGAGATCAAGTGACAAAAATGGAAGAGTATCAATAAACATTTCCAGAAATTTCAATGTGCGGATACTCCTAAAGTAAAGACATTTTATTCTGATAAAATTAAAAATTCGCTCTCTGTGAAGGAGGAATCGCAAAAGATTTAGTAAAGGGAGCAGTTATTTATTTTTATTGATTAAATCGTAACTCGATATCAATTGGAACTTTATTTGAAGCGCAGATAACAATATTCGCTTTAAAACCTGTGCGCTTAAGCCTCATCTAGCTTACAGTCGCATTCCAGTATCAAGAGTGTGCTCATAAAATAAGAGCATCCTTTTCAAACTAATGAAGGTTTATTGTAGTCCTCATTATTCTTTGAGATTGTTCAACTCTTCAAAAAATCTTTTATTTATTTTAAACCAGCGAGGGGTTGCCAAATGAACTTAACAAAAGAAGAACCAGTCCACGCTTTAGATGCACATATTGTAGAATTAGTTTCGGAGAGAATCACACGGAATTTTGAAGCAGTCCTATTAAAAAATACTCATTCATTTCATTCTGGGCTTCCTCGCTTTTGAGTGAAGCGACAGATCCCCTGAGAAAATTGAGACATATTTGCGATTATGTCACAACATTGTGTTGGGCGAGGGGAATCAGTTTAAAGGGTTGGATTCGAGTGCGATTTAAAAAAGCTCTCAGCAGTTTGTGAAATTCATCCGGAACCGACTCTAATATAATTATTTTTGCCAACTCCACCCGCATCCATGTTGAATATTCACCATGTAAAAGAAATAAGTGAGTGGTATCACGAATATTAAACATGATTTCAAGCGTTTCCACGAAATACTCTTAGACAGGCAGGGAATTTTCACAATGTTTCCGAACCTGCAATCCGGACATTTAGCATCGGAGATATGCGCATTGTGATGATGCAATATTGGTAATTCTCATGAATTGGCATCAAGGGCTTCGCTCATTCAAACGCATACATAGAACCGAAAAATATCAAAGCAGGCTGTTTGGTTTTGAAATCAAGCAATCCAGTGGACTTAGATGGATAAAACAAAATGTTCAATCCAGGCGTTTACGAGATTCGTCATAATGATGAAATGCACTGATAACTCTCGTGAATGGAGAATTCGCACACAACAATTTTTTTGCTTCATCTGAGAGTGCCTAATGAGCTGAGTTCGCAGTATTCTTGCATAATTTTTTTCTGACATGGTGAATTGGAGAAAAATAGATTTAAAACAGAGAAAATGTGCCGCCTAATGACGTCATCTGGCGGAATTTTCCATCTAAACACATGTATCTTAGCAGATTAGGTTATTTTGTCAGTTTTTCTCCAATAATTGATCATTTCAGAAACCAAGGATATCCTCGAACTTAATTTTCCTAGTAGTATCATTTTAAAGATGAAAATCACAACATTCAAGACACCTGCAAATTCTCTATTGGCACGAATGAGCTTGCCCCATTTAAACGGACGTGAACTATCAGAATATATCGAAGCATACTGCTCGATTAAAATCGATTATTTCAATGGATTTGGACGGAGAGAGTAAAGTGTTACTATAGAGATAAATACAGAAATCGAGCGTAAAAAGAGCAATAATCGGAGGGAGGTTCCCAGCGTTCATAATTCCTTCACAGCTTTTAAAAGAATGGCGGGAAGATGAGCGAAGAAAAGGATGGTCGCTTTTTTGTGCGATTAATTATTCGTTCATCCGGGCAAAGCTAGCAAAAGTATGAATATTAATATTCATAAGAACTGTAACTGAATTAATATATCCAACTAGGGTTCCTTCATAAATTATTCAACTTGAAAGACAGCTGAGTGAATCGAATATCACCGCCTCCAAGTGGATATCATCTCCTCCGCGGATTTTTCCCGTCGCCGTCTCGAGGTCCGCGCGGTTAGCTCCGTTCGCTCCTCGATTTTCATAATTTCATCACGCTTGATTTTTCACAACTACCCTCTAGAGTCTTGACGTCATACTCGCCGCAGGGCGCGCCCGTCTCATCGTCAAAAGATTTTAGATTTTCTCCAAGTACCTCTGATTCTCTTTATTCTGATTGGTAATGTAGCATCGCGTCCATGATATTGAAATCCATGCTCACTTTAATTAGGGATAGTTTTTTCGAAAAATCGAAATGGGCATAGCGTTCAAAATTGTGGGATGCAGGTATTCTCTGACAATACACGAGAACAGGGTCCAACAATTTATTAAGACAATTTTTGTGAAATAAAGACGAAAAAATCCGTTTTGCACAAGACAGAGCATTGCTTAGGTTTAGGTTAGGTTAGGTTAGGTTAGGTTAGGTAAGGTTAAGTTAGATCAAGTTAGATTAGATAAGCGAAGTTTACGATTTTCTATCACGATGAATTTTAAAACTAAGGGAGGTCAACTTGCTTTTGGAATCCATACTCAAGCAAAGAAGTGAGGAGTTTAGCGATGAGCATGGAGTCCAAGATCTTGGACGCGATGAGCAGGCAAGCATATCGAGAGTGAGCATGGGGTCCAATATCTTGGACGCGATGCTATATAATCTAAATAGATAAAGAATACATTAGGAATATATATTAATTTAAAAAATATTTGATTCGTGTCTACCAAGATCATCATTCTGCCACAGCAATTTTGAGATTTCATTTACACGTCACGATTGAACTTCGACAGGAAACGTAACGTATCATAAGTCATTAGATGGCCTAGGGAACTTTACACTTTCGAAGTTGCGACCGAGCGACCGTATTCCATCAACAGCGAATGATACATCGACGCAACTCCAAAAGTTTTTGCGCGTTGAATTCCGCTCTTCTATGGACTGTGCTATTTCCTGATAATTTATCTTTGCCTTTTCAAGAATGTTCTCTGAAAAGTTCATACAAATATTACACTTTCTTGGGGATGGGGGATAGGTACACGAGAGAATGATGGAACACAGTAACAAAAATACGTGTCTTTCTTGGTTCACCGTCGGCAGATAACTAGACGACCTCATCTTCGGAAATTGGAAATCACTTCAAGACGTTCAATGTAATGATTGCCTAAGTTTTCCCCTTCCTTTGATGTACTCTTAGTTTTTGCCTTTTTTCTTTTCAAAAAGCGTCATTTCCAGTTGAGACAAACGTTGTTGGGGGCGCAATTTTCGCCGGTGGGGGATAACATATTTTCTAAAAAAAACTTAAAATGTCATTTAACTGATTAAACTTTCCAAAAAAAGAAAAACATGGGCTCTTTACATATGGAAAAAATTTAAAAATTGTGGAACCGATGAAAAGGTAACGAGGATTTGTGAACCTTGAAACGTTGTGTTTGCCCTCCTCTGCTCAAGGATGGTTGATTATATATGGTTATAGATGAGCTTTCTGAATTAGGTCAGCTTGGAAATGCTAGTAACGAGAAAAACGATTGAAGATTGGGATAGGCTCTCCTGGAACAGCTGAAATTCTCTCAGAAGAACATAACAAAGGCTTCTTCGATAAATGAGAAGATTTTTATCAGTGCGTGTGCCTTTTGTATCTGAGGATGATGAGGAGCAAGCTCTCCAAAACTCGCCTTGCTAATTTTTACCATCTTCACCTAACAGTCCTCTTCTGAAAACGTTTTATGATAAGGCCTCTTTTCAACGAATCGTACTCGCACGTTTCATGCGGGGCAGAAAAGGGAAAAAGAGAATACAGAAACTAGCATCGAAAATGCCGTCCAAGCATTTGAAAGTTGTCAAATTTCCTAATGAAAATATTTGGTCCTGAGACAGCTTGTGATTTTTCTCATTTTATTTTATTTTTTTTATTTTTTTTTTCAAAATTCAATAACATCCCTGAATTTCTATCAACAGAAGATAACTGACATTTTTGCAGTTTAAATTACTATTTGAGTTACATTTTAAAATTTAAGTTCAAATTTTGTTACTTATAATTCTTATTGTAACTGACTGTATACTTCGACAATTAGGAGTCTACTTTCTTAAATTTTCGGGGTTCTAGCGTGACTGTTTCGTCCCCCCCCCCCCCAAAAAAAAAAAATCATCAAATCGTCAACAATCTCAATTATTTGGATCGCTAATTGCACAAATATACGTTGCGGCAGCACTAGAACTTCACCAAAAAATCTGAAACTTGGCTAAAAGTGTTTTCTGACCAAATGGATCACTTTTTCAACCAGAAAACTTAACTTTTCGAGGGTCGACCTTTTTTTGGGACACCCTATTCGACTTGTGCCAAAGGACCAATGATGAGGCTCTTTTGTACGTATTTAAATGAATAAATAAATAATTCGGCAACATGGAAAGGTTCTTAGGAGGTTTTTCCTCGGGAACGGCGGGCGGCGTTTATCATTGAATCTGGGGCGGCGCGCGCCCGCACGGAATTTAGATGCGGAGCCTCACGCTTCAATATTCTTCGGATCGGAACAAACGCTCGCTCGGGTTTCGACTTTCGAGGAATTAATATGAGCTTCGCAATCGAGGAAACGCCCGCGCCGAGCTCCCCAATTTCTAAAGTCAAAGGGTTTCATTAGCGGAGGTATGTCGTTGCGCCCGTGATCCCGGCCGGAGCATCAGCCGCCCCCCCTTCCCCCCTCCCGCCTTCGGTACCGTTTGAAAAGGCTTCATTAAAATTTGAAACAAACGGGAAATTCTGAAGAACATAATTGAGAGACCCGACGTGAGTTTCCACGTCACGTGGCCCGGCGGGATCCCCGACGATTGTTCCACGACCCGGGTTTTATTTTATTGGACACTTTGATTCCATCCTCCCGCATCGTGTTTTTATTTTTGTTTTTTTCGGAAGGAATCGCGCGATATGTGAGTTGGAATTGGTGTGCGGCACATTGCGTCCACCTCCTTAGTAGGCGTTTGGTAATTTTTCTGTTTCCTAATTTTAAGGAGATGGGTTTCTTTGATCAACACCGAGTGGATCCTTAAATTTAGGAAACCGATATTGTATCTCTGTTTCCGGCACTGGAAAAACACCACATTGGATCTGGAGTCCAGACTCTTAAAAACATCGACAAGAAAAAGTACTCTTGATTCAATCAGGATCTAGCTTAAATCAAGAACCAAGCCTCTTAATTTAAGCGGATTTCGTTTTGATTCAAGCAAAAATCCGATAGAATCAAGAGTATTTTTTCTTGTCAATGTTTTCAAGAGTTTGGACTCTAGATCCAATGTGTTTTTTTCCAGTGTAATTTTAAGGGAATGGGTTCCTTCGATTAACACCGCGTGGATCCTTAAATTTAGGAAACCGATGCTCCCTCCGTTTCCTAATTTTAAGGATTTTCCGGATTTATTTTAAGGATTTTTTTCCGTCCGAATTTTAAGGATTTGTTTTCTGTTCAGTTGTTTTGAGAAAACGTATACTTGGTTTAAGAAAACATTGTTCCCTAAATTCAACACAATTTTGTTATCTTGGATCAAGAAAACTGTTGGTTTCCTCCAAACTAACACCGTGTTGGAACTAGGAAAATTTTTGAGGAAACATGAATCCTTAAATTTAGGAAACTTTTTTTCAATGTGGGATTCCTCATCGGGTCATTCCCTGAGTAGCCCCTGAATAGCATTCCATTGCCTAGGTCTGAGATGTGACCGCCCCCGCAGAGAAACGAACCATTGAGAGTAGTTTCGCATCCAACTCTTGACCTAAACAGCAAATGTTGATGTTTGCTCAGTCACGTTATATGTCTAAAGAGATACATCTCGCAGAACATTTGCGAGCAAACCAATGAAACCACTTCAAACTACTACGATTTGTACGAGGTCTGTTCGATTAGAGACCGGATTTTGGTGATAACAAGCCCACCGTGTGTCCGAATTAGGGTTTCATGGACTGTCTTGAAAGCTAATAGCATATTGAAGATGCCGAATATACACAACACCTGGATGAGACCCTTTGATTTGTTTCCGAGAAAAAGAGCGTAACTCTGTTGCTAAGTTTTTCCGAAGGTGTTGCTCAGATTTTGAGGAAAAGTTACGAAAAGAGGCTTGATTACGTCTTTTCTATCTTCGGCTGTATTGCTCACGCAGCTCTTGAGACACCACTATAAATAAATCAAACAGAAACGAGAAAAATTTGGAAATAGAGTAGAGGAAAGGAAGGGCATTGGTGACGGCGCCGAGATACAACTATTCGTACTTGATGGATGTCAGTGTTGCATCCACAAAATTGAAGGCGCGAAGGGAGGGCATTGGTGACGGCGCCGAGATACAACTATTCGTACTTGATGGATGTCAGTGTTGCATCCGCAAAATTGAAGGCGCGATAGCGCGAGGCTCGAACTCGCAATGCTCCACTCTACATAATTATACTAATGATGAGTTGCTTTCCGGATTTGGGAGAAAAATTAAAGAACAGGGCCCGAATACCTCTCACCAATCTTCGGCTGCGCTGACAATAAATTTTATTCTTTTTTTCAATATTACGTTCGATTCTTTTTTTGGGATGCCATTGTAGACCTGCATCTAAAGCTCGTATGTGCCGTCTCCATCTTTCCCACTCTTCTATAGTTTCGTTTGGCAGGAATGCGTTCACTTGAGGAAACTGCTGAGTAAATCGGGAGAAATGTGGCATTGTCGGTCGTGGAAGTCGCGAGGAACAATCACCGGTCGAAGAAAGCGAGGCTCGATGTCCACATAGACGACGGTTGTCCACACGGGTCTCGGTGAATGAAGACTTGATTCAATTTGCAGTAATTAGAAGGCCTGAACTCTGGGGGTAGCTGACACTCGACTTCAAAGATCTCCAGGGTGAGCGACGAGCATGCTCGAAAGAAAACAAAGTTCAAACGAGTCAAAGCCGTCTGTAATCTTTAGAAATGGGCAAGTTTAGCGAGAACCCGAAGTTCAGGTCCGGTCCCGGATTACTTTCCGCGAAACCAATTACGAACCCTTCAATATTTTCATTTGATATTTTGTGGACGGAGCGTCTAAATATAAGACTCTTATTAAAAGACAAAAGGAATCAGTTGGTGTATTCCCTGAAAAAGAAAAGGGTAATCAAAGCAAATCCTGCTCGAGGAGGCTCTCCTCATATGTTTCTATTTGATTTTCCTGCGAAAGGCTCTCATCATGGGCGAAAGGTTATGTAGGCGTCATCAGTTTCATGTTAGATCATGCTTTATTTTCTTTGGGTCCCAGTTTTTTCTGCCATTTGAACGAAATGTTTCATTAAACTCGACAGGAAATGGTGGAAATTGTAGGACGACTCATCTTACAGAGTGCATTTGCATTACGTATTCAATAATAGTTTTAATTGGACGTATTTCTATCAAACGGAACTATGTGTATTATGACGTAAGCCCTGTTATGCATGTATTCTTATTGGTCTCAGGGCTCATGTCTTAATGCGCATAGCTCCGTTTGATAGAAATACGTCCAATTGATTCATGCCACTTGTTTATCCCGATATACCGACGTTGAAACTACCAGACCACGTATTTCGGTTTGCAACGTTGCAGAGTTCCTGATATGATTTTATTTTTAAAAAAAAAAACCACTCGAAGTGAACTTAAAACTTCCGTAATTGTTTCCCTTCTGTGCGAAGAAAACTCTGCGATTAACACTGCAAGGAATGATGATGATTTGCTTTCTTTTAAAAAACTAAATTGGGAGCGGAGATATGCAAACACTGCAACCGAAATATGTGGTCTAGTGGTCGATATAATGTTCTTTGCGGCCTACTCTGCCGTGTTCAGCAAAAACGCCGTATGAACTTTCGAGAGATGCCAAATTTCCTTCAATAACATGTTTTTTTTTAGTTAAGTTATGATTATCTTTCCTTGATATTTTCAGGAACTTTAGGTGATTGCTGAAAAAATTACCTGAAAAAATTTATAAAAATATTCAAAAGTTTACCAGGAAATTCGTGGTTTATCAAAAGAAATTTGGCGACGTCTTAAGGTTCATACGGCGTTTTTCATCTGCACGGCAGTATGGAGCGTTATTTCATCATGACCGAAGCAGTGTTTTTTATTTTACGGCGCATTTTCTTTTCGCAGAGATGGTGAAAAATGGCGCGGAGAGACCGGGCGATCAGAGGCTAAAATATAATTCGAAGCAGTTACTCTTTCAGCCACTGATACAGACATATTCAGACCGTTCTCCTCGAGGGAGGTGGCAAATGTGAGAGTGAGAAGTAAACAGGGTGGAGGGAGGGGGGGCAACAATTTCTTTTGTAAATGATGGGATCGAATTCCGACTGCTACTAAGAGCACTGTTGCCGATTCGTGGATACTTATTTGACTTATCTGATAAGATACAAAAATTGAACTGAAATATCGATTTGAGAAGTTGAATCTGATTGAAATGGAAATTTTACAATCGAATTGCAAAGTTTCACTTTTCCGAACTGATTACCAAACGCGAAAAAAACCGTAGAATCCCCCAAAAATTCAGTGGGGGCGCTGCTACATATGCGCAGATGTGATGAATTGGGGCACATGGACTCGCCGATGCGCGGTGGGACCCTAGCGCTGGTGATAACATTCATCAGTCGGTGTGCCATGCGAATTTTTAAAAGTTGTCACGCCTTCTGTAACACAGAATCAGTGGCGTGGCGTGATTTGCGATCTATCGATTGATCTGCCATTTAAAACTATGAAAAAGGATCGATTTACGGGGTGTTCGCAACGAACACCTTAATAATCGATTCTTTATCATAGTTTCGAATGGTTAGACATCGATATCATTCACGCCTCGTCACTGCACAGGATGCACGGTTAACGTGATTCAACGTCTTTGACCAAGTGCCATAACCAAGTGCATTGATGCGTCACTAAGCACCACATACACCTGCTAGCTAGACGCGCGTATAGCCGCGAAAAGTAGGATCCGATCCTACTTTAAGCGAGTTACTGGCGGCGAGTTGCGACCTGCCGAACACGGCCGAAGGCCTACTCGCCGCTTAGGACGCGCGTCTAGCTCGCAGGTGTATCTGACGCTTAAATGTCAACATTTGACCGAAAACCACTATTTGAATAAATAGGACCTCATATTGCATACTTGAGGAAATGAAGGCGTTCAGAGTGAAAGTGAGGAACTTTTCTGAATAAGTAGGATCCCATATTGGATACTCGAGGAAATGAAGGCGTTCAGAGTGAAAGTAAGGAACTTTTCTGAATAAGTAGGATCCCATATTGCATACTTGCGAAAATGAAGGTGTTCAAAGTGAAAATGAGGAACTTTTCTGAATAAGTATGATCCCATATTGCATACTCGAGAAAATGAAGGCGTTCGGAGTGAAACTGAGGAACTTTTCTGAATAAGCAGGACCCCATATTACATACTTGAGGAAATGAAGGCGTTCAGAGTGAAAGTAAGGAAATTTTCTGAAACAGTAGGATCCCATATTGCATACTTGAGAAAATGAAGGCGTTCGGAGTGAAACTGAGGAACTTTTCAAGTATGCTCACCTCGTGCTGGAGATCCGACAACCGGGATCGAGATGCAAAACGCGGACTAAAAACATCATTAATCATCGGCGGCGGTGCGGGTGCGGCGTTGCGGCGGCGGCGGGGCGGGGGGGGGGGGGGTGCGGCGGTTTGTTTACCAAAGCGTCCGATTGAGCCGGGGCTGAAATTCGATTTCCCTCGTAAATTGATTTGTCATCCGCGCTCGTCGTCCGCGTCCGCCTCGGAGTGAGCCATTATTTAACGCGCCGCCGAGGCCCTCACACGACCGAGACGCCGCCGCGCCGTCTTCCAGAAGTATAGACGCTATTAGTCGTGACGTCACACACGGAGTCCCGCTCCAAAGTGGAGCTCTCGCATTCCGCAGGGAATAGATCGTGTTCGATACATCGAGGAGCGTGCTGATTGTTGAAATTGATAGACAAAGAGGACGCATTTCTATCAAACGGACCTAAGCGCCTAGGGGGGAGGGAAGGAGAGGGGGGCTTGGATTGGCGGGTGTTGCGGAACGCGATGCTCGCTCCTCCTATACTCGCAATGCTTTTCCGTGGCGCTTAGGTCCGTTTGACAGAACGCGCTATCCGGGATTCTAAATTCCTCAAAGGAACTCAACTTGGCGCTTAGTTCCGTTTGACAGAAATACGTCCAAGTGATAGACAACGAAGACATAAGGAATATGGCGCGATCCTATTGGTTGAAATGGGTGGTAGTCGTAGGCTAAGAGAGAAAATGATGGGCTAACTAAAGGGTCTCTCGTGGATTGCCTTAAGTTAGTCTATATCCTTTCTCCATTACAACCACCCGCTTCCACCAATATGATTCCTCCATATCCCTGAGGACCGCTTTATTGAAATTGATAGACAACCCACATAGCACAGAATATTGATATAATACTACAATAGTACTGACACGTCAGTAGTGTCAGTATTTATATAATGCTGATGTATCCTGATTTAATATTATATCAAGACTATGCCAGTATTTATTAGTTACTGATTTGGAGCTGTCAAAATATTGTTACAGTATTGGCCGAAAAGGTTGATTTCATTTGGAAATCAGGGTTATGACAAGGTCATCAGAACACTGCAGGACACCGACAATATGTATGCCTTGACACTGACACGTCTGTACACTCAGCGCACTCTGTCAAGTAGACATGAAAGTTCAGGCGATGACCGTCATTTTCATAGTACTACACATGTATTACATTTGAAACATGAATTACACAAGTATACAAGTATTGAATATTATAAACCACTTACTTGATGTCCTGCGACGTTTAGTAGCGTAAAATACCCGGACGCCCTCAGGTGGATTTGAACCCGAACCGCGGAATTCCTAGCCCAGTACTCTGCCATTGAGCCATACAGGGAGCTGATGGTGCTCAGGGTTAAAATCACGCCTGTTAAGGCTGTTATAGCATATGCATAGCATCAGTGCTCGGCTCGACTTTCATCATAACTTTGATTAACACCGTGTTATCTTAGGCTTCTTTTTCTTCCTATATTTTTTTTTCATTTTTTCGTGTTAATTTCTTTTCGTGTTATTTTTTTTTTACCTCGTCAGCATTGACTCAATACTGTTGTTTGATATATTGAAGGTATCAGTGTTATATTCATGCTGACGCGGTATACCTTTTAACCGACAATCTTAATATCATACTGCATTAGTGTTGGTGATATCATGTCAACATCCAATAATATGTATCAGTATTGACATAAGATTCTGTGCTATGTGGGAAAGCTAGAGACAAAACAGGAAAAAGAGATATGGAGGGATCCCATTGGCGAAAGCGGGTGGTTGCAATGGACAAAGGAGGTAGGTAATAGACTAAGTAACGGCAACCCATAGTTAGTCCATCATTTTCTCCTTTGTTCTTTGAGAACCATCCAAATTACCCAATAGGATCGATCCATATTCATTATGTCCTTTTTTCTATCGTTTTGTCTATCAATTTCAATAATCGGTCCGCTGTTGTCTTCTTTGTCTATTGCTCTTTCTATCAATTTCAACAATCAACCCGCTGTTTCAGGAACAACCATGAGTACGACTTTAAGGGCGCAGAGTGTCTATAATAATACGATGTTCCGTTCCAGACTGGAGCGTCCGATAATCGCAAGGATAATCGATTCTGCCGCAGCGGATGACGTCATCGTTAAAGCCGCAGACGCGGGCGAAGGGATCCGCCGCCGGCGCCGTGGGGGGGAGTGGGGAGGGGGGTGGAGGGGGCGAGAAGGAAAAAGGACAAACTTAATTTTGATTATCTCTCAAAACAAGCGCGTTACACCCGGCGAGATTTGAATACCTCGCGATGCCGCCGCGACAGAACGGGAAATACTTAAACGCAGTTAAGCCTTCGCCCCGGGCTCCGGGGAGTTTGAACTTCACTCCGAGTGCTTGTTCGCGATCCTAATTTCTGAGATTCTATAAGCTCTCCGCGAAATCGACTAACAATCACCCCCGCCCCGACCGCCGCCGCCCCGCCGCCGGGAAAAGGGTGACACCCCCGTTTCGTCGCTCCCAAGACGTGATGGCGTCTGCGAAGCTTTCGGATGAGTCCTCCCGCTCGCAAAACTTATCGCTTTCGGGGGCTCAAGTTAACATTAAGTTGCGGCTTTACGTCGACGAAGCAACGACTCCTCCAAGCTTGAGTGTAAATTTCCCATCCTACCGGTGCATGATAATATAGAGCTTAAAAACACCGTATGAGCATAGCTAAATTATCAATAAAATATGCCATTTTTTGAACAGGTTTTAAAAATTGGCGATAGGAGCTGCGTTTCAAAATACCATAGGAGTTCTTATAGTCGACTAAAGAAGGCTAGCGAAAATCATATAGCTGACTGTAGAAAGCGGAGCAAATCATACAGCCGGGCTATACGAAGCTATAAAAAAGTATACAGTCGAGCTATAGTTCCTATCGCCGGGCTTTACACTTTATCGCCATTGGCTATAAAAGGCTAAAAGAAATTGTGTAGAAATTTATGTGCTTTGGAACTCATTAAGTTTGATACGGAACTACCTTAATATTTACAGAACACACTTTATATTTTCCTTTAAAACATTTTTTTTTTTTTTTTTTTTTTTTTTTTTTTTTTTTTCATTACTTAAAATGAGAATAGTCCATACAGAGTGTGCAAACGTTTCAAAATCATGTGTTGAAAAACGCTGACTCCGCGAGATTAAATATTAGAGCCTAACACAAAGCGGAGCGGCGACGCGCTGGCGCCTACAAACCTAACAGGGATACTTCACGCATTGCGCAATGCGTGAAGTATCCCTGTTAGGTTTGTAGGCGCCAATGCGCGTTTCGCGCTCTCTACCCGCCCGCAGCGTGCCACGGCCTGAAGCAACTATTTCACACCAGAGGTATTGCATAGTGCCATAAAAAATTGAAGGCGCTCCAACATATTAGGAATGACAGGCATCCTTCAAAATTACGGAGCTTTCCTCGCAAAATAAATCAAGATACTACAGCACAAAAAGAGAGCGGTAGTCCAAAAACTAAGTAGGTCCTAGTATAGTAACGTTTAGCATAAACTTTATCGTCTGGCTGTTGCTTAGTCGCCATCGGCTATAAAAGGCTATAAGATACTGTACAGCCGACTACAGAAGCTATTGGAAATCTTACAGCCGGCTTTAGGTCTATAGTATTTTGGAATACACATTCTACTGCCAATTTTTACCAGGGCAGTGGAGTTTAGGAGTCGTAGAGGGCGAGGGAGTGCTTGAGTGCTATAAAGCGATATATAATATGTATGTATTTTTTGAACAGTTACGAACATTATCTTTAAAATTTTCTAGATTAAATTGAGAATAAAATCTTCTGAAAAGTTGAAAGATGAAGAATCTCTCAAATTAGCCACAAAATTGATGTTCAATCAAAGGAGAGACACCCTCCAAGATCAGAATTGGCCTTTTTCTTGGTGAAAGAGGTCTTCTGAACATGACGATGAGGATTTTGGAGACATCTTTTATTTATTTATTATTTGATTGGTTTATTTTGGTTGAATCCGTTCACTTTATTACCATCGATGGTTTCTGCAAAATCAAGGTCACCGGCCAAAACATACGATTCTTTCCAATGTAAAAATTATAAGTGTACAACGAGTTCACGCAATTTTACTTCAAAGTTTGTGTCGAATTATTAATTTCATTTTATCGTCGCGTAACAACTATCTACAAAATGTAAACGCGTCCATTTTGCACGCTTGTTTGGACAGCCTTCGGAGAGAGAGTTATTCTTCGGGGATAAAACTTTTTCCCCGACTCTCGAACAGATAATTAGAGGAAATAAAAATTGGCATGCGAGCAGTAAAATGCAGATAGGAAAGCAATAATAACAGTCTCGTTTACAAAGCAATAATTACGCCATTTTTTCCCGGGGAAATCTAAAGAGGGAGTAATTAAAAATATGACAAAGAGGAAGCGAGTCCGGTCTGGAAACTTTTACCCTCCTCCTCGGGACAAAGACGAAACTCAGACAGCGAGAAAGAATCTGGAAGATAGAGGCAAGTGAGAATTTGATCAAATAACGGCTACTTTTTATAACGGAGGGCAGAAATTAAACCTTCCAGTTGTAAAAACTAATTATGGCGGAGGGAGCGAAAGAAAAAAAAGGAGTATACTCTAAAAATAAAGCTCTAAAACGATTCGGCGGAAGGGGCGACGGGAGGGGCTCAGCGGGGGAGGTTGAGAACCGGGGGATGGATGAGTTTCATTGAAGTCATGGAAGAATGACGAATAAAGAAAGCATGATCTCGACTTTCGTGGTTCTTTCCGGTAGACGGGAAGTCGTCTCCTTTTTTGAATATTAATAGAAATAATCTCGTCAGCTTTTCGACGTCAAAGGACTTGTCATCATGAACTTCGCGTAGGATTTTCGTGGTAAATCCCATTGAAAGCATCTAACGGGTTCTTCGTGCGGCCATTGATTTTGCTTCTGGTTGATATGCGCGTCTCTTTTCGAGAAACACATTATCCGACTTCGGACGGCTACTTTTCGCGATAGGCTTTTCATGAAACGAAATACGGTAATCTAGGGCTTGCAGCAAAACTTTATTAGGTCAACATCAGGGCAGGACATAAGTAATCCGTCATGTTTCAAGGGGCTTGCAGCAAAAATTTATTAGGTCAACCTTAGGGCAACACATAAGTAATCCGTCATGTCTCAACAGAATAACGTATCTGCATTTCAGCACTGTACGATGTCCACTCGCTAATTGGACGGCATTTATAGGAATGAGCCTAACTGCATTATACGTAGGCCATGCCTTCTCCCTCCTATTTTTTTCACCGACTAAACAGCATTTGTATTCATCCTAGATAATGAAAAATACACTTACAAAATATAGTTTCATTGTTAATTTAATTTTTGATTTACAAAAATTCGAGAAATTTTGACAATGCCTGATGATGAACTCAGGGAGATTTTGGTTGAGTTGAATCCGCCCGATTATGGTTTTACAAGAAAACTGCTGAGCAGTTCTGAGTGAAAATTTAACTAATTTTTCTTCTGATCATTGGCAAAACTTATACAATTTTAGTCAAGAATTACATTCATATTCTGGTGAATTATTTGTTTGGGTCAATTTTGCAACCTTAGAATGGAGTTACGTTTCTCATTTGGACGTATTTCTACCAAATGGAACTACGTGCATTAAGACATTAGCCCTGAGACCTATAAGAATATATGCATAACAGGGCTCACGTCATAATGCACTTAGTTCCGTTTGATATAATTAATTAATTACGTCCATTTGTTGGTCTACGGAGCGATGGATGTGACCGTGATGATATAGATGACTGCGTAAATTCCTTTCACTTTGTGAGTATCTTGGTTTGTTTAATGATGGTGTCTCGGCGATTCCTCAGTTTCCTTACTTCCTAGTTCCTTCCCTTACTTTCCTCAGTTCCTACTTTCTTATTTTATTTTCAAGATTCTACAATAGTAATTTCAATTTTACCGGCTACAATTGGATTATGCTGCAAATTTTATCACTCTGAAGAGCAGACGATGGAAAAAATGTCTATTAACGTTCTAAAATTAAAATATTTTCCAGCTCAAAAAAGTCATTGTCAGTAAAAATTAGGTTTTTTAATGACAAATCAACCACTTCTCATCTCAGAAATTTACATTATGCACTTTTTGATTTTGAATTATCGGCAATACTTCAGCATAAGGAAAGTTTACGTTTAAATTATATTAAACATATATATCCGTTAAATATTCTCATCACGATATCAGCACAAAAATAACTAAAATATAAAAATAAGCAAAGTTTAAAACTTTCGGATTTTGCTGGAATATCGACACCACATTCGACAGACTTACGTCACAGGGTAACAATACTCCAGGTGTGACCATCTTACTCTTTTCTCTTTGCGTTTCTGCTGAGATCGATCCAAGTAAGAGTCAATCCTTTCTACAGCTGTCTCTTCAGGCATGAATGAAAGGTCATTCTGGTAGAATTTCACGGAACAAAAGAACTTCCTGGACCGTATCTGACGTAAAATATTAATACAGAAAGATTAAGAGATGAAGATTACACAAATATTTGCTTCAGGTTTAAATCATTTTGCGCATGAAACCCTCAGTATTGTACGCACACATTAATCGTCACCCCTCTGACGTAAGGGAGTATCTGTGTGAGCCATGTTTTACATATAAAGCAATGCTATCTGGGGATCATACGAAAATCAAGATACGCCCTTACGCCACAGGAGCAACGAAATGTGACCTTTAAGCAATTGTTTTACGTCACAACGATGACGATTGACCATTTGAATTTTTAATGATGACCTTTAGACGCATACTGCGCCGCTATTTAGAACTACCTCCCAACACGTTTAATACTTGATGATCGTTCAGTCGTTGGAATTAGTCTGTTTGTTGAAACAAGTCTCCTCAGAGTTGACTAAAGATATTACTATGTGTTTTATTCTCTCATTAGGATTTCCGAAAGTCCCCCTTTCAGTTCAAATACCACTGCCTTTTTTAAGCGTGCCTATAGGGCTCGCTTTTTGAAATCACTCGGATGTACTGTAGTACAGCACACCGATCGACCAATGCTTTTCAAGGGGCGGTCCGAATTTTTTTTCCGTCGGATCCGTTCTTCCGTTTTTGAACCGTTATAGTGTCAAGCCCTGAAGGTCATTCATCGAGAAGCCGAATTATCCTGTTACTGGAAACCCTTGAGAACATTTTCCCGTGGAAACCGTATTATTTTCTTTCATAGGTACGTCAAATAAGCTTTTCTACGCTCGGAGGATTTAAATTAGAAGTTTAAATGCCGCCATAACTATTTAGCGAATCAGCGTCTTTTCAAAAGCGGTTAAACCCAAGTTGGCTGCATCTCCATAGTTACAACTGCAGCGAAGTGAGCAATCTCCAATTCGACCAATTGGAAGGCAGAGTTTTGGAGGTTAGGTTCCCTTGTTGATTCTCTGAGTGTAAGTTGCATTTTTTTTTTTTTTTTTTTTTTTTTTTTTGGTGTCACGTTTTTTTTTTTTTATTTCCAGAAAAGATACCTTAAAGTCTCATTTTAATACAAATCAATCGAAGAAAAGAGAAAAGACAAAGTTTGACTCATTAAACAGAGTAAACTCCATACTCTGCTGCTGCAAACTGAGCAATCTCCAACATGACGCAACAAACTGAACAATTTCCAAACTTTAATTTGAAATTCTGAATGAACCAATTCAGTTAAATGATTTATGATGTTATTTTCTTTGTTCATCCAATATAATTATGTTACTTTCTTTATTCAATAAAATGTATTTTCAATGAAATGTATTTACATTCAACGGTATCAAATCAATAATTCCTCCCCAATTTGCAGAGAGTACTAATTTATACACATCTCGTTGAAATGGAAATAGTGCACACACTAGATTTCAGTTCTTCGGCACGCTTTTCCAACATATTCATGTTGGATGTTTCTTCTTGTTTTCATTTCCCACAATGGAGTGGCGGAAGTATGTGAGTTGTTACGTAAACTTAGCTTGGACCTGGGAATATTATTTCACACCTTATTTGCTAAAGTATTAAATTGAAACCACATCCGAGTATACAAAACGAGATAACATCAACATCTCACCTTCCAATACTTCTGTCTGCTCTCCTCCTTAATCTTCACAGAGATTTTAAAGCGTTAAGTACACTAACAAAAAGCGTTCAATGTTTTAATTGGACCGCGTTTAACAGAAAGGAACCAAGCCACATCAGCTATTACCAAATTTAACCGGGCAATTTAATTTTTTACGAAAGAAAGTCCGTGTGGGTTCCTTTGAAAATTTTAAGGAATTAGCTTCGTACTATGGAGAAAATTCACCAAAAGTACGAAAATCTGCACATCCGTCTTTATGTTAAAAATTAAATTGCCGAATTAAAGTTGACAACAGCTGATGTGGCTTGGTTACTTTCTGTTTATCGCGGTCCAATTCTGTGTTCAAAAATGGAGTAAAGGAGGCGTTATTCTCACAATTTGACTTTTGCCTCACTCGATTATATTACATTTTTAGAGCGAAATCTTCAAAATACACTCTCTCAGGTCGAGCGACTCGGTTTTTTTTACTCATATTATCTACTCCTTCCCCATTTTCCGCACGAAGCGGCAGTAGAGCGTGAGCAAAACCGGGAATAGCCGCATTTTGATGTCTCAGCAAGAATCAATCGCGAGGTTTAACGAGGAAATGCGCGAATCAGGGAAAAAAGAGTGGACTCCCTCATCGCAGAGACCGCAATCAGAGTTAAAATAACAAGCTCTCTCCGGTGCCGGTGCTTAGTTTCACCTTTTAATAGTTCCCTTGGAAAGTTCACCGCATCCCCTTTCCCTATACTCATGCAGTCCACTCCTTTTACGCAGTCGTTCATTTTTGCTCCACTCTACCGAAATTAGTGCGAATCAGTGGTTTCAAACGTCGCTTGGTAACGTTTCCGTTCAATGAAGGGGGCAGGAAGAAATGAGATACTTCGACGAAGATCCAATAAACGTCGATAGACAAACGGGATTTATCTAATGCGCAGATTCGGAGGTAAAATATCTTCAACTTTCGGCCAAAGCATCACAAATGCCATGCGACATTTCAAAATTCCCGCCGCCATTTTATTGTTTTACAGAGAAATTGTCGGTTGAATCTGTTTGAAAATTTCACTGAATTTTATGGGCAGCACAAGAAAAATTCATTGAAATTTTCGGACAGCTTCGTTGAACACTTTCTCTGTGAAAACATAAAATGGCGGTGGAAATTTTTAAACGTCGCATGGCGCTTGCTATACTTCGACCGGAAGATAAAGATATCTTATATATTTTTCTGTAGCTACGCGGCATTCTTAAGATGGCAACACATAGATGTATAACTTACTAAAATCGTAAACTATGTCTAGGAAATGTTCACCAGGTGTCTCTGATTTTTTTCACCTCGAACTGGTCATTTTGGTGTGGTGAAAAATTTATTTCCCACTTTAAATTTTCTTTGGCCTAACTACATCATCTAGATTACGCTGATACACATATTTCGACGGTGTAAGTCGGCAATCACATAACTCGTTTGCGGTGTCTGAAAATCTCCGCCTTTATGTTATTTCTTTTAAAGGAGAACAAATTGAAATTATTCCTTGAGGTTTTTGCAGAATTTCCTTCACAGAGAAGGAAATTCATAGTAGTTTTAAAGGATTGACGTTGAGTAGTTTTCCGTTTAAAAAATAAAGTATTACAGAAAGTCTGAGACGCCGCAAACCGAGTGATAGGATTGCCGACTTACACCGTCTATTTGTGTTTGGTTTCACTTTTGGCTAATAGTAAACGTGAAGTGAAGTGAGACGCACGCCAGCACACATTTTGGGTTGAAGTTGGTACAGTTAGGGGTGAATTTAGCGCAGAAAACTATAAAGAAGCTGGGAAAATGCATTTCTCCTGTTGCGACGCCGCGCGCCGCCGCGCCGACTGCACACTTGGCGCAATGCGTGAAGTATTCCTACAGTCTTGTAGGCGCTGTGCGTTTCACGCCGACCGCTGACGCTGACCGACTAACCGCACTGTGTTTGACGCAATGCGTGAAGTATTCACGCAGTCTTGTAGGCGTTTATATGTGTTCCATGCCGACCGCCGCCGCGATGTTGGTATTCACCACACTTTTCTTATTAATTTTCTTCAAGAAAACTGCCTGGCATTTTATCTTCAATTTGTCAACCAAAGGCTGGGGTTTTTTTGTGTTTTGCTTCCCGCACTAACCAAACTTTTGTGTTTGAATTCTCTCGGTGCCCTTGATATTATCTTATCGGAAAAAATAGTAAACGAGCACGATAACATCTGATTACTTCATACGAATATGTTTGATGAGCACTTTTAAATGACTGACACTCAATGAATCGTCGAAAATTTCATTCTGACTAAGGGGCTACGCCCCCTGATCACTTCACTGTCCACCTGCTTGCACTTTGCGCCTCTTACATACTGGTTTTCAATGGCATGAAGGTTGTTGGATGTGCTCATTATGTTCATAAACTTTTACAAATACTTATGCAAATGATAACGAATTAATCTCCGAATTTGAAACTTATATAACGTGGGCTGCCGATTGGAGGGATAGCGGACAGCTCACAGGCGTTATGCGTTATACGTTACTCTCATGATAATATGTCAAAGAGTAAAATATGGTAATTCGAAGAGGAATACATGTAAAAGTAAGCTTATATACTGCCCGGTGACCTCACAGGATAAAAATTTCCATTTAAACCACTGTATTTTACCAGATTTGATTGTTCTATTGTATCACCTCATATTACTGTTGAAGAAAGGAATTGAGGATAGCTCGCGTTCCGATTTCTCAGTAAATTCCATGTTTAAAGAAATTAATCAAACTTCAGACACGTACACATTTTCCATTCCCTAGATCGCTAGATATGCTTAAAAATCCCAAAACTTGAGATCCTCGCGGAAAAAAAAGTCGGGTAGCAGTTACCATCATGCTCTGGTTTAAAAATTGTATAACCAGACAGTATGGTAACATCCACCAAAATCGTCACAATAAGGAAAAATCTTGTTACTTTCACGATAATTTTGATCAGAGTCACCATTCTTTCTTCTTGTTCCGTTTATTAACCAGAATATGGTAAATGGTACCTAATTTTTTTTCCGTGTGCTTATCGCAAGGAGGTTTGCGAGCTTCGTCAGATCGGAATAGGAAGCGACGCGGCGCGGCGGTCGGGCGAAATGAATCCGAAGCTAGTTGAGGAAAATGCCGATAGGGAGCGCGGGAGTCGCAGGTGGGATGGGCGATCGATACCCGCTCACCGCTCACCATTCATCCCGGCGGAGGGCGTGCGCACGTGTTTCCGGCGCGTCGCGACGCTGGGCCACGTGGCGCGTCCAACGCCCCCCAGTCGACGTCGAACCCCCGTTCAGGGAGGTCGTCACGCCATCGTGTCGCTGCCTTTATCAGCGAAAAAATTCTCGCAAACTGACTCGATTCCTCACAGGCGGATTCATATCGAAGGGGCTGAGATTTTAGAAGCCCCGCTGGTGGAACTTTTTCGTCTCGAACTGGAAAAAAAACACATTGTATCTAGAGTCCAGACTCTTAGAAACATCGAAACGAAAAAGTACTCTTGATTCAATCAGAATCTAGCTTAAATCAAGAACCAAGCCTCTTAACTTAAGCGGATTTCGTTTTGATTCAAGCAAAAATCCGATTGAATCAAGAGTATTTTTTTTTTTGTCAATGTTTTCAAGAGTCTGGACTCTGGATCCAATGTGTTTTTTCTTTTTCCAGTGCGTGATTTCCCGGCTATGGATTATGCTTTAAAGGAAACTTTGAAAAAAAAAGAAGAGAGAAATACATGCAAATGACATTCTTGTGTGTGTGAAAACCGTGGTGGGATCACTGCACCGATCGTCCACCGAAAATGTCACCGACATTTTAAAATGGAAATGAGAACACAACACGGAAAAAAAGAGGTATGGGTTGTTCACGAGAAAAAAATAAAATTGCTGATTTAGCAATTTTGTTGTTAAAAAAAGTGTCCAACGTGTTTCAATGTAGGTTTTACAATAAAAAAATGCTAATTAAACCACCCCCGCGGTTAAATTAGCTTTCCACTATTGTCAACTTTACATTTGAAACGTAACAAATATATATTTTAACAGTTTAATTGTTCGATGAGCAATCCTTTTTTTTCCGTGTTGGATGGTATGGACATCTCCAATTAATTGTGGTAGTATCCCAATAGAGCCGGCCACTAGCAAGTCGCAGCTTCTGCGTGACAGTGAGAGAAATGAGATTAAATTAATTCATGCCGGACACTTTCTTCATTTTCGGATGTCTCATAGTTGCTATGGTTTCGACTGATTTAACCAAAATTTTGGTGAATAAACTAAGTCCTTTTGGTTGATCTGACTGATTAAATAGTAACTCCAAGGAACAAAAATTTACCGTAAACTCGGACATTAATGAGTGTGCAGGTAGCTGTGCTTGGCGCATGCGCAGACGTGCACGTGACGCGTAGCACGGCTACCTAGACGCCGGACATTGGTAACCCAAGCTTGTGACTTTGCAAAGCCGGTCAAATTCATTGCCGGGCGAGAGGCAATGCGCTTTTTTGCAAGGGGAAATCTCCCCCGCAAGGTAAAAAAAAGGAACCAAAATCTTAAAACAGCTCACATCGCAAGTTTGAATTATAACATCTAACACAGTGCG
The DNA here is from genome assembly GCF_918797505.1 of Bemisia tabaci. NCBI lineage: Eukaryota > Metazoa > Arthropoda > Insecta > Hemiptera > Aleyrodidae > Bemisia > Bemisia tabaci. The sequence goes on along the minus strand of NC_092796.1, from coordinate 5,088,517 downwards.
GCCGGTGCGAGGCTGGCGCGCACGCCACGCCGCGAAACGTGCAGTAGCGCCTTACAAGACCGCAGGATACTTCATGCGTTACGCGTAATGCACGGTGCGACTGGTGCGCGCTACGCGTAGTGTAACGCCTTGCAAGTCTGCAGGATACTTCAAGCATTGCGCGTACACCACGGTGCGCGCTTGACTCGTTAATATAGGAGGTAAAACAGGAAGTAGCACTAGCTGATGGTTGATTTTTTTCCAGCTTTCCCTGGGTTAAGTCGATCAAAGTCTTGGGTGAAATATCTACGACCTCGTTTAAAGTTAGTCCTCAGACTCCAGGATGGAACCAGGATTGCATCGGAAATAATCCAATGCGCTCCACTCGCAAGGCGCGACCCCCGAGAGAGGAGAGGAAAACAAGAGTACATGTAGACTAAATTTTGCAATTTGGAACTATAAATACTAGCCCGGTTTAAAAACAACGTATGTGCCATTAGTTTCTCTATGCACATAAGTGCTTTTCAAGAAGAGCCAGAATTTATAGTTCCAAATTGCAAAATGCAGTCCTTATGTTCGACAGGACACTTCATCCATTCGATGTCTCAGAGTAACCTGTGGTTTGGGTCAATTTAACACACAATTGTGTTGAGCAAGCAAGGCCTTTGGGCTGCGTCGTGATCTGTAACAACATTTTCGAGGGGAAAAGTAAGTTTTCCAAAACTGTATTTCATATTTGACGATTCTCCCGAGCCTCACTATTCTAAAAAAATATATTTTACTCGTATTAATACATTTATTTTGCAAAGCGCGAAGAATTGATGACGCAATTTTCAATTAATGAGAAAGACTTAGTTGGAAGTTTCACAAAGCAATTAAATCCATTTCATCAAAACTTCGGTTTTGGGCAATTTTCCTATTCTCCTTAACATAGAGAGGATGACTCATACTCACCAATGACAGCCAGTATTAGTTCAGAATGGGCGTATTTTTGCTAAAAGCAACTGTGTGCATAGGGTTTGCGTGTCATATGCTTCTTTTTAGCATAAATACTTCCAAATTAAAATCGTTACGCTCAAAACTTACCTGAAACAAAAGAACAAACACAATCCATTGAATGAGATTTATAGTGAGGAAAACATCGAACATAAAACGAACACATTTCAAACACACTAAGCCTGTGTATTGAAAGTTTACGGATGGACATTAAAAATTTTCAATGCTTAAATGGATCGCACTAAGCAAAAAGGAACCAGCACGATTATAGTGTTGAATTGTTGATAAAATGTTGCCTCTTTAGGTTTAACAAAAGTACCCAAGAATGGCAAATACATTTTGCTTCTCACCATGAACTTATTAATTTTGAATGAAAATAATTGTGTAGATTTCAATACTATACATGTATTAAATGTTTTTAAAAGAAAAGAACAAGTTACACAATTATGAAAACACTGTAATCGCGCTGGTTTCTTTTTGCTACATGCGATTCAAATGAGTTTCACATTGGCAGAAAAGATACAGAACACGCTAAAAGCAGAAATCTCCTTCATCTATAGAGATCTACACAGGAACGGATTACCGCTCAGGGGCCCAGGGTGCCAGTGAATATAGGGGACCCGCATATTTGCGGCTTGCATACTCTCTAAATTGAAGGCATTTCACCTGCAACGACTTGCTGAACGGTATACATTATGCATAAAAAAGTATCAGAAAGTCATTGACCCATGAGTACGAAGGTACTGTCCTGGTGCTAAGACATACTGTGCGATTTCCCTCCATGTCAAAGGTGGTCATTCACTCAAAAACGTGGGAAGATTTAGTGCAATGGATTACTATGAGTGTTGGAAAGGATGACAAATTTCTAGAATATCTACTAGACTACATTCTATCAATGGATGAACCTTGTAAAAACACAATGACCATTTACTTGCTAACAGTATATTAGTGGCTAATAATTACACCTGCCAGTTACTTGCAAAAGTTGACAAAACACTGGGCAGCAATTGCAGTGTCAAATTCTGGTATACACTGAACAAAAAGATTGGTAGAATTTACCATTTCTCCACGCTGTATTTCACACAGCGTGAATTCAAAATTGATTCTGCCAGAGAAACGGTTACCTGTACCAGTATGTAGTTGCGTTGACTTTTTTTCTGGCAGAATTGACTCTGAATTGACGCTGGGTGAAATACAGCGTGAATGAATGGTAAATTCTACGAACCTTTTTATTTTTCAGTGTAAAAAGTATAAGTATTCGACCCACTTTTGCAACGTTGGAACGATCCTTCGTCTGGGAAAGGAGGAATTTTGATTATAAAACATCCAATGCAATGTTCCATTTCGACGTATTTCTATCAAGCGGAACTATGTGCATTAAGACACAAGCCCTGAGACCCATAAGAATATGTGCATAACAGGGCTCACGTCATAATGCAGATAGTTCCGTTTGATAGAAATACGTCCATTTCTGAGCTTGTTTAGTGGTCAATTTTAGCGGACACTCAACTTGGCGGCAACTCGGCGTGGACGGCCTGGCCTGGCCGGAGTGTCCGGGCCGGAGGAGGGGTCGGCCCGGACGGAGGGACCGGGTCCGGCGAGGCGACCGGCACCAACTTTATAACCGGGTGTTTATTCATCAAATTTGCACTGCGTCAGACAAACGAGTCGCCCATTAACTTAATTAATCCGCGGACAGGGCCGCCCCGACCGGGGGAAGGGGGGCGGGAGTAAGGAGGGGGTCCAGTGTGTCGCTTCATTTGCACCCTCATTAACTTCCTCCCCGAATTTCGTTGTCGTTCGGAGATCACCGTTCCGCGATCGAGCCGCTGTTGGTTGGTGAGATGCCTCGGAGACTCTTGCTCTCTTTTATCGGAGAAATTGGTGGCTTTTCATCAGCAGCAATTTGGCAACACCGGGTTTCCTCCTTCTATACCTATGTTAAATAATCGATTCGTGTCGGAGCACCTGCGGGCCGATTATTGAAATTTAAACCAGCCCGATAAGACATCGAATTGCGATATATTGCACGGTTAAGATAGGGCTATGTCTTGTCGTAAGCGGCGACATAGAGTCGATGACATTTCAATAATCGCCCCGCTGGCCCCTAAAAGAATCGATACATTTTCATAGGTTTAAATGGAAAAAACAATGTTGCCAATTTGCTGAATCGGCTGACGCTTTTCGTTTGGAGATCACCGTTCCTGGATCGAGCCGCTGTGGGTTGGTGAGATGCCTCGGAGACTCTTCCTCTCTTTTATGGGAGAAATTGGAGGCTTTCCGTCAACAGAAATTTGGCAATACCCGGTTTCCTCCTTCTAAAACTATGTTAAATAATCGATTCGTGTTGGAGCACCTGGCCCCTCTAAGGATCGATATATTTCCATAGGTTTAAATAGAAAAAACAATGTTGCCAATTTGCTGAATCGGCTGACGCTTTTCGTTTGGAGATCACCGTTCCTGGATCGAGCCGCTGTGGGTTGGTGAGATGCCTCGGAGACTCTTCCTCTCTTTTATGGGAGAAATTGGAGGCTTTCCGTCAACAGAAATTTGGCAATACCCGGTTTCCTCCTTCTAAAACTATGTTAAATAATCGATTCGTGTTGGAGCACCTGGCCCCTCTAAGGATCGATATATTTCCATAGGTTTAAATAGAAAAAACAATGTTGCCAATTTGCTGAATCGGCTGACGCTTTTCGTTTGGAGATCACCGTTCCTGGATCGAGCCGCTGTGGGTTGGTGAGATGCCTCGGAGACTCTTCCTCTCTTTTATGGGAGAAATTGGAGGCTTTCCGTCAACAGAAATTTGGCAATACCCGGTTTCCTCCTTCTAAAACTATGTTAAATAATCGATTCGTGTTGGAGCACCTGGCCCCTCTAAGGATCGATATATTTCCATAGGTTTAAATAGAAAAAACAATGTTGCCAATTTGCTGAATCGGCTGACGCTTTTCGTTTGGAGATCACCGTTCCTGGATCGAGCCGCTGTGGGTTGGTGAGATGCCTCGGAGACTCTTCCTCTCTTTTATGGGAGAAATTGAGGCTTTCCGTCAACAGAAATTTGGCAATACCCGGTTTCCTCCTTCTAAAACTATGTTAAATAATCGATTCGTGTTGGAGCACCTGGCCCCTCTAAGGATCGATATATTTCCATAGGTTTAAATAGAAAAAACAATGTTGCCAATTTGCTGAATCGGCTGACGCTTTTCGTTTGGAGATCACCGTTCCTGGATCGAGCCGCTGTGGGTTGGTGAGATGCCTCGGAGACTCTTCCTCTCTTTTATGGGAGAAATTGGAGGCTTTCCGTCAACAGAAATTTGGCAATACCCGGTTTCCTCCTTCTAAAACTATGTTAAATAATCGATTCGTGTTGGAGCACCTGGCCCTCTAAGGATCGATATATTTCCATAGGTTTAAATAGAAAAAACAATGTTGCCAATTTGCTGAATCGGCTGACGCTTTTCGTTTGGAGATCACCGTTCCTGGATCGAGCCGCTGTGGGTTGGTGAGATGCCTCGGAGACTCTTCCTCTCTTTTATGGGAGAAATTGGAGGCTTTCCGTCAACAGAAATTTGGCAATACCCGGTTTCCTCCTTCTAAAACTATGTTAAATAATCGATTCGTGTTGGAGCACCTGGCCCCTCTAAGGATCGATATATTTCCATAGGTTTAAATAGAAAAAACAATGTTGCCAATTTGCTGAATCGGCTGACGCTTTTCGTTTGGAGATCACCGTTCCTGGATCGAGCCGCTGTGGGTTGGTGAGATGCCTCGGAGACTCTTCCTCTCTTTTATGGGAGAAATTGGAGGCTTTCCGTCAACAGAAATTTGGCAATACCCGGTTTCCTCCTTCTAAAACTATGTTAAATAATCGATTCGTGTTGGAGCACCTGGCCCCTCTAAGGATCGATATATTTCCATAGGTTTAAATAGAAAAAACAATGTTGCCAATTTACTGAATCGGCTACTGCGTTTCGTTTGGTATCCGCAGCGTGGGCCTCCAAATCGGAGATATAATTATTCAGGCATCCCGCGCTGGAATCTACCTTACACACCATAAAAGTTACTCTCCGAAGTCAACGCTCAATTTGAATGATGACCACGCATGTATTGATTTTTCATTTTTCAATAAAATCCGCCGATCATTGAATATAAAGAGAAAGCCACCAATAGAATAGTTCTGTTTTCGATCAATGATGAAATCTGGCTGCTCTCTGACCGATGACGTGAATCGATCTCAGTACACTTTTCCACCGATATGCGTTTCTACTATCTTGCATTGCTGCGGGAATACGCCGTAAGAGCAATCGCACATTGTCAGATTTCTCAGTGAACAATATTTAGTTTTGAAACGGGTTTTGCATGTTTTTTTTCGAAAAAGTGAAGGACCGCTAGATGAAACTATAAGTAAAATTTTCAAAAAAATTCTGCGGTAAAAATGTCATAATTTTACCCGAAATTCGTCATTTATCAAAAGGAAATTTGCAACGTGAATAACCCCATGCGGCGTTTTTCCTTACCACGGGAGTATCGACCTGGAGAGTGCTATGCCGGGAATTCCACTTGAAAAGTAAATACTCGTCGGAAACGAAAGGGAGCGAACCTATAGTGCAATTAATTGCAGTGGTTAGCTCGATTACGTCGATAAATCGATGTATAATCGAATGGTAATCGATTTTTTAGCCTTGTTTGGGTCCACGGATCCGCTCCGGATCGAGGTTGGAACGTTCGCGCGTGGCGTGGGCGAGGCGGGGCGAATAAAAAGGACGTCTTATCAGGAAGGGGCAGACTTGTCCCGGACAATGTGCTCGCTAGTTTTCGCCGGCTCGCCGGACTCGGCCCCCGTCAACGGGTGGCGGGGGGGGGGGGGGGGGGCACGACTCCCACCGCTCCCTGAATTTCCGCCTAAGCAAACCCGTTGTTGCCCGATGGTGCACGTGTATTGGATAGTAGCTAAGTTACGCTCGTCATAGATAGAGTACCCTCATAGAGAGTGTATGGACACGACGCTATCCTTTTTCCTACATAGAGACCTTAGGACCCAAAAATGCACGGGAAAAAATGGATCGCTGATTTAAAAATCAAATTGTCAAAAAAATATATCCGAAATGCTTCAAATGGACATTTTACAATAGTGAAAAGCTAAATTAATCACGAAGAAGCACTTTTCTGTTGTAAAATCTACACTGAAACATGTCAGACATTTTTAAACTTCAACATTATTAAATCAGCATTGTTATTTTTTTCCGTGTGGCGGCGCCTTGTTTTGGTTTTTAAGGATTGGAGGAGGGGTCATTGCCAACTTTTGACGGTTATCACCGACTGCACTTGCTACTAACTTTGCTATACCCAACATGATTTTCATCGAAAGGAGCCCAACTGTACAACTGCGAGTATGTAAATATGTCGTACTAATGCATTTGAGTAAAGTTATTGTTACGATGTGTATAAATAAAAATACATTTTAAGTCATTATGTATTTACATATACATTTACTTACGCCGTCTGCCATTTTTGGGTCCTAAGAGCTCCATGAAGCTCAATATGGAGGGAGCTAATCAAAACTCATAGCCACATAGTAATACTTTCTCAATGAAGGTACCCTAGTCACAGATTCGTGTAAATTCAGCATTTGATACTTGTCGCACGTTTTTTTAACAGTATTAATGCTAAATTAACATCCAATTTTTTCCGTCCAATTTCAATGATGAGCCCGCCCACAGTGAGTTCCCTTATTAACGAGCTTTCGATGGGAAAGTTGGCAAGGCGGAGCTTTTAAAAAACGGACGGAGTAGGATGAAACCTGACACCAGCGGCCCTTGTTCACGGCACGGAAATATCTTTTGTCTCCAGTCCTGCTACTCCGTCCGGCCAAGTTCACTTCACTAATTAATCCCACGCCCCCGCCTGCCGAACTGCCGCGTCCGATACCCCCGAAAACCCGCCCTCCTCGTCGCCGCACCTCACAATTGGCAACGCCTCCGCCTCTATCCTCCGCGTCAAAATCCGTCGGGTCCTCCACTCGCAGCGGTTCTAAGGTTCCCCCGCCGCTCGATTTATAACCGTTAAAGAACCTGCAACCGAGCTTTCGAAAGCTCTCCAATCGGCTCGGGAAAATACGCTTCGTAAAGCTCATAGGTATTGTTGCTGTGGGAAAATAGGACATTTTCAACTTGCAAGCCCTAACTTAACATTTTGTGGATTTTTAACTATAAATTGGACGTAGTTATGCTTAAAGGAACTATAAGCATAGGGATTGCGTGTGACATAGTTCCATTTAGCATGAATACGCCCAATTTGTCTTTGGGTTTGAGCATATCGATGGTTAAAGTGCAAAACCGCACGCCTATTTCTACGTCTACATCAGCTAAACCAAAATGAATTCTAAAAATGAAAAGAAAATGAATGTATATTTTGATTGCTGAGTTGGATACTTTTGGACTTTGGAGAAGCCAATAAAGCTTTATAGATCACGTCCGTCGTCTTGGATTTTCAAATTTTAGAAATTTGGCTGCAAATCCGAGTTTCCCGTCAAAAAATGCCATCCATTACCAAATTTTACGGAATTCGATCGAACAGGGGCCAGGATCGCATTTAAGGTTACTGGATCTTGCATTCTAGAATTTCAGGAATTTGACAGACAATTCTAGCTTAACACCCCCCCCCCTCCCAAACAAAAAATTACTCTCGGTGCATTATGGGTGCGCTCAAAACTATGAACGCATGGAAAACAGGTTTCCCTTAAGGTGACACTCATTCGTTTGCCACATTAATGATTGGCAATTATCTCTTTTTACATCATCTGAGGCTTAAGTTGTTGTCACGACAATAATGGGCATTAAACATGCGGGATAACTTAAAATACAGCAGATAACAGGTAACAAGCCTTATTTGGTTGAGGAATATGCTCCAAGTTAGGTTTCAACCCAAGAATACAACTATATCAACTTTGGTGTGTTGCACAGTATCACGCCCATTTGAAGGCGTTTTATATTCGCTCGACCGCTACCTACGAAGAGCGGAGTCCTGATGTGTTGACTTCGAGTGCTTTTTGCTATGCACGCGTCGAATGCAAAAATATCGGTAATTTTCAGTTGTAAGTTTCACGAGGAGCCTAAAATGACACTGCGGGTTAAAAAATATTCCACTTTTTACTAAAAAATTGTTGAAAGTCTGAATTTTTGCCGCAGAAAATCAATAACAATCGGTAGATGTAGTCAAATGTCAAGTAAGAATTTTCAGCCTTTTTGCTTTCAGGAAAGCTTACGTCATCCTTGACTTGACCCCTCTCTCCCTCGCCCACCCACCATCATCCGCCGCTAGACACCCCTCCCCCTACTTGGGTGACGCAATTTATGGACGGCCTCTAAAATGTTCCTAGATATTTGATCAAACTGATGTATCGCGACAAAAACCAGCTTCTGGTCGACGGGGATATAAAATCATGTCGGCACCAATCGGAACACCGCGTATTCTTCAAACAAAGAGGTGAGACGTAGTGCCAACGTCAAAAGAAAAAATGACCGCCTTGGCCGAGGAGACCGCGGTAAGTCCCTGGGTACTTGTACAAGTCGTTGCGGAAAACAGGCAAAGCCTCTGAAACAAATGTGCCCGTTATTGTTCTGAAGTGCGCCTCCACCGTGAAATTCGCGGCTGCCGCCGACGCCGAGAGCTCCGCCACAGCGTGTAGCGCGGGAAACTTTCTCGATTTGAGCTTCGTCACGAGCGTCGTTGCCAGATAGTGCGTGGAAATAATATCCATGGTGAAACTACCAAACCACATATCGACGGTGAAACTACCAAACCACGTATCTCGTTTGCGGTGTTTAAAAATCTACGCTCACATTTTATTTTTTGAGGTAGACCAAATCAATATCATTCCTTGAAATTTTCACAGAATTTTCTCCGCACGAAAGGAAAAATCACAGAAATTCTCAAGACTGGACGTTAAGAGTTTTCATTTAAAAAATAAGTATGACAGGAAGTCTGCGACGTCGCAAACCGAGATACGTGGTTTGGTAGTTTCACCGTCGATATCTCGGTTTGCGGCGTTGCAGATTCCCTGCTATATTTTATTTTCTGATTGGAGAACTACTAAACGTCAGTTCTTTGCAACCTCCTTGATTTTTCTTCTCTGTGTGGAGAAAATTCTGTGAAAACGTCGAGGAGTAATGTTCAATTCTTCTCGTTAAAAAAAAAATAAAAAGAGAGCGGAGATTTTGAAACACCGCAAACGAGATACGTGGTTTGGCAGTTTCGCCGTCGATACGTCATTCTTCGGGCATGATTCCTAGTCATTCCTTAGATAGCTCCCTTCCTCGAAGGTCAAATATGGTAAACACTGTGGTTAGGGGAGCCTCGATGACATCCTTAACATAGCATCATAAAAAGGGTATTTTCGCCAACATCGAGTAAACTGCAGCAATATAACTTTGCAAATGGATGCTTGTATGGCATTGCAATGACATTCCACTACAAACAGTAAAAAATACAAAAGAAAATATGTTGGAAGTTTTGTTTTTAAGGTAGCTTCGCACCTACCTTAGAGTACGTCCGAATCACAGAAATATTTCCAGTGTATTTTGTGCTTTTTGCCGTGGCTAATTAGCGTAATCCCTGGCAAGCATCTATTTTCAAAGTTTTAGTACTGGATTTAACTTGAGATAAGCGAAATTTATCATTTTTGTGGTGCTATATTAAGGGCTAAGAGCCTCATAACCATAGGAGGCCTCTTGGCGAAAAAACTACTTGCGAAAGGACAATAAATACAGCCCGGATGAGTAATACTTAGAAAAAGAATCGGCCATGAATGGCGATGTGGTGTGGTGTCTTACATCGATCTTACTATTCAGTTCATGTAACCAAGACTTTCGTGTGATTGACATGGATCGGCGAAATGAGCTTTTCCAGTAAGTTTAAAGTTTCGCAAATCTGAAAAGAAAAGTATGTGGACAGTTTACGTGAACTTACACCGACATTTTAGGCTGTTTTAAGTCAAAATAAAAGGTTCCAAGTTGCGTTTTTTGAGCTCCTTCTGAAGGCTAATTACCGACCAAGCCGAGATGGTGTCCGAAAATATCCGTCCAGCTGTGGATTCACTTTCGACTGCCAGATCTCTTCATCCTCATATCGTATTTATGATCTGTGCGAATATTTTCAACGCAGGACTGCGCAGTATTCAAGATTTTGTTGCGCCGGCTTGAATGATAGTCTAGATTAGACTAACATTGTGTGCTGGGGAGGGGGGGGGTATAGCCCGTACACTTGGTCATCGTAAGTGATCAAGGTCTTTTTGAATTGTCATAAATAGTAGCCTGGACGAAGATCGCGGAGAGTAGGAGGCGGAATGTTTGACTTACTTTGCCTTTCTAAATCCGAGATATTGTGACTATCTCAAGTTTCCTCGATAGGAAATTGTACATTGCAGGTAACTGCACTGGAAATGGTCTCTTGGATCCAGATTCTGGACTCTTAGACAATTTGACCGCAAAAAATACTCTTGATTCAATCGGATTTTTTTTCCTTGAAGCAAAAGGAAATCCGCTTAAATTGAGAGGCTTGGCTCTCGATTCAAGCAAAAATCCGATTGAGGTTATTATTTGGACCGCGCTAAGCAGGAAGAAACCAAGCCACATCAGCCATTGCCAAATTTATTTGGGAAATTAACTTTTTTAAATGAAGAAGGTTGTGTGGATTTTAGTGCTAACATTCGTGAATTTCTACACAGTACGAAGTAAATGCCTTAAAATTTTTAAAGATCCACATGAACGTTTTCTTGTAAAAAATTAAATTGCCCGGTTAAATTTGGCCGTAGCTGATGTGGCTTGTTTATTTCTACGAAAGCGTTCCATTAATGAGTAAGGTATTATATTAAATATTTTGCATTTATATATTATTAATTTATTATACAATTTTATGTATTATTTATTTATTTTTATTTATTTTTTTTACCAATTTCAAGTAGCCTATCGGCTAATTATCGGCTTTATTATATTGAGTATTATATTATATATTTCATAAATTAGTATTTTTCCTTGTCTTTTGGAAGAGTCTGGACTCTGGAGGCAAGAGACTTTTTTTCAGGGGTGGAGTGCCTAAAAAAACCGACAGCGTAAAAAATTTATCAAATAATTACAACTAAAAGGTCAAAATCGTTTTGAGAAGAATCCGTTAGATTTAAAAAGGAATTCTCTCCTTGAACATATCGAGGAAAGCGTTTTTCTTAAGGTGAGGAAGAGGGTTCTTGCTCAGTGCGGCAGCGGCGGTCAGTATGTGCTCCGGTTGACATTTACTTGTCGCTTAAAGAACACTTAGCCCGAATCCTCCCGTCAGTGCCACAGTTCCTCGACCTTAGTTGTCACATCTTGACGAGAACTCACCGCGTATTCGCGTCGTGAAGGAACCGCACCTCGGCATTTGATTCCACATCAGAGATACGCGGTTTCATTCTCGGCGGGAAATTCCCTCGAGGTCGGGCGACCATGTTTGGCATTCTTCTTGGCATTTGCCAATATCTCCCCGTTTTCCACACCTCGTCGTCCTCCGAGCTGTCGGCGAAATGTTACAAAACGCCAACCTCTTGACGGAAAGGCGTACCTCGTCTTCACTTGAGCTCTGCGAGGTGTGGGATTGTATGGAGGACAGGGTTCGTATCGAAGTGCTTTTATCAGTTCTCGGATGCTTCGCAAAAATAACCTGTTCCAGCGGATCTTTCGACTAGAACTAATGCCTCATGCAAAACACTGTGGGATTTTTTAACGTTGTTTTTTAATTTCGTTCTACAACCAAATTAAACACGACGATAGGGAAGAACCTACTTATTTGCAGAGTAAAATATTTGTGTGATTGGACGGATATCACCGGAAGAGGTCTAAATAAGTTTTGAAGTTTTTAAAAGGACAAACTGCTACATCCAGAGACAATATCCATTTGAGAGCTCCCGCGCTTACTATTCAGAAAATATAATCGGCTGAGGCAATCGTTAAAGTCGCGGGTCAAAGCTATTTTTGGACCTAACAAACACCTGGAATGATGACTAACAAACACCTTTATTGAGCACACAGTCAAATTAAATTCGCCGAACAATGACTTCTGCATGTCGAGGTGGGAACTTTGCAAGGCGAGCATTTGCAAATGACCCAAGAAAAATTATGCTTAGGTTAAACAAAAACGTAGTTTATATTATGCAGCAAAAGCCTTGATTTAAGAAAAAATACTTCATGGCGGCAAAGAGATTCTTTTATTTTCAGTGATATCTACAGAATATCTCAAGCAAAATGAAGAAGAACCAGTGAAAATTCTAAGAAAAAATAGTTGTATTCTGACAAAATAAAGTGACACAATATTTGTGTTGTCCCTGATCCAACTGAGTGTTGTGCCTCTTGTAGTATCCGTAAGAGTAGCAGTTCAGGAGTGCAAACGTGTGTCACGTATGGGAATGAGAGGGAGGCGAGATGTAGTGTGTACAAGAGAACTAGCGCACATCAACAGGGACTACGCGTTAAAACCACTGAAAACTCGCTTTAAAGTCCGAGAAGATTGACTGTTTTTTAACACGCCTACATTTTTACTAAGAATCCATTCAAATGCTATAAACCCTCAGATACAAATCTTAAAATTATGGAAGATATTTCCTCATTGAAATCATTTCCTGGTGCAAAATAAGGATAAAAACTCAGAATTTCTATTTCAGGGCGGGAAATTGACGATCCGCTTTCTGGATTCGACTTTTTGCCGGCGACATGTACACCAAATGGGCACGGAAAAAAAGACGTGAACGAAAACATTGGAAGCGTTGGAAGGAAATGAAAGTGCGCGGAAGTAGCGGCGGGCGGGCTGCGGTGAAACAAGGAGCCCCGCGAAAGGGCGGAGTGATAAAAACAAAACCAGAGGCGTTAGGATAGGCGAAAAGAAATCAATAACGGGGCGAATGCGAATTCAATGATGAATGGGACGTGAGGGTGGATAAGAGGAAAGGCAAGAAAAATTACACAACAATATTTCTACGTCAGAAAAGTGGAGCGTTGAATTATGGGCCGGCGGACGGCTATGGAAAACGGACCGCGGGAAAGTGTTGGGTTCCAATAAAACGGGGACCGGGGGGTTGGTGGAGGGGAGGGGGGGGGGTCGCGAAACTGAAAAAAGGGGCCGAGGAAGGCGAGCCACGCCGGTAATGGGCGCGGAGTATATTTCAATTTCATTTTATCAACGGCTCCTTCCTTACGGCTGACAATTTAATGTATTTACGGGTGTATGCGTCATTGTAATTTACCACCGTTATTCCCTGTCGCCGCGCCGCGCCGGATCGGGCTTTCGTAATCCTCGTTCCAGCGGCTCGATTCTTGAATCGCTATCGAATACCTTCATCGATAGCTCCCTATCTTGACAATGCTATATATCGACCGCTATCGAATAACCTTGATCAATAGACCTCAACCTTCATCGATAACTCCCTATCTTGACAATGCTATACATCGATCGCTATCGAATGACCTTGATCGATAGACCTCGACCTTCATCGATAACTCCCTACCTTGACAATGCTATATATCGATCGCTATCGAATGACCTTGATCGATATATAGCATTGCTAAGATAGGGAGTTATCGATCAAGGTCATTCGATAACGATTCAATAATCGACCCGTGGGTTTTGTTCGTTTCGTTCCCCAAGGCACGGGTATCGACGACGCGACGTCCCAACCGAAAATCGAACGCGGAATTCTACCTGAACAAGGATATAGATCGTATTCGATAATGGTTCGATGAATCGTTTGGTTCAAAACGATATAACAGAACCTCGAAAAAAATTTAGGATTTAAGTAGGGGAAGCTGAAAATGAGAAAATTCCTATACCGATTTCAGTTTTTATAACCATTTAGTACTCATGTGGACGTATTTTTATCAAACAGATTTATGTGCAGGTGAGAAATATGGGGTGTGCTCGTCAGTTCTCTGGCCGTAAGATTGAATGAGAATAATAAAGCGCCAATGACGTCAGTCGTCAGCCATCGCCGTTGGCAATCGTGGTCCGCATTAACTCATGAGCCCTGTCCACAACGCTCTCGTGCCATCCCCGCGGCTCATGAATCCCGCATTCAGTTGGCACATAGTTCTGTTTGCTGAATTTAAAATCCCGTTTTCCGATTCTTCAAAAGAAATCACGCCCACTGATCACATTGTTTCTTATCCAGCTTTCTAGAGCACACCCCATCTTTTCCACTCATATACAGTTCCGTTTGGCAGAATTATGTCCAGTTGAAAAACGATCACTTCGCGAGTTCGAATATTAGAGCTAAACGCAGTACTGCCAGCGCAAAACGCGTACTGGTGCCAACAAGACTGCATAGATACTTCATGCATTGCGCGTACGCACCGTGATGTACGTGCAACGCGTGCAGTATCCTCCGCGGTGTACGCGAATGCATGCAGTATCCTTGCAGTCCTCACCTGCACATAAATCTGTTTGATATAAATACGTCCAATGAGCCACTAATTGGTTTAAAAAGCCAGATAGATTTTTTTCCGTATAGTGGTCCATTCGACAGCTTTTAAAACGAAGGTTACAGGGGCACCCGGCCAGTAACTAAATAAAGTGCACCTGTTGAGCGCAAAAACTCTTTTTCGCGGGACATTTAAAGTCCCCTATAAAAAATAAATATATAAAAAATACACCGGGCTAACCGCATGTCCATTCCGTTTTCAGTCTGACTAAATTTAATTCTTTGACCATAAATTCTGCATTCAGAAATGAGGAAGACAATTCCTTTCAAGAGGAAAAGTTTTTTTCAAATGTTATCGTACCTAGGACTCGCGATGCTTGCCCTACAACTTTGATGTTTGAGGTTCAACTCCTGGTAAAGATGCATGCTTGACGGTGGAAGACTGAATGAAACAGTAGTAAATGCAGAAAAGTGACGACATTTCCCAGAAATACCTAATACATTTTAGTAAAATTCCCTGAAAATCGAGTTTTCAGGTTAAATTTGATGTTCAAAACGTCAAACCCATTCTAAAAAGGATATAAAACTGACTTGACAATTTTCCCTGACATTTTCGTCATTTCCCCTGACATTTCCAGATTTTTCCTGACTTGTAAAATTCCCTGACAGGTCCCGGTTTTCCCGGTATCTCCTGACTATGGCAACCCTGTGTGTATTATTCTTCGTGCATCTTGTATGAGAAACACCCATTTTATCACATCTGAGCACTTCGACAAAATTATCTTTTTAAGTTCTTATATTGTTGAGAGTGATATAAAGAGAAAAATCATGAAATGTCTTACGCCAGCGCTTTCGTAAAATTCCTGCATTTCCCATTTCTAGGACCTTGATGTTTTCTCATCTACGCTTCTCGGACTTTCTGCACCCTTTTCCCCGCCAGAGGCGATGTAACATTCCATTATTGGACGTAAACGACGTGAAGCAAGGACCAAATCCTTCGGTCATATCAAAAAGCTATGTCCGGCCAGAAAAATCCAAACCAGAATCAATATCCGGTTAGAAGGAGCGACAGAGCAGCCGAGGATTGAGACGCTCGTAGCGATATTG
This sequence comes from Bemisia tabaci, assembly GCF_918797505.1. Taxonomy (NCBI): domain Eukaryota; kingdom Metazoa; phylum Arthropoda; class Insecta; order Hemiptera; family Aleyrodidae; genus Bemisia; species Bemisia tabaci. The sequence continues at coordinate 5,072,994 of NC_092796.1, read as the reverse complement.
CCAGCCCTCGCGTAAACTCATAATAACAGAATTTCAGATGAAAAAAAATTAAACGGAAATATTTTTGAATGTCCATGAGAGAATATACCTCATAGTCCGGGGAGGGTTTGACTAGTTGTATCTTGAAAAATTAAATTTAAAAATTTCAACGAAAAAAACTGTCGGGTGTTTTAAAAAATAATAGACGAGCGTTTTTGATTAATTTTTGTCAAAAGGAGGCGTAAACGTGGAATTAAAATCCTGCTGTTGCTTGCTTGAGAAGATATATTCTTGTGTGGTGTAATCGAATGAGGCAAATTGAATTTCGAGATCAATGCCGTTATTTCCTGACTGATGATTATTGGATGAACCGTTCAAAAAAGCAAGTCCAATTTTTAGATTGGTGACTGATGAATGTGAGCATTTTGCTACGGGATTTTTTGCAATTTAGGTTACAGGCTTGTTGACTTCACTGCTCAATTCTTAGGCTCAAATCTCAGCGTTGACCTCAGAAAATACTTTTTATGATCTTAGGTAAATAGCAGTGGGGGCGGATCTCTAAAAAAATTCTTACCCTGAACATTACAGGTTAGCTTTAAGTGATTACTTCTCGAAACTAGGTTTTTTAAAATGAAAACCTCAAACCAACAGTCCTCCTGCAGTGTAATTTATCTGACTTTTTTAAACGTTTTTTGCCCAAAAATGTTTGCAGAACACTTCACTATTGGTATCAACGATTTGGTATGGGACCGATTACAATGGCAATTAATTCTGGCACTCGTGTGAAGAAAACTTGCTTTGTAAGTCGAGGTGAAATCTGATGAAAATAAGGGAGTCAAGACAATAATGAGTTTCAAGGTAGATTCAGTTGGTAAAATTCAATTAAAATGCAATTAAATCCTTTTAAACGTTAAAAAAAAAAAAATAATAATAATCGCACAGAGCTGGGCACTGTGGTCTTGGCTTCCCATCACCCTCCCCCAAATAAGCCAAGAATTTTGGCACTTACAAACAGAAGAGGAAATGTAAACAGTAAAAGAAAAAGTAGACAAAAATTCTGAAATACTGAACTTCCAATCTAAATTGAGGAGCACGCCAAAGGAAAGTTCCAAACGGCTGGTTTTTGGAACGAACCATTGGAACAAGAAATCGTCTGTCAATTGATCGATTGCATGACACCGAATATTGTAAGACAAGTGATTGATTTATGTTGCAACAATTCGTGGTCCACAGTAGCCCTTGTTACATACTAAAAAAATTGAAGGCGAACCAGTAAGCGCTTAGGTGGACAGTATTTCGCGGAAGGGAATATGTCACATCAGTCGTTGCCAAATTTCATGGGACGATTTATTAGTTTCGAGTTATTTAATAATTTCTCCCCGAAGATTCCTAACCTTCACGAATTTTTCGTTATATCCTGATTTTCGCCAGTTTTTTGGCTCTCCTTAAACTTTACAACATTATCCGTTGAATCCTAGAGTGACTTTTCTCTCTCTCATTCCTCCCTTTCTCTTTCTCTCCCTCTGGAACATATCGATAATTTCAACTGATGATGGGAAGAACTTTAGAACGTTTCGGCAACTCTGGGGAGCGGCAGGTCAAAACGCCGCGAGACGAAGAAAAATGAGCATTCTCTCATGATTTCCCTCCCCTGTGAGCATAGCTTTCTCCTCTTTTTATATCATCAAGTCCTGGGCTGGCGGATCTACTCGCTTGGATCCAAGCCAGGAATCGAACCCACCTTCTTTCATATGTTAAGCGGGAACAAAAAAGTTTCCCGGGATCATACTCGCCGCGGCATTGCCTACTTGCCGGGGGCCTGTCGCTCAAGGAGATAAAAAAAATCCGCGCGAGTAAAAATAAATAAATAAAAAAAACCGTGACGTTTACTGGTGGAAGTTTTCGCTTGTACCGGAGATTTGCGGTTTTGCGGAGCGCGGCTCCGCTGCCTATCGCTGTGATTTTCGGGCGCTGTTTTCCAGCTCGCCTTATCTCTTGCTTTTTTCTTTCGGGCACTATTTTTTTTTTTTTTTTTTCATTTGTGCAAAGAGTAATGTCGAGTAATGTTTTGAGTTCTAGCTACTACGCGATCCAGCCCCCTGAGGGATCGTTTGCTTCGACTAAAGAAACTCGATCGTAATCAAAGAATTCGAGTAGAGCGGACTCTCTCCAGATAACTGAAAAGGGATCTTCCATAAATTATTTCAGGTGCCCGGAATTGAAAGACATATAGAGGTTCCTGACACGTGCCAGGAATGATGTCACGGGTTGACACAGGAAGCACTGGAAAAAAAAACTCATTGGATCCAGAGTCCAGACTCTTGAAAACATTGACAAGAAAAAATACTCTTCATTCAATCGGATTTTTGCTTGAATCGAAACGAAATCCGCTTAAATGAAGAGGCTCGGTTCTTGATTTAAGCTAGATTCTGATTGAATCAAGAGTATTTTTCTTGTCGGTGTTTTTGAGAGTCTGGACTCTAGATCAAATGTATTTTTTTTTTTTTTTTTTTTTTTTTTTTTTTTTTTTTTCCAGTGAGGAGGTGAAAGAATGACCGATGGGCTTTGCTAAGGAAATGGAGACTTTGCTGTATTTCAGACAAAAGAGTGTTACTGAAATTTAAGGTTGAAAACTTCCACTAATAAATTGTTTCTTGAATAGGAAACAATGTTAAGTATTTTTACTGAAAATGTCACAGATCCCCCTAAAAACTCGAAAAATGGTCAACATTTTGGACAGAAATTTCGCGGTCGTATTTTTTTTATAAATTGAATTTTTAAAACAATTTTGCAACATTGGATAGAGCAACGTTCCTTAGTCTGGGAAATAACCGATTACATGAAACGGTAGTTTCTCTATATACGCTCTATCTGCGAAAAAACGGCCGCGGCATGTGATAATTCAGACGCTGTAAAAGCTCCAGCGATAAAATTCAAACGTTCTGAAAAGCTGGAAAAATTTCTCCGTGAGCTCCATACAGAATTCCTCGCTATTTTGATCTAATGTGCTTTCAACTTTTAACTGGAGTATATCCATACGTTTTCTCAAAATTAAATATTTTATCGGGATTAAAATTGGCTATATTTTAACGTTCATAAGGTGCTCTTCCTCAAGACAATGGTTCTTTTCTGTATGCTGACACGGCCAGGAAAAACACCGCAAGAGCCTTCAAACTTTACCAAAGTTCCTTTAATAAAATTTACATTTTCAGGAGAACTTATGAGTATTGTTCTTCAAATTTCCCAGAGACTTTAACCATAATGTAATCCAAAATATCCAAAAATTTGGCCAAAAATGCTCATAATTTTCTCTTTAGTTACCTACATTTTTAATCGGGCAATATTTGGCAACCTTCAAATGCTGAAACGGTTTTTTTCCTTAACACAGCAGCATGTAAGTACAAGTGAGAGGAAACTTTATCTCGTAGCTTTTTCCACGACACCCATGCGTGAATGCACATCTGCGTATGCTCGTTAAGTGCTGTGCCCTCATTGCGCGCCTCACAAAATCGGTCGCTCATAATGTCACAGCAGAAAGTAGACAATTTTTCCAGCGATTTTCTTTTCTTGTGTTTTTGGAAGGACCCGATGGAAGCATCTGAGTGCTCGAGACGCGCCCGTTAAATCGTTTTAAAGTCGGCGGAGCCTAGCCGACGGCACGGGGAGCACCAGCCCCGTTTCCTATAGTCGCTATAAAGTAGGGAGGATAACACGGCGACAAGAGAATGGAAATAAGGCCAAACGCATACAGGGTGTCCTCGAGGAATAAGGTTGTTGCGCATAGGAGATACACTCACATTAGTAGACGTTTCATCGTTTCTTCACGAAGGGACATGGCTCCATTCTAAGGTCGCATTCCTGACTCGAAAAATGCAACACTGGAAAAAAAAACACATTGGATCTAGAGTCCAGACTCTTAAAAACAGCGACAAGAAAAAGTACTCTTGATTCAATCAGAATCTAGCTTGAATCAAGAACCAAGCATCTTAATTTGAGCGGATTTCATTTTGATTGAAGCAAAAATCTGATTGAATCAAGAGTATTTTTTCTTGTCAATGTTTTCAAGAGTCTAGACTCTAGATCCAATGTGTTTTTTTTTCCAGTGAATTATTTGTGAGCGTACCTACATGACAGCGTAGTTCTGGTTAACAATTTTGTTGGTTCTTGCGTTTGATTATAAGAAAAAATCAATTTTTAATTAGAGATTGAGGCATGAACTCAGGTGACCACATTGCGTTTTGAAAATTTTTGAGTCTTCCCGAGGCTGGCTGAGGAGACAGTCTGCGAATCACTGGAAAAATGCATTGATAAACATTGTAAATAAATGAATTGTGCAATAATTGCAATAACTCCGTTTCTTGTGACGTTTCGTCTCTATTTCATATTAATGAAATTGAACGTGTCGTGACGGAATATATTTTTGTGTTGACTAGAAACATTTCATCAAGACGGGTTAGTTCGCTGAACCTACGGATAGTCCTAACCTAAGCCAACCTCGGTTGGTCCCGGGGTCAGCGCATTGATTACTCACCCGGAGGTGCTACTTTTAGATGTTACTTATAGGAATAGGTTCCACCAATAGTGACGCTATATGTCCCTTTATCCTCTCTGTCTATGGCTTTGTCTACCAATTCCAATACCTAACCAGCATCCTGATTGTTGAAATGTTTTGTTTGTCGAGACGACATAGATGACTTAGGTTAGGCGGAGCGTGATTATTCGGCTATGTCTAAGGCCTTGTCCACACGAACGCGGTTCGCGGAACTCAGTTCGAGGAACTTGCTCCCGGAACAAGTTTTTTGCTGAGCTGAAACTTATTCCTCCAAAACCTGGAATTTCCCCCGTGCTCCGAGCTTCTAAATATGTTTCTTTTGATGTGAATTTGCTTGTTTTTGTTTTTCACGTCCTTTACATATGATCTTGACATTTACTTTTGTTACTTTGGCGGTCATAATAATCTATTATTTTGCAATAATTGTATAGTTTTATTGAAGTTCCGGTTCCAGTTCGGACGAACCCGTGTGGACAGCATGCCTCGTTTCAAGGAATAAGTTCCGGGAACTGAGCAAGTTCGAGGAATAAGTTCCGCGAACTGCGCTCGTGTGGACAAGGCCTTATCGCTGCTTTGTCGTGCCTTTGTCGGGTGGAATGGACGATATACTGTCGGAAACTTAAGAGGTGCCGTTAGCTTGTCGTGAGTTCAACCCGACATGAAATAGGCACGATAAAGCAGCGATAGGACATAGCCAACCAATCACGCTCCGCCTTTTAACCTATGTCATCTATGTCGTCCCGACAAACACAGAATTTCAACAATCAGGCTGCTGAACTTCCACAAAAATCAGGCACATTACGACTAAAAAACCAGTCCGAGTCCCCTTAACTACTCATTTTCCGGACGAAAATCGTGGTGGACCACTAGACAAGTTACGAATTTAAGCATTCTCAATCATGTTGCTAAACTAGAATTTCACTTAGAACACGATTCTTACATTGACAATCGCTGAAATCAACTCCTTACTAAGATATCAACGTTTTAATTTTACATTGGTCACGGGAATTTTGAATTTCGTGGTTACAAAAAACAAAAAATTTCAACAATCAGGCTGCTCAGAGCGAGCTAAAAGATTCACTCCGCCAACGGGCGACAGAATTTCTCGAAACACCCTGTACGCGAAGTACGCTCCGGTGGGATGCGGTTGATATCCGGGCGCGCAGACACAGGTGGGACGCGCGAAGGTAAGATGTTACGACGGCGGCGCGGGGAGGAACGGGGGAGCGTGGGCGGTAACGGGGGGGGGAGGGGGAATAGGCGCCATTATTTTCCGCGATACAAATTGCATCATCGTGTCACCTATCTCGACTGTTTTGTCAGCGGCAGCGGAGGGTTCAGCGGGGCGGCGCGCGGGAATTTTTTTCAATAAAAACGCAGTCGGAGCGCGGTTTATAGAGCCGTGATTGAAGCGGGGACGAGGCGGGCTCCGAGTCGTTAACCGCGTCTTCCCGCTCGCGTTCTGAGTGTCGTCCCGCGCTCCCTTTCGGGAGGAGCCGGGGGAGGAGGCGGGTTGGTGACGGGCAGACCGGAGAGGAAACCATTCTTGCGCGAGACATCAACGGAATTGGAGGAGAAAAATTGGATGGCGCTTAAAGAAGTGGTCGTAAAAATATTAACATAGCCGGCTGATTGTTGAAACTGAGGAAAAGCTGTAGTCAAAGAAGACTTAGTGAGTATGGAGCGATCCTATTGGTTAAAATGGGTGTTTCTCGTAGACTAAGGGGATAAATGGACATATTTCTGCCAAACGGAACTATGCGCATTAAGACATGAACCCTGAGACCCATGAGGATACGTGTATAACAAGGCTCACGTCATAATACACATAGTTCCGTTTCGCAGAAATACGTTCAAATAGTGGACTAATTGGACTATATTTTGCAATAAGGAACCACTATTTCCGGCTCATTTTAGAAACAACTTAAATACCATTCGTTTTCCTATGCAGTAAGGTGCTTTTGCAGAGGAGTCAGAGGTAGTGGTTCCCTATTGCAAAATGTAATCCAATTGTAGGGTGTCTCGTGGGTTGCCGATGGTTTGTCTATTACCTAACTCCTTTGTCCATTGTAACCACCCACATCCACCAATAGGTTCTGGCCATATCCCTTTTGTTTTCTTCGTCTATAGCTTTATGTCTATACATTTCAAAAATCTGCCCGCTGTTGGCGGGAGCGGGTGGTTGCAATCGACAGAGAAGGTAAGTAATTGACTAACTAACGGCAACCTACGAGAGACCCAATAATTAGTCCATCATTTTCCCCATTAGTCTATGACAACCACCCGTTTCAACCAATAAAATCGCTCCACGCTCCCCACGTCTTCTTTGAACCACCAAAGAAGCACCGTAACGCTAGTTCAAACCCCCCTCCCATCTGAGTGCGTTACGTAATACTTGAACGGCCCCGAAGCTGATAAGCCTCTCCGAGTTAAAAGCGTCCGATTCGTCGAGGAATCCACCAATAATGCTGGAGGCGGCAACGGGCGAGTTTTAAAATAACTGCGCTGTTGATAGAGGATCCTGGGCGCGCATCAGCCATCAACCCGGAGCCGGCGTAAATATCGTTATTTCCCTGCATGCTTTCAGGTCTGCATAATTTATGGCCCAAACGGAGGCTTTTTCCTTCCTCCGCTCCGTCTCCCCCCCCCCCCCACCACCGCGATCCCCGTCCGCGCGTCGCCCCGATTTTACACCGTCGTTTACGGCCTCGAAAGCATGCTAAATCAAGGTGCTGTGCGGCTTCGCTGAGCAAAAACACCCTATCGACATTCCGATGTTGCCAAAATCCTCACGATTAAAACCCCCAAAAGTCCTCCTGCCCCCCAAAAAAAGAAAGAAAAAAATGTGAATAACCAATCCTGAACAAGGAAAAAGAGGGAGGGGTACCGCAGCATTTATATTTGAGCTAATTCAATGGGGGTGCTACCACTATGAATCGGGGTACCGTTACAATTAATTGGAAATGCCCTCCAGAAAATTAGGGAAATGATCCCAATGTTAGCAGATAACCCCTAGCACTATGTTTCTGTCAGCCTAGGGGTCTCCTTGTGCCTCTTTTTGGGGGAGGGGGGGACTTGTCGTTGAGGGAACTTTAGGGGATTTTGTTCAGATGTGGCAAAAACTACACCTTATGATGAGACTATCTTCATGTGACAGTTTCAGCTCGAGTTGGCAATAGAGCGTTGCAAAGTTTATATTTTTTACCATTGAAATATCCGAATATTTTGAAGTTCCTGTATGAAAAAACAAATTCAGTTGTTATTTGTTTTAGTTTAAGATACATAGTAACATGAACTGATGATACTGTGCCTCAGGAATAATAAATGATTAACTAATGTTGGTTATTCAACTGAGAAAGTCCACTAATTATAAACCGTTTATCAATGATAAAAAATGTAAACTTTTCAACGCTGTATTGCTAACTCGAGCTTTGAACTCAAGCTAAGACTTTCACTAGCAGATTGTCTCATCACAAGGTATCGTTCAGAGCACAATTGGACAAAATCCATCAATCCCTTTAAAAGGGCACTTTTTTTTGACAAGCTCTTTTCATAATTAGTGGATTCAATGGTGAGTAAAATCCGCTGAAAAGTTCGCAAATAAAAATTCACAAGTTTTTCGTTTTTCGATCCATAAATTATTGGATGAAAGTTGGCAATATCTGGATGTTGATACAGGGTTTTTCGTCTTCACGGTTCGTGTTGTGAGCCACTCGATTGATCGCGCGCAGCACTTTGCGCCGGCGGATTGTTTCTTTAATGCGCGCCTCCAATCACAAGCGATACAAATCAAAGCTCTGTCTTCCTGAGCGCAAACCGCACAAATCACATAGGAACATTGCGTGAATTCCTGATTTTCGCTTGAGGAGGAGTGTGCGAACATCCCTCTGAACCCTTGGCCGGACGTGTTACTGTATTATAATGAGAAAAGAGCCTTGCTTGGGTGTTACTTGAGGATCCTTAATTGGATTGCATTTTGCAAAAATGAACCAAGAGCATTTCATTGTTGCTAAGATTGTACAACTTACATTCTTTGCAATAGCATTACTGAAACCTTGCAAAAAATTAAATGTACTATGGTAATTTTTGTTTTTAGTTAATAGTTTATTAGGAGTAAAGATAAAACTTGTCTAGATGATCAGTTTATATTTACAGGGTAAAAAAGTTGTTCAATCTTAGCGACATTGGAATACTCGTGGTTCTTTTTTGCAAAATGCAATCCAATTATTTGACTGCGTTGCGCAATAAGACACTCATTTTTTTAAGCCACTCTTGTACCTAAACAATGCAAATGCCATTAGTTTCCCTAAAAAAGTACGTGTTTTTCTGATGAGCCATGAAATTGTAGCTCGGGGATCATCCAGAAAAAGGATCGTAATTTCGAGAAACCCAACATTGGAATATTTCAACCACTGCTTCGACGGTGTGACAATTCTTCTTGAATTACAATATCATATTTCTCAACTTTCCCTTAATCACTAATGTGCTTCATCATCCTGTGACTCGGAAATGACAAGCGATCGTTTCAATGAGGTACCTAGGTTGAATTTGGGTACCTTTCTTATTACACTGGAAAAAAAAACACGCATTGGATCTAGAGTCCAGACTCTTAAAAACATCGAAAAGAAAAAGTGCTCTTGATTCAATCAAAATCTAGCTTAAATCAAGAACCAAGCCTCTTAATTAAAGCAGATTTCGTATTGATTCAAGCAAAAATCCGATTGAATCAAGAGTATTTTTCTTGCCAATGTTTTCAAGAGTCTGGACTCTCGATCCAATGTGTTTTTTTTTTTTTTTTTTTTTTTTTTTTTTTTTTTCCCCAGTGTACACATTGTCTCGCTTATTACTCCGGTCAACCCTCGGTGATGGATTTGTGAATTCTCCCATTTAAACTGCACCCAAATGAGTAGGGGAACTAGGATAGAATAATCTTTGAAGAAGCGGCAACGAAGTTGGGCGACCCGGAGTTGGTGCGGGACCGGGGCAAGAGAACACAAATGCACTCGGCTAATTAGTTCTAATAGAAACTCGTTACGCTGATGGCGGACGAAATATTCGCGCCCGTCGGAAACGCGCGGGGCCCGGAGGATCAAGAACGTTCATATCCGTTTATCGTTTATCCACACGAGCTGTTCCGGCCGCGGGTCCCGGGGCTTCGGTCCTGAAATTTGATTACTCCGCGTTTCGGTTCGCAGCGGCCATGCCGCGGTCCGTGGCGAGTCAACGTTCGCGTTTTTCCCACTTCGCCCGCTCCTTGATTTATCTCCCCTCGTTGGACCGCCACCCGACGAGCATAATTAATAACTATAAAAATAATCCCGCTGCTACGAGCACTCGGTGAAAGTGCCAGTCCAAGGTCAAAACAAGCGGGAAAGCTCTATTACTCCAAGATATATTTTAGAGTCACAAAAAAGACATGGCACAAAAGAGATCTACTATATACAATAGTAAAACGACCCATAGCGCGCCTTCAAGAGCAGACGATACTCCGCGCATTACTTTGGAGTTAGTTTAGTTGCTTAACCTAAGTAAATTAATAATTATAAAAATAATCCCGCTGCTACGAGCACTCGGTGAGAGAGCGAGTCAAGGTCAAAACAAGCGGGAAAGCTCTTGCTCTATTACGCTATAAGCTATATTTTCGAGTCACATAAATGACATGGCACGAAAGGGATCTACAATTTACAATAGTAAAACGACTTATCGCGCGCCTTCAAGTACAGATGATACTCCACGCATTACCTTGGAGTTAGTTTAGTTGCTTAACCCAAGTAAACCCGACTTGACGAAACTATTTTCTGAATCAGGCATCTGGAATCTGGTTTTTGCACCTAAAAACATGGAGATTGTGCCCTAAATGGGCTCCGTAAATGTTTTTACCTTTCATGCAAACTGAAAACCCCCCGATACAAATTTGTTCTGCACTAACGATCCATTAAGCCAGTTGCTGACATTGTGTGTTAATACGGGAAGTAGAACGCAAAGTTATCACATTCTTCCGTAGTTGGTCCATTTGGTTAGTTTTCCTTTGGGTTACATTCACCAAAACTTCGGGTTTAAAAATAGCGACGTAGTTCAAAATCAGGCACGACCGGATCGGATCTGGATCACATTAATGAGAGTCTAATGAGCTAGATACTTGAAATTTGCAACCTTTGCGTGGTATTATGAGAAACGAGGGTGCATTAGTTCAGTAGGACACTTTCTTCATCGTCAGATGTCAAACTAACCTAATGGCTTCGGTTAATCGAACCAAAATGTGTTAAGCAACCAAATCGCTCTGGCTGACCTGATCGAAAGAATATCAACTCAACGTGACCGCAAACTCGGATAATTCTAACTGTGCAGTTGCGGCCGACGCACAGTGGATCGATTCAAGTAAAGAGGTCGGACACGACATTTTTGACAATAATTTTGCAAAATTTGATGTTTATTCCGTCTCATTCTAAAGTGTAAGGGGTGTTTCTAGGAGAAAATTTTACTAGAAAACTAATGGAACCACTTTTAGGATTTCAAATGTTTGTTTATAAACGTTTGAAGTTTCCAAATTTCGTCCGACTCCATTCATTGACTCAGTCCACTGTGCGGCGCTTAAAAATTTGGCCCTAAAATTTGAGGTGAAGTCAAGGGACAGCTCTCGAGTCCGGAGACCTGTAGCGGTGCGAGATCGTAATTAAATTCCCCTCCGACGTTTTTCTTCCCGGGGAAATGTGCGAGCAAACAATTCGCGCGCCCTGCTCGAAACAGTTTGCATAAGCCTCTTTCTCCGGAGCGCGCTCCCCTCCCCCCGCCGCTAAGTTTCGCTTCCTCTTCCTTTCATCTCCATTATCAACACATTCGCGGAATTTGTCAATTAGTCTGAACATTTTGTCCGGCACTCGGTCTGTTTAATATTCTTCCTCCGCCGCCGCGGGCGCCTAATTCAATTTTCCGTCCTCTCGCTTTGCCGTCTCTTGCTCTCGTGCTCTTTTCCCGGCGACCATATTTCCGGATTCCAAGCCCACAGAAACAGAGACAGTGTACAGGATCATCCAGCGCTCCCGTATCCCGGAACTGTAGTACCAAATTTCGGAACTTTTGAGATTTTCCTGAATTTTTTCCGGAACTATTGAAATTTCCGGAATGTTCCGGATCTTTTGAAAAAATCTGAAAAGAATCTCAGAACTTTATTTCCGGACGACCATATTTCCGGATTCCGCGCCCACAGAAACAGAGGCAGTGTACAGGATCATCCAGTGCTCCCATATCCCGGAACTGTAGTACCAAATTTCGGAACTTTTGAGATTTTCCTGAATTTTTCCGGAACTTTTGACATTTCCAAAATGTTCCGGATCTTTTGCATTTTCCGAAAACTTTTGAGAAAATCTAAAAAGAATCCCGGAACTTTTGACGGTCATGGACTGGGAGAAATTGGAGCAAAATAGTTTCGAATCCCGAAACTTTTGACGAACACGGAATGGCAGTACTAGATGATCCGAGGTGAAACCATCAAACTGTAGGAGCGTGTCCTATGCGACAAAATAAGACTTTTATCTTCCACGAAATGACATCTAAAAACTTTTTTCAAGGGGGCTACAGCTCCCCAAATGTCTGGGGATTATACAGTTTTCCCTGCAATTTGGCAACGAGTAATTTTACAAGAGCGATTTTACTTACAACGGTCAAAATTACTAGAGCACGCTTTTGCAGTCTGGAGGGAGGTTGAACCTTGCATCACCCTGTATTTCAGAGACCCCGCATTAACAATCTAGGCAATGTAATCGGGTGAGGCAAAATTTAAGTTCGTAAGTCGGCACTACTGTTTATGATTAATGAGTAACTTGTTGAGCATGAAATCAAATGAAATTCGCCAAATGATGACTGATAAATGTCGGCGCGAGTACTTTGCTATGCGAGTTTTTGCGAATTACGTTAGGCTTGCTAAACCAATTTTCCTACTCGTCGTTGCTCTATTGGTCATTGGTCATCATTAGATGAATCTGAGCCAGTGGCGTGACGCACTTTGCGATATATCGATTGTTATGCCTTTTAAACCTATGGAAAAGGATCGATAAACAGGGTGTTCGCAGGGAACACCTAATAATTATCGATTCTTTACCATAGGTTTAAATGGCATAACAATCGATATATCGCAAAGCACGCCACGCCACTTCTGAGCGTTGACTTCCGAAAGTAATTTTTACACTGTAGGGAAGACAGCTGTGTGGGGCATCTGAAGTATATTGCGCCTGTGAGAAAAAATTTCATTATGAAAGGAAAAATGCTGGATAAACCGTCGGGTTTTGCCAGACGCTTTTTGATACATTACACATTTTCTTGAAAGTTTGTGAATTTTCCTCTTTAAATTTATAAAACATTTTTCTCTCATTTTGGAGAAAAACGAAAACATTAAATATTCTCTGGAATTTTTTTTCAATATCACGGTCAAACTAAAGAAATTTCAATAAAACGGTATTTTTTTCTCTAGAAAATAAGTGGGCGAAAATTTTGAAACTGTGCGATCGAGGTACGCGACTTCGGAATTTTGCCAATATTTGATTGATAGGTGTACAATATCCACATTTTTGATGAAGTATAATTCTTTAATGCTGCTTTGCAACACACTCTTCTCTTTCGGTTTTGTTTTCTTTTGTTTTCCTTTTTAGTTTAAAAATGTATGAGTTGACGTGAGAATTGAAAAGAACTGAAACACACGGGAGAATTGGGAGGAACTCAAAAGCGAGGAGCGAGAGAAATGCGAGAAAGCAACGCCGGAAGAGAAGGCACAAAACTTGGTCGCTCATGTTTCGCGTAACATTTGGAGCATCGCAGCACAATTTACACACCGTTATTGAAATTCGCGACTGATCCAAATTCTATTCGGGGAGGAAGGTGGAGAACGGTGAGCGAGATAAGGATATTATTACATTCAGGTCGAAAAAGAGGAAAACTAAGCGCGGACCAAATTGCCACACTGTGCAAATATGTGAATAAACCTACACGTGAGGCAAGTCAGAAAAAATCAACCGAGATCCAAAATCTCAATGCTTCTTCGAAATTTCATACCACGCTTTGACCTTTGAGAGTATATCGTCACCGTCCAGCCAAAGTATTATAAGAGCCATGCGACATTTCAAGATTTCCGCCGTCATTTTTTTTTTTTTACCAGGAAATTGCTGGTTGAATCTGTTGAATTTCTTTGTACTGCAGATAAAATTCAGTGAAATTTTCGGACACCTTTTTTGAACAATTTCACTGGAAAAAATAAAATGACGGCGGAAAATTTTAAACCTCGCATGGCGCATAATGTGATACTTTGGCCGGAAAGTGACGATATGGTCGTTTTTATGCTAAAAGGGACTATGTTGCACTGTATAAACTGTTAGATTTGCTCGGACACGCGAAAACACTATGGTAATGCGGTAGGGTAAGAAGGTGCTGGCATGGTAATCTATTGAGCGTTATGATCCCGATCGGTCATGAGGCTCGGGATTCGATCCCAACATAGTCGGGTTGGGTTAAGTTAGGTCACGCAACTAAACTAACTTAACGGCAACGCGGGAAGTATCACTAGAATTGAAGGCGCCCCAGTCCGGAATCGTATACACTATGACATTTCCATGACTTAGATCGGTAGAATTTTCTATACTCTTTATCTCTTTCAGTACAATATAGGAAGCCACATTGGGGAAAAAACGCGTATGAAAAATTTTCGGACAGCTTTTTTGAACAATTTCACTGGAAAAAATAAAATGGCGGCGGAAAATTTTAAACATCGCATGGCGCATAATGTGATACTTTGGCCGGAAGGTGACGATATGGTCGTATTTATGCTAAAGGGGACTATGTTGCACGCAAATCCTATGCGCATAAATACGCCCATATATGACAGACCTTTAAAAAATCTCTGATGGTCATCGATTGTGTTTCACTTTGAAGAGGGAAGTTCGAGAGTCCTAGGTTTGAGGGTCATATTCAATATTCATGACAATCTTGATGCGTTGAATAATAATTATTCAGCAATTAAAACTACATTGGTTCAACAGAATTTTCAAAGATTGATCATAACAAAGGTTTTTGACCTTTGAGAGTGATTATAAGACGACTTTTGTAAGATGAATTGCGACTATATTAACTCCAGTCGATGAGGGTTTGTGCATTTTAAGGGTATTTCAGGCTTCAGATTGTCTCTCATATTCTTAAGTCTTAAGAATTTTGAAAAAAGCTGCATTTTTAAATGACATTTAAGTTCAATGTTAACACAAGTGAGTTTTGAAAAGAAATGCAATTTTCTGGGACAGCTGACAACGACGGGTGCAAACCCGAATTTAAAACCGGAGCTGAAATAAAGAGGATAAGGAAAAGAGGCTACTTATTCGTCAATAACGTGTAAAATTACCGTCCGTGCTTCTGGCAAGGTTTCAACAACCCTCGTGGACTCGCTGACTTCCTTCCCTCCCGTGGAGGGCGGGTGGAGGCAGGAGCTGCCCTCAGACCGATTCGGCTAAGTTGCCTGATTAGATTTCATCCCAAACTTTTTTCTCGGAATCCCAAATCCACCCCTTCCCCTTTCCGCAGAAGACGGCTAATTTTGTCGCTCCTCTGACGTAAAAGCGTACTATCATTACTACCTAAGCTGTGCGGCTCGATTTTTGAATTGTTGTTGATAGCGTTGCTAAAGTAGGGATATATCGATCAACATCATTCGATAGTGACCTGCTTACATATTGCTATCTTCATAGGGCTTTCTAAATCGCACCATTAAACCAGAGGCGTGTCCAACAATTTGGCAACACTGGATTCCCTCTATTTAAAACTATGTTAAACAATCGATTCTTTTCAGAGCACCTAGCCCCTCCAAGAATCGATACATTTAAATAGGTTTCAATGAAGAAAACAAGTGTTACCAATTTGCTGGATGCCTGAAGCACACGGTAAACCATAAGCGACTGGAGGGACCGTGAGAGAGGGACGTTCAGGGAAGCTTCGATAATTGCATTCAAAACTTACAATTTTTGCAAGGCTTCGATATGCAGGCGTATAACTTTAGAAATGGAAGTGATTACTGTGATTTCCCGCTACAAATAATATTATTACTGAAGAAAATTGACTGCGGGTTTTAAAAAAATTGAGTTGATAAGTCCATAATCACCTTAAGGTTTGTCAAAATCAAAAATGAATCAGTGAGAACGAAAACGCACGAAATTGGGTTTATTTTCGATTTTCACTTTTTTGCCCAAAGAAACTAAGGTTTCTTTGGCATGACATTTCCATCGATCTGAGTCTAAAGAAAATGTGTTTTGGAGACACCGCCCTTTCAATCCAATTGATGTGATTGAGTGACGTAGTTGCTAGGTTCAGAGGTCAGTACTATTTTTAGCACGGTGATAGTCGATAATACTGTCAAACAAGAAGGGGACAAGAGCTATGATGCCAAAACTTCACACATTTTTGTCTCTAAATCCGGAAATAACATGTGTTTTCTTCTTCTTCTCACCTTTCTCTTTTTTCTTAATTTTAAGAATGCCTTCTCAATCTCTATAAAATACCATAAACCAATCACAGTTCGGCAAGTGCATGCTAATACTCTCTCTACATCTGTATTGGATGACCAAAGAATCGTATACTAAATTTTCAAAAGAATACCAAATTTAATAAATATAAGAAATTTTCACAGAAATGGATACCTCATTTAGTGTGTTGGCCCCTAATGACAATAAACACCATCATGATGTTTAAATGATTTTCAGAGGTGCGAGAATATATTCGATAATGATCTCTCGATGTGCCGGAATTTAAAGCGACCCTTTGCGGTTGCTTTCCCTGGAACTCCTTTATTCGGACTCGTGAAATCCTGATAAAGAAGCAATATCATACTCATACACTCATATTCATACTACCATATCATACTCCAGTAACACTATTGTGATGATCATTGAAGACCTTTCCGCACCTCTGATGATCAATTGAACATTACGATTTAGGATTGTTTCCCTAGACGCTTAATTTTTCAGGGACCGTGCAAAAATCACGCACTTAAAACTTACCGGACTGGTACTCTAGGTTGGTCAAATTACGTCTCGTTTGCTGAAAAGGTTGCTCGACACCTCGATAATCAGTCAGAGTTGGACTACATTTTGCAATTCTAGCCCGTTTAAAAACAACGCATGTGCCATCAGTTTCCCTATGCACATAAGTGTCTTTCCACGAGAGCTAGAATGTATAGTTCCAAATTGCAAAATGCAGTCTAGTTGGGAGAATCTGAACGTTGACTTCCGAAAATAACATTCAGTTGGGGACGAAGTGCCGGGTATCCCCACCACACTGCCGTGCTAAGGAAGAACGGCGTATGAACATTCGAGAGTTGCCAAATATTCCTACGGATAAAACATGTATTTCTGAGGAATTTTATGCATCGTTTTCCTTGACAATTTTAGATATTTTAGATGAAACTGGACAACAATGTAAAATGAAAATTCGAAGGAAAAAATGCACAATCTCCCCAGTAAATCTGTTTTTGGTTAAAGGAAATCACTGGGGAAAAAACACATTGGATCTAGAGTCCAGACTCTTGAAATCATTGACAAGAAAAAGGACTCTTGATTCAATTAGATTTAAGCTTAAATCAAAAGGAAATCCGATCAAATTAAGAGGCATGGTTCTTGATTTACGCTTGAATCTGATTGAATCAAGAGTATTTTTTCTTGTCGATGTTTTTAGGAGTCTGGACTCTAGATCCAATGTGTTTTTTTTTTCCAGTGAAATATGGCAACGTTTGAAGGTTCATACGCCGTTCTTTCTTAGCATGACAGTGCATCGTCGCTTGCCTGAGCAAATTAATGAATGATTAAGAGCGGCGATACGGCGACGACGGGTCGGCGAATCGTCACCTGGAACCTGGAACTTTTCTCTTAGCATTCATGGCGGCGGCGGCGCGGGATGAGGGAGCGGTGCCTCCGAGGAGGTGGCGGCGGCAACGAGCGGGCGGGGGGGCGGGGGGTGGGGGGCGGGTGTGGGGGCGGGGGGTTGGGGGCGGGGGGGCGGGGGGTATTTAATGGCATTTACAAAGGGTTAATGAAAGTAAATTTCAACCTGCGCATCGTCGCAACGGGAGGAAGAGCAAGAGAAGCACTCAATATTCAAATCGTATCCCAACAAATCTATTCCTCGCGGTGGGAAGGGGAGGGGGGGGCTTCGAGAGCAAACGGGGGTGGGGGGGGGGCTATCTAGTCGAGTGAAGACATTGTCGGCGATCGTGGTTGCCACGCCTCGATAATTGGTCATCGGGTGGCGTAATTTTTGGTAAAATATGGCACCGTTCAAATGCTCACGCGAGGGTTTTTCCCCAGCACAGCCGGTATGAGAAGGGGGGATGTGCATAGCAAAAAGTGGGATGCTGAATATCGCATCAAAGTTTCCATGTCCCGAGTGATGCTGGATTCGCGAAGTTTCATCGGGTCGGTTGCCATCTGCTAGGCGATATTGGGATATTTTCGGGTGACGATCGTGATTGTAAAATCAATTATCTCCTCTTCTTATGCGAAATTAATCGGTAAAAGTTTGGGTGGTTCTTCCTGGAAATGTTACGCGTCCCAAATTCTTTGTCTTATACTGCCGTGCTAAGGAAGAACGCCGTATAAACATTCGAGAGTTGCCAAATTTCCTTCGATAATATGTTAATTTTTACAGACAGTAATGAATATTTTTCCTTGCAATTTTCAAGAACTTAAGGTGAGACTGCAAAGAACATTATCCGAAAAATTGGAATGTAAATATTCATAAACATACCTGGAAATCCGTGTTCTATGAATGGAAATTATGGCAACGCCTAAAGGTTCATACGGCATCTTTCCTTAGCACGGCAGAATTACACCAATGTGCTGCTCCAGGATAAGCCAGAACGCTGCACGAACCTTCGGAAGTTGCCGAATTTCCTTTTATTGAACATGCATTTTCTCCAAATCTTACGCATATGATTCCTCAAATTTTGCATTGCATTTTATCTCAGTTCAAACTTAAAATATCCGACAAATTCAAGGGACAATATACATATACGTTTTCTCAAAAATAAACATTTTACTGTGGGAGAATTTGCAACATTGGAATGCTCATACGACGTTTTATCGGTATTTTTCTCCGCGAACAGAACGGCATCATTGCACTCGTACGCCGCGCTAAGCATATACAATGCCCTTTGTAATTTAAGACTGCAAGAGAGAACGATTTGTTTGCGAGAAAGAATGAAAAGCCGAGGGGAGGGGGGCGGGAGGCAAAGGGGGAATCATTAGAGGAAACCTAAGTGCAGGACTCATTTCTCTGGAAACAGTTCAGAGAGGATTGTGACAACTGGAAACAGCCATCAGTCCGTCCTCGGGAGAGCAGGATCGGACGTATTTAACCCAAAAGCAACCATCTCCACCATGACATGAGCCCCATAATGCATATAATATTGTAGATCTGAGGGTCAACGTCGCGATGGAGATAGTCCCTTTCGATTTAAACGCGTCCGATTGTTCAAACGTAAGCACTGACAATGGGTGGAAGGTTGCGCAAACCCGTCGGGTGTCGCGCGAGAATACTCACGTGTAAACAGTCAATTCAAAAGGAGGGTGTTAAAATCTCCTCCTAATGACACAGGGACATAAGAGTCTGGAAAACTGATGCATTCATGCTCCGCTGCATCGGAATACAACCTACGAAAAGTCGGCCTCTCTCCCCTCTCCTCTCGCCCGCAAATCGACTGCGCCTTTCGTATTTTGACCGCGGTAATCAAGTTTTTCACTGCCTGAAATTCTCCTGCGCTATGGGAAAATTCACGGGGAAAAAAAAAATTAGATTTGCTCGAACGCGCGAAATTACTGTGGTACTGTGGTAGGGTAAGAGGGTGCTGGCGTAGTAATCGATCGAGCGTTATGATCTCGATCGGTCATGCAGCTCGGGAATCGATCCCAACAAAGTCGGGTTGGGTTAAGGTAGGTCACGGAACTAAACTAACTTAACGACAACGCGGGAAGTATCACTAGATTTGAAGGCGCCCCAGTTCGGAATTGTATACACTGTCACCGAAGAAAAGGCACCGCCCTAAGGGAAAATTAGCGGGGGAAAAAACTGTTAGATTTGCTTGGACACGCGAAAACACTGTGGTAATGTGGTAGGGTAAGAGGGTGCTGGCGTGGTAATCGATCGAGCGTTATGATCCCGATCGGTCATGAGGCTCGGGATTCGATCCCAACATAGTCGCGTTGGGTTAAGTTAGGTCACGCAACTAAACTAACTTAACGACAACGCTGGAAGTATCACTGGATTTGAAGGCGCCCCATCCGGAATTGTATACACTGTCACCGAAGACCAAAAATCATAGCTGAACGGGAGGGATGAAATTTTGCAGCATGTTTTTACATGATCGACAAAAATAACTGAATTTTTTAAATAAATATCACTTGTTCAAATTAGAAAAATTCACCGCTTCGAGACAAAAATTTTATGAGTTTTCTAGTGTAAGATAATAAATAAAAAGTAATTTCGTAACGTTAAAACAATGTTTGTCTCTCCAGTCTTTTAATATGCTCGAGTGTTACGATTCTGATCGGTCATGCGGCTCGGGAATCGATCGCAACATAGTCGGGTTGGGTTAAGTTAGGTCACGCAACTAAACTAACTTAACGACAACGCTGGAAGTATCACTGGATTTGAAGGCGCCCCAGTCCGGAATTTTATACACTGTCAGTGCATTGAATGCACTGAGGACAGTCACCAGCTACACCCAAGAATGGAGTGAACTCATGAGGCACCGCGCTATTTATTCTGCAGCAGCCCTGTCGTGGCTTAAGTACATGAATCCGGCTTCAAGTTTCAACAATTTTCGACAATTTCGAAAAACTGGGTGGGGTAAAAGTCATAAATTGGTACGGTGATTTGAACTGTATTTTGCAATTAGGAGCTATGATTTCCGACTTATTCATAAACTAACCTATTTACGTGGAGGAACATATGGAATCATGACACACACGTTGTTTCTAGAGCGAGTCAGAAAAAGCAGTTTCTGATTGCAAAGCAGTCAATTTTATATCAACAGGCACCGCTGCGCCGCGCTTTTACTTGCAGCCACATTCAAACGCAGTACACGCGCTGCAGTCATTTACACGGACCCTCTCCCCGGACCGGACTCCGGATAAAAAGCAGTGGCGTGGCGTGCTTTGTGATATATCGATTGATCGGTCATTTAAACCTATGGAAAAGTATCGATAAACAGTGTGTTCGCAGCGAACACCGTAATAATCGATTATTTACCACAGCTTCAAATGGGGAAATATCGATGGATCGCAAAGCACGCCACGCCACTGATAAAAAGAATTGTAGGATTCCCAATAGGGATCCTAATTAAACGGCCCGCTCAACTTATAGTTGCCACGGTTGGAAAAAATTCCATCGCTCATAATGGTTGCATCAGCGTGACTACTCAGCCATAGTCAGACTATGCCACACTCAAAAAAAAAAAAAAAACCTTCAGTCATACGATCCGAATAAGTGCGGTGTTTTATATATTTTGAAATACAAGTAAAACAAGATTTCGCAACTGATCACTTTTCCCTTTTAATTACAGATGATTTTGTTTCTCCGCGCTAGGCACGGATTTTCTGTTCGATGAAAATAAACCTATTTGTAAATTTCACATGTTTTCTGGAAAATCCGTGTTTTATCAGAAGAAATCTGGCAACGTACAATTATCCATACGCGTTTTTCCCCCCGGTGTGGCTTCCTGTATTGTATTGAAAGAGATAAAGAGTATAGATAATTCTACCGATCTAAGTCATAGAAATGTCATAGTGTATACGATTCCGGACTGGGGCGCCTTCGAATCCAGCGATACTTCCCGCCTTGTCGTTGAGTTAGTTTAGTTGCGTGACCTAACTTAACCCAACCCGACTATGTTGCGATCGATTTTCGAGCTTGATTAGCGATCAGAATCATAACGCTAGAGCATATTAGAATACTGGAGGGACACACATTGTTTTAACGCTACGGAATTACTTTTTATTTATTTTCTTTCGGAAGAAAATTCATCAAATTGTCTCAAAGTTGTGAACTTTTGCTAATTTGAATGGAACATCTTTATTTAAAATGTTCAGTTATTTTTGTCGATTTTGTAAAAACATGGAGCAAAATTTCATCCCTTCCGTGCAGCTATGATTTTATTCTTCGGTGAAAGCTGAGAGAGGGTGCGGGGAGGGGGAATCGTAATAGCACAATAATTGTTACCTACCGATTGCACTACATGATATCATTATAAATACATTTATCATTCAGTTACAGACATTTGTATGGCCGGAAGTAAGTTGTTTTAAGATAAACTGGGTCCAAAATCATCAGTACTAAAACAACAAAAAAAGGGGGGGAAGAACAGCAAAACGTAAATAAAACCAAATGGAAGTAATCAAAAATAGTTTTTTATAGATGTGACTCTCCAAACTCTACCTGTGTCATCTCCACTGAAAGAAAACGGATGTTTACTCGTATGTGGAAATGTGTTGCAGTAAAATGGGACAAAGAGAATCTTCAATAACTTGAAACCAAAAATCCATTACTTTGGAATCTTTGAGTGATTAAATTGGAGCTTTTTTTGGAAAATTGGCCAGATAAGCATTGGAGAAAAAAATATTTGACCATTCATCTGAAAATTGGTGTAAATATTTGATCTGACTATTTGCCATCGATTTATAGACCAAAATACACGTATTTCACCCACCAATACAAAATTAAGAAAGTCCAACCCCCAACCTGCATCTCTTGTAAAGTTCTCCTCTCAGTTAGACATGTTTTAATAACTGGCCATACCTATCAACAATTAAGATCCAAGATTTTCCCTCCACTTTTTGATCTCAATACCACAATCCCTCTCTTTTTCAAACGAATTAATCTCAAATTGAATATTTTTTTTTCCTTGTCCTGTCTTTTAATTCTATGTACTACCCTTTTGTGACCTCTACTTCTTAAATTCATTAAAGTCTGCACTACATTATTTTGACCTCTTCTATAAGGTCTTAGTGGCTCAGATGTTAAAAGCACCAAATCGTATCCACCACGTATCCACCAGCCAATCATTAATGTAAATATTCTACGGATTGTTTACAGATTATGGAACTCTAAAATAGAACACGAGCGCAGCAAAACCGCGATGGGATAGTGGATGGGAAATCGCTTAAATTTAAATACTTTCCACAGGATGCGAATTCAGCCTTTTTCCCCTCTCAACGAGAGCAGAATCGACGAGCCATCGCTTGCGAGCGATGAAGATCAAGCGAGGGGCTGACAAGATTCTCATCGGAGCCGGCGCAAGGAGGGGTGCGGGGTGATAAGTGAGCGGAGGAAGAAAGTATCCACATGTTTTCTTTTCATTGTACATTTGCAGTTGAGGAGGAGTTCATTTGGCCACAAACGTCTGCTGCGGGGTGCACGGGGGGTGAGAAAGCCATTTACGAGGCGCGTTGCGTAGTTATGCACCAACGCTTGCAGCCATGTTGCCTCTCTCCGGTGCGGGGCATTTATATTTCTATCATGCGAGTTCTCCTTCGATTCGATGCGTATGCAATTTAAACCAAAGGAAAGTTATAGGAACTGGTCAGTTGCTTTAGTCACAGATTCATCTTTCGATGATTTTAGTTTACTGATCAGCCGGAAATAATGTATTAAAATAATAATAAACGCCCAAACTGCTAACGGACTTGTAACCCTTCAAAAGACAGGGCGCATGACGTGATCCACCATGGTGATGAACAGTGCACACCATGGTTCTTTCTACCTTGGTTTCATCCGTATTCGACGAAGTGCGGACCGATGTGCGGAAGATATTGGAATTTTTTGTACTTACAAAGAACTATGTGTCCTGGTAGCGCGTACACCAAATTGAGGTTATTCCATGTACATGGAAAAATTGACCTCTAGACAAATCACGAATTAAAGACAAAGCAAAATCTTATTCTTTTTTTTCCTCTTCTTCTTCTTTTCTCTTCAGAATCTTATGAGGAAAACGAATCACACAAAGGAGGTCTATAAAATCAACTTCTAATCATGATAAGTGTTTTCAATTAACATCGGTTTAATGGCAAAAATAATAATACGTGATTTGTTAATCGAACTTCCATTTGATCTGTGATTAAAAGATTTGTCAAAATTTCGTTCAGGAGTTGATTTCAAAACTTCACGTTGTGTGCATTGTATATGTAAGATTCTGAAGGAAAATCATGCAATGGCTCATTCCCTGACTTTTTCAGGTGCTTCCTGACGTTTGCCACCCTGATACTCACGGGTCAGCGGGCTGATTATTGACATTGATACACAAAGCTATAGACAAAGAAGACAAAAGGGATAAAGAGGGATCCGATTGGTGGAGGCGGGTGGTTGCAATGGACCAAGAAGTTAGGTAATACCGAACTACCGGCAACCTACGTGAGACCCAACAATTAGTCCATCATTTACCCCCTTAGTCTATAAGTACCATCCATATCACAATAGGATCCCTCTATATCCTTTTCGTCTTCTATGTCTATCGCTCTGTCTAGCAATATTAATAATCAGCCCTCAGATGACTAATTTTTTTGTCTCGATGTACCCTGAACGGCAACTCCATATCAATCAATAGGATCCTTCTATATCCTTTTCGTCTTCTATGTCTATCGCTTTGTCTAGAAATATCAATAATCAGCCCTCAGATGAGGGATTTTTTTCTCGGTGTACCATGAGCGGCAACTCCGCCCCGGAACGGAGATGCCGCCGAACGCCGAATCCAGCGGCGACGGTGGCGGCGAGAGGGAGGGGAGGGGGGCTGGGGAGCAGTAAACATATCAGTTGGTCACAGGAGGGCTGTAACGAGATTATGACGCGCTGTCTGAGACGCTGGCTCTCCTCGCGGGCGTCGCGGGCGTCGGGGGAAGGGCGTCACCTCCAGGCATGTCTCCGTCAGCGGTCCGACGCATTTGCATCTGATAGCCGGATCCGGGCGTCTCGCAAACAACTTGGACCGCACCGACCAAGACGCAACGACCCGGGACCCCGGGATCCTTTTACGCTTCTCGCCCCGAAAAACCCGACGCCAAGTCGGAGTGGACGCTGTAAGAAAAAAAGGGGGGGGGGGGTGCGGCCGACTCCGGCTTTAACGAGATAAGTGGGACCTCGGTTCGGACGTCAGACCAGCAGGAGATTCGCGGAATGCGTAGACTGCCATGCAGGCACCGAATGGACCTGTTTCTCCAAAAAAGAAATATAAGAAACTCCATAAAATGAAATTATGATTTTTGGGTTCTTAGGGTGACCTAGAGTCCACGCACACTGAAAAAAAAAAAATATCACAATCCGAACTATACTTCTATCTGATTTTGGCGTCAGATATTGGAATAGTGCACAAGCAAGAGGTACGGTCAATTGGAAGAGAGGTTGAATCAACCATACCTCTAGAAGGTGTCCTCTTAGTCAGTATAAGTGTGGTTAGATTAACTATACCGCTGGTTGGTGCCCTTACACTTCTACATAGTGCAACTCCTCTTATGGTTGGCGCCAAAATCAGCTAAACGTACAGTTGAGATTGTGATACTATTTTTCTCAGTGCAAGATGAATTTACGCACTTCTAGCTTGCGACAGAAGATCGTCTGACGTCATTTTCACATGTAAAGTAAATGCAAGAGGCAAGATGGCGGATCTTCTGTCACAGTCTAAAAGCGCGTAAACTTCATTGGAGTAACACTTATGAAAAGGAGGTTTTAGGTTAACCTATAGTCCACGTCAAATAAGTTTGCACACTTATAGCTCGTAATAGACGATCGTCTGACGTCACTTTTACATTTAAAGTAAATGAAAGAGGCAAGATGGCGGATCTCCTGCACAGTTTAAAAGCGCGTAGACTTAATTTGCGCAGAATTCATGAAAGTAGTCAATTCGAAATTTGCATGGAAACTTGCTTACTGGTTACGTAAACTTACGCAACCAATGAAAACCTTTCCATGTAAGTTCCGACTTAGTCACTTTCAAACCACTAGTTACCCAAAAACCGCAAATTCACAAAGTGGTATATTCTACCAAATTGTTATACCTTAAATACTTCAGAAATTAAACGATGAGGTACGCAAATCCAATGTTTCTTTTTGATTTGATAAACTTTCAGACAATTCTTACTGGCATGAATACGTCCACATGAGCTTGATCATTATCATTGAATGAACCTTAAGAGAGGGTAATTACTGCGACTCAGCCTTGATAAAACAGATGTCAAACGTACCGTTTGTTCTGTTCGATTTGTGTCAAAGAAGTTGTTCATGCTCATATCTTGTTCAAAAGTTGATTGCTAAACTTTCCACTTTTTCCTAGTTTAGACCCTGTCTGTCTTGTCGCCAATTGAGTTTTCTTGTAGCTGGGCATAAAGGATTGGAAGAAATATGCAGAAGCCAAAATGAAGTTACGGCTTTTTGCTTTGATGGGCTCCTTTGGAGAAAAACGCGATATGACTAGAAACGAAACGAAGCTTCGAAAGCAACGAATCTTACAATTAGACAAAGACTCAATTAAAGTTTAGAAGCCGACGCCGTCTCAGGCGAGACCTCTCTGGGAGGGTTCACGGGGTCAAAAAGAATCCCAACAATAGGATCCATCAAATAAAGAGGGATCTCTGATGAAACCCTCTGCGAGTGAGAACTTTCCGATCTTCAACAAGCTCTGACATACTGCATTTTAAGAAAAACGCCGCGCACAAATTCGAGTGTTGCCAAACCTCCTATCATAAGTTGCGACTTTTTTAGGTAGAAAATTTGAGAATGTGTATTATTCAATTCTCTTGAGAATTGTGTTTACAATTTAAGGGGCCGTTCTAGTGTTACGGGGGCCAAATAAAAAGGGAAATCTGAGCTCAGATCTCATAATGCCGAAGAGGGGTCCGAACCACGCTTACGAAAGCCGCCCATTTTTCTTTAAAAAAAAAAAAAGCATAACATTTTCTGGTGACAATAATTTTCTCAGATTTGCAGCGTTACTTTTTGGAAAAATTGTAGGGAGCCTCAAGTCAGGCTCGCGTGATTAGAAATAATGGGGGAGGAGGCTAGCTTACAGAAGCTACAGAAGAAAAAGGGGATTTAAAATGGACTAAAATGAGTTACTAATATTAGAATGGCCCCTAAACTAGAACGCCCTAAAAGTTTCAATAAAAATGCTCATATCTTTCCTCGAAAATAAATATTTCGGTGGAAGTTTGGCAACTGCCGAATAATTATACAGCGTTATTCTTTACCAAGACGGTATTGTAATGAAGAGTCTACGAAAAAATCAACACCTCTTTCTTGGATCCCTGAGCAGGTAAATTAATAGCAGCTGCGTGAGCGTATGCAGCGAGCGCGAGAAGGAGCAACGCTCCTTCAATTCCTAGCATATGCAACAGGGACATCCACGGAACACGAATAGTTGCATGCCGGAGCCGTGTGATTTTGCCTGATGCGCAGCCCAGATTAGCAGAACAAGATGGTTCCTCAACTCACCTGAAACAGAGGAAATAAAGACAAATTAGGAACACGTTTTTATGCTGAACCACCACACTTACGTTACATATTTTTGAACAAAACTTGACTGAGCAGTATTGTTTGGGAAACAAAAATTAAAGTTTGGAAAATTACGAGAAACACCAACAAATTGCCGCGAACTGCGCTACAGCCCGAAATTTCCAGTCATCGATGCCGCGGAGATAGAGAATTTTCTTCCTCTTTTTTCTTCCATGTGAAAAATTCGGGCAGACGAGACCCCCCCCCCCCCCCCCAATGAGGAATTTTGCCCTTAACCGTAATTAATTGAAGTTTATGTACTTTCCGAAGGGAATACACTATTGCGTTCTTTTAAATAATATTGACTCCTGAGTGTTTATGTTGAGCCTCCAATTGAAGGACTATAAATACGCCTACATCTCCGTTCAAAGATAAGATGTTGTAGTAAATTTGAACGATCGATAAATTAAAAATTGTAGCTTGACATGGGCTTCCATTAAAAATATCCGATAAATGACGTGAATAAGATACATTCTTAAAAGATTTTACTAAAAATAAATACGACAAAAAAGCTCCTCCGAAATTCTGGATCTTCGATGAACCTAACGTTTCCTTTCCCGATGAATAAGGGTAGTTCTGCTCGATTGATAAGTTCCACGTAGCGTTTACGCTTCTATACGACATATCGTAAGTGAAACTGCATGCAGGAATGCATACCTCACTTTGCGATGTTGTGAACTTCCCATCATATCATATTTTTTTAATTACAAACATCCCAACCTCATTTTTAGGAAATTCACTAGAGTTTTCTCCCCATGTGAAGCATTATTTGGACCGCATTCAGCAAAAAGGAACAAATTCAACGAAGAAAACGTTCGTGCGGATCCTTTAGAAAATTTTAAGGGGTTTGCCTCGTACGATGCAGAAAATTCCCTGACATTTGCACAAAAATCTACACAACCGATTTCATGTGAAAAATAAAGTTGCTCAATTAAATTTGGCAATAGTTGATGTGGCTTGGTTCCTTTCAACCTAACGCGGTCCATTTAGTTCCTATTTGATAAAATTACATGGTCGCGGAGATTTTGAAACAGCGCAAACAAAATACGCGTTCTTGAAATTTCACCATCGATATAGATCGCAGTGCCAAAAGAGAAGAAAATACCTCATCATGTTGGTACGTTAGAAATTCAGCCATCTCCATGCCGTTTAATTATATTTAAATGAATTCTCTTTTCGCGGATTACGACACATGTTATGATTTATTTGATGAGGAATGGATATAAGAGAAATATTCTCTGTAGAGGTATCGAATTCAATAATCGAGGCAGGGATGCGACGAGCACGTTTGGCAAAATGCCAGTTCCTCCTGGAAATGTTACGCGTCCCAAATTCTTTGTCTTATACTGCCGTGCTAAGGAAGAACGCCTTATAAACATTCGAGAATTGTCAAATTTCCTTCGAAAAAAGGTTTCTTTTTTAGGAAAGTTATGAATATTTTTCCTTGAAATTTTCAGGAACTTCAGGTGAAATTGCAAAGAAAATTATTCGAAAAATTGGGGGAAAAATATTCGTAAGTTTACCAGGAGATTCTTGTCTTATGAAAGAAAATTTGGCAACGCCTGAAGGTTCATACGGCGTTTATCTTTGGTGCGGTAGTATAGATTTGTACGCACGGTTCACCGTTGTCATGCTATCATGCCTCGTGCGTACACATTAACTGCAGAACCAGTAACCAATTGCGATAAATCGATTGGTATGTCATTTAAACCTATGGTATAGAATCGATTATTATGGTGTTCACTGCAAAACCCTGTTTATCGATCATTTTTCATAGGTTTAAATGGCATAACAATCGATATATCGCAATCCACGCCGCGCCACTTTGCAAATAACGATTTTACCCGTTCCAGGGCTCAGATATCAGTCGATAAAGAGCCTAAATTTTGTACCTTCGTGCAAAGGTAAGAGGACAATATTGCGACCGACCCATTAAAACTTCATGCAAAGCTTTCCGATGGTGAAACTGCAGAAGTAAGCACCTCAGAAAACACGATTTTTCAAGGGAGCATACAAACAGTCTACACTCCTTCTTAATATTAGTAGAAGGGAAATAATACTTGATGATAGCAAAAGTAATCTGCTTTCGGACTCCATGAGCATTTTGAATAATTTTTCGAACTGTTATAAAATACGTTATAGATTCGCGTATTCGGCCCCTGGTAAAAAATTGGCAGTAGAATTTGTGTTCCAAAATACCATAGACCTAAAGCCGGCTGTAAGATTTCCGATAGGTTCTTTAGCCGACTGTACAATTTTTATAGCCTTTTATAGCCGATGGCGATTGAGCAACAGCCAGACGATCAAGTTTATGCTAAACGTTACTAAATACGGATACTAGGACTTAGTTAGTTTTTGGACTACCGCTCTTTTTTTGTGCCGTAGTATCTTGATTTATTTTGCGAGGAAAGCTCCGTACTTTTGAAGGCTGCCTATCATTCTTAATATGTTGGAACGCTTTCAATTTCTTATGATACTGTGCAATACCTCTGGTGTGGAATAGTTGCTTCAGACGCCGTAGCACGCTGCGGCGCGGCGGGCGGGCAGAGAGCACGACACGCGCATTGGCGCCTACAAACCTAACAGGGATACTTCACGCATTGCGCAATGCGTGAAGTATCCCTGTTAGGTTTGTAGGCGCCAGTGCGTCGCCGCTCCGCTTTGTGTTAGGCTCTAATATTTAATCTCGTGGAGTCAGCGTTTTTCAACTCATGACTTTGAAATGTTTGCACACTCTGTATGGATTATTCTCATTTTAATTGATGAAAAAAAATGTGTAGTAAAGGAAAATATAATGTGCGTTTTGTAAATATTAAGGTGCTTCAGTACAAATTTAAGGATTTACAAAGCACACAAATTTCCACACAATTTCTTATATCCTTTTATAGCCAATGGCGATAAAGTGTAAAGCCCGGCGATAGGAACTATAGCCCGACTGTATATTTTTTTATAGCTTCGAATAGTCCGGCTATATGATTTGCTCGGCTTTCTACAGCCAGCTATATAATTTTCAATAGCCTTCTTTAGTCGCCTTTAAGAATTCCTATGGTATTTTGAAACGCAGCTCCTATCGCCAATTTATACCTGGGGCACAAAGAATTGACACTAAATCACGAGATACGCATATTTGCAATTAGTTTATTGTACCTATTGTTGACGGATTTTGATCATGTATGCCCGGAAAAAGAGTTTAGCGCTTACAATTCCTTACCAGAAGCTTTAGTTTGATCTAATGCGGTTGGATCAACCATTGTATGATTGGAAACTGATACTTGATTAGAAGATACGCATTTTTGCCAACATTAGTGTTTTGAACCAGCTTTTGATCAGCGATATAAAAACACATTTTTTAGACATGCCCGACCATTCTGCCATGCTAAGGAAAAACACTGTATGAACATACGAGAGTTGCCAATTTCCTCCGGTATACAGTGATTATTTTGAGAAAAGTTATGAATATTTTTCTATGAAATTTTCAAAAAATGTACATAAAAGTGCGAACAAAATTATCTGAAAAATTGGAAGAAAAATATTCATAAGTTCACCAGGAAATTCGTGTTATATCCAAGGAAATTTGCAAACGCCTGAAGGTTCATACGTCGTTCTACCTTAGCCCGGCAGCATTGTCACTGCCTTGCACTGAAAAAAAAAATTCCCGGCGTTTTTACCAAGGTCCGTTGGTACCTTTACCATCTCACTTTTTTTACCAATGATTGGTAATTTTGCCAAGACATGCAGACTGGTAAGCTTACCTAAAAACCGGTATTTTTACTGTTTTTTTCAGGTAAGAATACCACTTTCATTGGTAATCAATTCCCGGTAACTTTGCCATTTTATCTCGGTAATTCTACCACAGTCGATAAAAAATATTGACGTTTTTACCGAGGTCCAGTAAAATTACCGAGAAATTCAATAATTTTACCGAGATTTCTCGGTAAAATTTCCAATTCCATAAATGGTAATTTCACCAAGAAAAAACTGGGATCAAATAGAACCCTGAATTCTTGGTAATTTTACCCTTTTCACAGTAAATACACGGAGATTTGTTTTTCAGTGTGTCACTGCCTTGGTCCACTGCGCGGCGGAGACAGGAGGAATGGCAACGCGGGGGCGACGATATGCCGACAATAACCCGATATTGTTAGTCGGGCTGCTCCCAGGAGATGCGCGGCGCGGCGCGAGCCCCATGATCAAACCGACTCGGACGACGTGCAAAGAATTCCGATCCTCGGCTCCGGTCCCCAGCTCCAGCTCCGCGCCAAGTGTCAAATTCACAAACGAGGAAAACCCTCATTTCCCAAACCATTTTTCAAATACCCACCCAGGCCGACCCAACGCCCACGGACCGCACCGGTGAAACGATCCTAGCGCTGCCGCCAACGCCCCGCCAATCTCCCTTTTTCCACCACGCCCACAGCTTCTCTGATGGACCTCTAGACAAAAGTGCAAATTTTGACGTTATCAAGTAGATATCATAACCGAAATTTCACATGTAAGACGATTCACAAATGGATTCCATGTTGCAAAAAGGAACCAAAAGCATTCCAATATTGCTAGGATTGAAAGACTTAAATTTTTTGCAAAAAATTAAAGAAATAGTGGAAAAAATTAGGTGATTTTTGTTTTTAATTCATAATTTATGGGGAGTAAAGATAAAACTGTTTTAGATGATCAGTTTCTATTTGCAAGGTGAAAAAAGTTGCACGATTTTAGCGACATTGGAATGTTTGTGGTCCCTTTTTGCAATATGCAATCCAAATTGACTTGCGAACAAAATATGAAAACTCTATACGTAGATCTTGTAAACATTTACACAACTATAAAACTTATTTAAATACTTGATCAATTTATTAGCGTTTTAAGTGATAAAAATTCGCCTAGATTGTTAATTGAAGGGGGAATATGGGGGTTTCCCAAGCCTAGAAATAATCAGGTAGTAGTTGCTATAGGTATTATTGATAAGACTACAAGACTACATTATTAATAATGATTCTACGTTATATAGAATTTTTATATGTTAGGTTTTACAAAACGAATGTTACTGAAAGTAATTCCTAACAAAAATATTAGCGTCTGTCGGTAGGTTTAAATCCAAGATTCTCACTCACAGTAAATTGTAATCTCAGTCTCATGTGTGTGCTCGCGCCGAATAGGTCGTGCTGATTAGGTTACTAACCTAAATGTTGTGCACCACCCCCAAGTGAAGCTGCGCTAATACCAAAATAAATCGGAAATGCCCAAATCATCCAACAAATTGGGGTAGTACCACAACTTCATGGGATAGCCGGATAACCCCTTACACTTTTTCTTCAGTGTCAACAAGTTTTTCATCCATCATAATTTCTGCAAATTTGACTTTTGCTTCAGCCAAGCACAAAGCTTGGATTGTCAGTGCGGGGTCTAAAATACATTGTCTCTGTTCGTGGTCCATTTTTTTGTGGGTAATTCGTTCGAGTTCGAATTGAAATGATCTCTAGAGGTAGAGTCCTACAATTGGGTGACGTCAATTCATGAGCGGTTTCCGCAAAGACTCCTCGCGGATCCGCTAATTACGGAGCGTGCACGGCATGAGTGGGTCGTAGGTCGAGAAGGATGCTAATGAACTGCTGCGAACGCGATCTCGCGGATTGAGGGTTGCGAGCCGCCGCACAATGGATTGAGTCAACGGGAGA
This sequence comes from Bemisia tabaci, assembly GCF_918797505.1. Classification (NCBI taxonomy): domain Eukaryota; kingdom Metazoa; phylum Arthropoda; class Insecta; order Hemiptera; family Aleyrodidae; genus Bemisia; species Bemisia tabaci. The sequence goes on along the minus strand of NC_092796.1, from coordinate 5,040,237 downwards.
GGTCGGACAATATTTGGAAACTTTAAACGCTTATAACTCTGTTTACACAAAACTGTGAGGCTCTGAAAGTGGTACTGATGGTTTTCTAGTGAATATGTTTTCAGAAAGCACCCCTTATAGTTTAAAATGTGCCGAAATAAACATGCAAATTTGCGGTTTTAGAAAAAAAATTTCTTGTCCGACCTCTGTAGTTGACTCGATCCACTGTGCGCCGTAACTGAAGTGACACACAAAGGAACGAATTAGAGGGATCAGTTGGATATTACGTGGAAACTTTCAAAAAAGAAGAAGAAAAAAAAAACCTTTATCTTCGTTTGTAAGCAACGTTGAGTTTTATAAGTTCCATTGGGTTTTTTTTCGTACGATTTCCACCGATAAACATCCCCTAAAATTTAAAATACTCCATGAATACTTCCATGAATACTGGGGCTTCCATGGATACTTTGTTTTCCAATTTTCGCATCTTCCCTGAACTCCGAAATCATCGAATTCACTGACATCCAAATGAGCTTTCCCTGACTCCGAAATCATCGAATTCACTGACATCCAAATGAGCTTTCTTTTTGAAGTGTTTTCTTTCAATTACGCTGACTTTAAATAAATTTTTGACGAAGCCTCTACTTTGTAAAATCCAAATTATGAAAAAATTGATTTAAAACAAAATTATGTTTAGCAATAGTGAGTCCTTTGAGTTGATCCGACACAAAGAAAATTAACAAAGAGCTACACATAGTGACACTAAACACGGAAATTTTCAACTGTGTGGATTCAGCGACTTCCAAGTTTTCCAGCCTATTAGAGGCTCGAGAAATAATTTGGAGTTCCAGTAAAAAAGCTCACGTCCAATCTCTCCCGAATGCATGTCCCACCGTGCGACACAGCAAGGCCCGTCGATGGCGACAAATTGCGTATGACTTTTCGAAATATCGTTTTCCCTGGGAGCGGATCGCTACGGTGACCGACACACGCTTCACGCTCGGCTTCGCCATCGTTAGTAGCGGAGAGGGGGTGTGGGGAGGGGGAGGGGGAGGTTCCATTGGTGACGTCGAAAAGTTGAAAGGACAACTCCGCCGGCGGTTTTCCAGCTCTTCATCCGTCGATCCTATCTTTCAGCCGGCGCGGCGCGGCGAGGCGTCCAAGCTGCCAGTTTGTGCGTTAAGCCAACGCATTTCCGTGTCGAACATATAGGGTGATTCCGCACTGATGGACCAAGTTGGCGGCGAATGGGCCATTGGACGAAAAGAAGATGTTTCAAAGTCGCTCTTTTAAGGGCAGTAAGTATCAGGGTTGCCACCATAAATGTAGAAAATGAAATTCCCTGACATCTCCCTGATCTCCCTGACACATTTTGGTGAAATTTCCTGACAATTAAAGATACGCCAGATGGTCAAAAAGTCATAATTTAAAATAGTTTTGGGGCAATATGTTTTGTTCAAAACTTCAAACCCATTTTAGAAAACAAATAAAGGTCCATTTCAATTTTTCTTCGTCATTTTCCCTGGCATTTCTCGGTTTTCTCTGACTTTTTAACATTCCCAGGCATTTCCCGGTATTCTCTGACTGTGGCAACTCATAGTACCCCCCCTCCCCCCTGTGGTAACTCATGTGAATATATTTTAGAGACCTTGCACTATCAACCTCGGGGGCCGTCCGTCCCTAAATTACGCAAGTCTGAGGGCTCATGCGCTTTTTCCTCAGGGAATGGCGATAAGCGCTTACGTCAGAGGAGCGACGAAAGGTACTCTAGTATCAAGGTATTATCCTCTTTACGAGAAGTTTTTTGTCGAAAACGTGAGAATGTAATCAACTTGAAATGTACAGTTCGGCTTAACCCGGGTAATATCGTCCAAACATGGTTGTTTCCACCTCATTTTCCGCTTGGCCTGACGGTGAGCCAGAGGGATGTTCCGGGCATCCTTTTTTCCTCGTGCGTCACATTAAAACCCTCGTATTTTTTTCGTCTTTGCCGGCCGAGAACCCTGTACGTTCGTAGAGCAGTCGGGTTTTAAGCTTAAAATATGCAACGCCGTCGGCAATGTGACTGGAGCAGTGGAGCACCGACTAATAATATGTTAATGAATCCGCCATATCCTGCATTCTCTTTGATCCCGGTCGGGGCCCGGGGGCCATGTTACAAGCTCTTACATCCACTCTCCTCTTTTCTCTTCCATTCCCTCCCCTCCCGTTCGCCGCCCCTCTCTTTTTTCCCCCAGCCCTCTTTCATCTAACCACCGGCATTTGCACTTGGCTCATCTCTTTTTCACTCCGACATCATTTATTCAGGCTGATTGTTTACTCGGAGCCGCGAGACTGGCTTTAAACAATTACGCACCAATTACGGCGATCAAAACGGAGTGTTTGGATCCGCGGCGGCGCGACGGTGGCGCGGCGGTGCGGCGGTGGCGGAGGCTGGAACAATAATAATCTTGGCGCGTTGTTTCGGAACGCTTTGTGCACCCGGCCCGGTGTTTATCCTTTAATTGCTCTCATGTGCGGTGTCGGTGTGTGTGAGCGTGAAAATATTGACGCACTCCTCCAGGCGCCACGAGCTGTTGAGGAGTGTGTTAATAGACTTCCCTCCGGACTCACTCACTCGTCTCAAAGGCAATGACGCTTCCTTCACCAAAAAGAGAGACAGGAGTCATGATCTTAAGGATCTCAAGACCAAGAGTAGCATTATCACATGTCGATGGCTGGAATACGAGACCACGTACTCTGCCGTGTTAAGGAAAAACGCCGTATGAACTTTCAGACGTTGCCAAATTTTCTTTGATTGAACGCGAATTTCCTGATACATTTATGAGTATTTTCTTTCCGAGTGTTCAGATAATTTTGTATACAATTTCACCTAAAGTTCCTGAAAATTTCAAGGATAAATATTCATAACTTTCTCCAAAAATAAACGTTTTATTGAAGGAAATTTGACAACTCTCGAATGTTCATATGGCGTTCTTCCTTGCTGTTGCACAAATCGTTTTCTGCATACAATTTTAAGGAGAAAGTATGTGAAGTTTTTTTTCTTGTACTGCGGGCTGATTATTGAAATTGATAGACAAAGCGATAGACGAAGAAGACATAGGGAGTGTGGAGCGATTCTATTGGTTGAAATGGGTGGTTATCACAGACTAACGGGGAAAATGATCGACTAATTGTTTGGTCTCTCGTAGGTTGCCGTTAGTTAGTCTATTACTTACCTCCTCTGTCGATTGAAACCACCCGCTCCCACCAATAGGATTGCTTCGTTTTCAGTTTGTCTTCTTTATCTATCGCTGTGTCTATCAATTTCAACAATCAGTTCGCTGACTTTGACTATTGGTAGTATCAGCCCATTTACGAGTAACCATCAATAAGTCCTATTTCCTCTCATGATGGTGTTACGCTTTAGTACAATAAACGGAAAAAATACAATTATAGTAAATACACACAATAAAAACACACACCGAGACTGCACACTCCAGCGTTGGTGCACCAGCTCGCCTCAATTCCGCCCACGCGGCTTTTCGAGCAATAACGCCGATATTTTATTATCTATTTTTATTCCGGCAATTAAATCGGATCGCAGGATTGCTAAACGCCCGAACACCCCCCCTCTCCCCAACCCCATCGGAGGGGCGAACACAAAGTTTGGCGACCGAATCGGCAATCGGCTGGGCTCTACGATCGATTATCGATATTTCCGCATTGAAGCTACGGTAAAGAATCGATTATTAAGGTGCTCGTTGCAAACATCCTGTTATTCGATCATTTCCTCCAGGTTTAAATGGGAGATCAATCGATATATCGCAAAACACGCCACGCTACTGGCTGGGCCATCGACCGATTCGGCAATCGAGAGGGTCGATCGGCTGGGCTCAATGATCGATTATCGATAAGTCCCTAATTGAAGCTATGGTAAAGAATCGATTATTTAGGTGCGCGTTGCAAACATCCTGTTATTCGATCATTTTCTATAGGTTTAAATGGGAGATAAATCGATATATCGCAAAGTTCTTCGCGCTACTGGCTGGGCTAGTTTCGATCCATGCGATTTCGGAACCGTCTCTCCAGATTGCGAGATCGAACACCCCGCTCGGACGCTGGGAGTGGAGAAGGGAGAGTCTCCGCAATCCGGCGGACCACCATCTTGGATTCGACGCCTTAATTAATTCCTCGGTCGTTATTGGAACATTTGGTGGAATAATCATGAGGAACCGGGGGCGGGGTGTGGGGCAAAAAAGACCGACAAACCGAGGAGTTGAGTGTGGAGGAGGTTCTCCTTGCCTTCTCGCTCTTCAATTACAGCGCATTTTTCTTCGAGATGGTAACAGCTGCTCCGCAGTGCAGACGCCGCGAATTGTTGCTTTTCGAAATTTGACCCTTCGCCTTCGGTTCGCTGCCGCAGTCCCCTCCGACGAATGCGTCTCTTGCACACGAGCTGTAACCCGGCGGGTTCTCTCGAAGTGAAACCGCACGGAAATCACATCGAGCACATCAGAAATGTCAAAAATCAACTTTTAACTACATAATTGAACGTATTTCTATCAAACAGATTTATGTGGAGGTGAGAAATATGGGGTCTTCTTGTCAGTTCTCTGGCCGTAAGAGTGAATGAGAATAATGAAGAGCCAGTGACGTCAGTGGCGAAGAAACCGTCGCCGTTGTCGCTCGTGGTCTGCTTTGACTCATGAGCCCTGAGCCCTGTCCATAACGCTCTCGTCCCATGCCCGCGGCTCATGAATCCCGCATTCAGTTGGCACATAGTTCTCTCTGCTCAATTTAAAATACCCCTTTTCCAATTCTTCAAAATGAATCACGCCAACTGACCACATTGTTTCTTATGCATGCAGATTTCTAGAGACATCTCATCTTTTCCAATCGTCAATAGTTCCGTTTGGCAGAAATACGTCCAGTTGAAAAACGATGGCTTCGCGAGTTCGAATATTAGAGCCAAACCGCACTGCCAGCGCGGAACGCGCACTGGTGCCTACAAGGCTGCATAGATACTTCACGCATTGCGTATACGCACCGTGATGTACGTGCAATGCGTGAAGTATCCTCCGCGATGTGCGCGCAATGCATGAAGTATCCTTGTAGTCTTGTAGGCGCTAACGCGCTGGCCGCACTGTGCTTGGTTCTACTATTTAAACTCGCGGAGGCAGCGTTTTTGAACGCATGATTTTGAAATTTTTCTATACTCTGCATGGATTATTTTAGCTTTCTGGAACACATGTCATCCTTCCCTCTCGTTTATATCCGCTTTTTCATGTCTCCAAAGAGAATCACGCCCACTTTGACATTGTTTCTTATACAGCTTTCTAGAGCACACCCTCTATTTCTCACCCGCACAGAAATCTGTTTGATAGAAATACGCCCACATGTCAAAAATCAACTCCTAACTACATGATTTGCGTACTGCACACAAATACATTATACAGGGTTATTCAAAAGTTGCCTACCACCAATTTAACTTTTTTCCTAATTGATGTAAAAATTTGAAACTCTCGATAGCTCTTAAGTAGCAACTTTTTGGTCCCTCCGAAATTTGGGAGGGGAGTCCCGTCTGGGGGGAGCGAGGGCCAACTTTCTATTTTCAAATTGCAATCCATCCTTTGTGACATCTCATTCAAAAGAGAATAAAAAAGAATAGTTTTGGCGCAAACTGCAGGTTAAAATGTTGATTTTTCACAAAATGGCTGCCGATCGAAATTCAAAACATTGAAAATATTGCATCAACATATTTATTGATGGATTGAAATGAAATTTTCGGTAAAATCGTGCTTTTTTCGTAGGACATGCTGTGAAAACTCCGTTTTTTTAATCTATTCTTTGGAAAAAGCCTTCGCTATTCTATGATAGAAGCGCAAACAGTCGAATTCGAAAACTCGAGGCGCACCGCCGCGCCGGAAAATTAATGTATCTTACTCCGACTACATCCATTCGTCTCTCGCGAACCAGTTCCGACGCGGAACCTGCAAAAATCGAGTTCCTCGGGCGAGAGAGACGTTCCGTATCCGGACCGGTGCCTTTTCGAAAGGAGAAACACTCCCAATTATTGTTCGCGGTGAAGCCTGTGGCCTTTGGCGATACCCCGCCGCCCGCCTCCCTAAAGTCTTCAGGAATCAAGTTCTGCGGAACACGTTTCTCCCTCCGAGGTAGGGGCTCAACTCCGCTACCGCGAAAGCCCTAGAAAACACACGGTTTAAACGGAAGATAGGGTTCACGTTAAAATATAGTTACGTTGACAAGGACGGAGACGAGGAGGGACAGAGATGAATCACGTCTCGGCGAGGGATGAAAATAAAACATGACGGGTCCGAGCGAGTGAAAGTTTCACTACACATTGTGGCAGGGCGGGAAAGGAGGGTTGGGGGACGAGGTGGAGGAGGGACCGGTGGAGGGAGGGGGCGGACCGATGCATCCTCAGGCTGTTAAATAAACGTCAGGGGATCACGTAAATCTTTGTGGTGAGTAATTAAGGGGTCCCGCAGGGGCGCCACCTCCCGAAAATATCCTTCAATTCGTCTATACGCCGCGCAATCCTTGCTCCTCAATTCGGGTTCTCCTAGGTTTTTGTTTGAAGGTTGTTTGTTTTTTTTTCGGTGGAGCGACCTGTGTTCATTTGCTGATCTTGATTTCTTTAGAATAATACACAGTTCGGCGAGAGAAGAGAAGTTTACCCGTTTGCTGAATAGGGAAGTTTCTCATCCCGGATTTGGATTGAGAGCATACGTTGAAACTATAAAAACATATTTTTCTTCGAGAGAATTATGTCATTAGAATTAGCTTTAAATTGCAACTCTACTCATAAATGTGTACTTCGACAGAGATAAACTGTTGAAGTACTAATGCTGTGAAACTTGTTCTTAAACTTAAAGAATGTGCTTTGTCCTTAAAAATAAGTTTACGCGTTTTTAAAAATTAAGTGGTGTCTTAGATTTATTAGTTCCTGCGAAAAAGGTACCATGAAGTGCCATATTTTTTTTTCGAAACTGAAATAAAATCATGATACAAAAAGTGGGAGTGACTATTTAGAGAGCTATCTACATTGATTAACAAATAAATGAATAGTGAATAACTTAACTTTTGGACAATGAAGAATTGCGTCTCTTCCTATTAATATGGAGTTTTATATTAAATTTCTCCAAATGCAAGTTAAGTGAGACGAAATAGGAGAGACCCAAAGGTAACAAACATAACCCTAAGTGAGTGAATGTTTGGCATAATATTGACCTAAAACGTTTAAATCTAGTTTCACGTGTGCTTTACATAATCATGTTGGATTTCGTAACGAAAATAATAATTTAAAGGAAACTTTTGTACCTTGGTTCCCGTTTATTGTGAATATAACATGGTTGTCTTTTGAATCCAGAACAATGTATATGAGTGAGTTATAAATCAAGACAAAATTGGTCACAGAATTTGAGAGAACTGTAAGATGAGGGCATCTTGGTAGGGAGGCAAAGCGAGATTAAAAGACCGCTTCCTCTCGGAGCGGTCCGCCTGCATTTAACCAGGTAGGCAAAGTGAGCTCCTAAGAGCTCGAATAGTCGCATCTCTTAGGTTACGCAGGCACCGCGTCGCATCTCGTCATGTCATCGTGACCTGTTTGATCATATAAAATACTCTATCTTTCACATTAAAATGCCGTGATTCCTTTCCAGACTCTACATTTTTCCTCTGATAATGATGATCCATAAGAGAAAAGCTAATATCTATATGCGTCATAGTTTGCTTGATTTGAATTCCCGATGATGTTTCGCTGTTCTTCTAAAAATTATTCCGACTTGAAATAACTCAGTTTCGTGTCGAAACGTCTCGGGTGTTTTTCTGAGTTTATTAGCCTTGTTTCCCGTTTTTTGCCATTTTTTATAGTTTTTACAAAAATATGAATGATTCAACGCTTATTGATTGTCATGCAATAAAACATACTGTCTGGAAAACTGAACAAATTGATAATGGGGTTACGGCGGAAGTCCCAATTTAAAACAATACAAGTCAGATCTAAAGTGACATGGTTTACACGCGATGGTATTTTCTAAAATTCCATTAACTGCAGCTATCCGATACATTGCGTTCCACTTAGTGATGGTCATGGACTTCACAAGATTTAATTGGCTCTTGTATTATTCAGTTACTAAGAAAATAAAGAACTTAATTGGATTGCATTTTGCAAAAAGGAACCACTAGCATTGCAATGTTGCTAAGATTGTGCAACTTCTTTTGTCTTGGAGGAAAAATCCGATTATCCATTAATAGTTTCTATTTTACTTGCTAAAAACTGTAAATTTAAGACAAAAATTACCATATAAATTTCATAGTTTTCCACGATTTCCGCAATTTTATTGCAAAAGATGAAGTTGCACAATCTTAGCATCATTGCAATGCTAGTGGTTCCTTTTTGCAAAATGCAATCCAATTCAGGTTACATATTATTGAAAGCAACAAGTATTTTTCCCTGTGTACTCAACCGAGAGGACATTTCATCTAGGCTCGACTGCAAGATTCATAGAAGATGCCATCATGCCATGCTCTATATTTCTCATTGGGGATCTATAACGGTATTTGAAGCCTTCGCGGACTGGTAGGGCTGAAATCGTGGCTTAATGAACACTGGCGTTGCCGACTGAGTTCGGCTCGCGTGAGGAGGGCGAAATCGGATTTAGATTCGAAACCCGAGCGCTCGCCCGCAAATGCCGCGATAACAAGCATCTGGTTTAGCGTAGCGAGCCGTCTCCGTTTGGGTCTCAGTGATAAATGCAGATCTTGCCACCATGCACCGCCGCACAGGCTCCTCGCGGCCTTCCCTCCGGACCAACGAACGTGCTCACACATTATAAGAATACTGCCGCGCTAAGGAAAAACGCCGTATGAACCTTTAGGCGTTGCAAAATTTCCTTCGACAAATCACGAGTTCTCAGGAAAATTTGTGAATATTTTTTCTCCAATTTTTAAGAGGATTTTCCTCGTAATTCTAGCTCAATAGTCTGAAAATTTCAAAAAGAAATGTGCAAAACTTTCGTCAAAAATACATGTTTTATTCGAAGAAATCTGGCAACTCTCGAACGTTCATACGGCGTTCTTCCTTAGCACGGCAGATTAAACGAAGAAATGGGCTTCGCCTCTAGTATTTCTGCTCCATGTGCCATTTGGCCACTATACAAAGTATGTATTGAAGCACCCCGATGTATGTTTCCTCCTCAGAAATTGGGCCACATCCGCCATCTTGGATTTGCAAGTTTTCAACATATGACTGAAAATTCGAGTTTTTGACCCCGCGATACCTCACGGGCGCGCTAACTTTAAATGTTTCAAGAACAACTTTTCCCCCGGGCGAGCCGCTTTTCATCGGCCTCATTAGTAATTTATGGTAATTCTTTCTTTTTAAATCAATGCAGGCTTAAATTCTTGTTACGGGGAATAATGGACACAAATTATGCGAGGTGACTGGAAATACAGCGATTTATCAGGTTGACATGCCGGATTTGGTAGATTAATTATCTCGAGTTAGGTTCCAACCTAAGAATACAACTATATCAACTTCGGTGTGTTGCACAGTATCACACGCAATTGAAGGCGTTCGATGTTGGTCCGACCGCGACCTACGGAGAGTAGAGTCTAGATGTATCGACTTCAGATGCTGTTTGCGCAGCACACGTCAAATGAAAAATGATGAGTAATTTTCTTATACTAATATTTTCAAGAGCCTAAAATGACATTTTGGGTTAAAACTAAGTATTCAACTTTATTTTACACAAATTTTGAAGTGTTACACGAATGTACATCGGTTTGTTAAGAAAACGATGACTCAAACATGCTGGTCTCCGCAAAAAGATCCCTGTGTTCGTAAGAACCCTCTTAGAGTAACTCCTCATCTCCAAGGAAGAAAGGATTTTATGGTGTATATTGACGGTGTAAGTCCGCGACCGCACGTATCTCGTTTGTGGTGTTTGAAACCTCCGCTCCTATTTTACTTTTATTAACGAGATCACATTGACATTGGCGGATACAGCAAATTGACAACATTGTTTTCCTCCATTTAAACATATGGAAAAATATCGATTCTTGGAGGGGCCAGGTGCTCCTACAAGAGTCGAGTATTTAAGGTAGGTTTAAATGGAGGGAGTCTGATGTTGCCAAATTGCTGGATTTGCCCATGCACATTGACATCATAAGAGAAAAATCACGGTAATTTTTAAGAATTGCCGTTAAGGAGTTTTCCATTTAAAAGATAAAGTATGACAGGAAATCTGAGACGTCGTAAACAGTGGCGTGGCAAGTTTTGCGATATATCGATTGATCTGCCATTTAAACCCATGGTGTAGGATCGATAAATAGGGTGCCCGCGATGAACACCTTAATAATCGATTTTTTTACCGTAGCCTTAAATGGGGGAGTATCGATAGTCGATCATTCACGCTTCGCCGTTGGTCGTAAACTGAGATACGTGGTTGTGAATTTACACCGTCGATACACGATACGGCAGGGAAACCAACAAAATAAGAATGGAAACGGAAGAAATGGGAAAAAATCAGAACGACTGCATCAAAACTTACAAGGACGGGAATTTATGCGCTTCGTATAATTTTACATGACGGTTTGTGACACCTCAGCCTGATGTCTCAACTCTTTATGTAAAGAAAGCTGTAAGTTGTAAATTAGCGCGTATTTCAAAACCGTGCTTCGGATTCGTAGCCTATCGTTTGGCGAAAGGAATGAAATCTGTTCGGACATCCAGTTTCTAGGTTAAATCTTAACAAAGTAAAAACGAGCCTTTGAAAATCACGTTGTTTGGTGTTATCCATCGTGAGTGTACATGAGACCTCTCAAGGGACCCAGACTTTTTATTTCATATTCAAGACCTTAGAATCTCAATTTGCGACCGTCCGGCGTCCGGCTCTAAGTTCCCCAAGCTCTCAAGCTTGAGCACCTCTCAAATGCGAAAAGGAATGATGTAAAAAGTTATTTACATGCACAATGATGCCTCCGTAAGAGGTAATAACAAGTGAAAACTGGAAAAACGAAAAATGTCAAGAGTGAGCTAATTTCAGAGTTGCTACAGAATTAACAAAAAGAGATGCCCTGACATTTCCCTGATTTTCCTGACACATTTTGTTGCAATTTCCTGACAGTTGAAGATACGCCAGATGGTTGATAAGACATGATTTGAAACAGTTTTTAGACGAAATTTGTTGTTCGAAACGTCAAACTCGTTCTAGACAGCAAGCAAGGATGGCTTAACAATTTTTCCCTGGCATTTCCAAGTTTCCCCTGACTTTTTGAAATTTTCTTTCCAGGTTTTCCCACTATTTCCTGACTGGGTAATCCTGTAACTGATTGACGATCCATTTATCACGTAATTTTTCTGGCAAATTTTGACGAAAGGCGTTTTCGTATCAGTCGCGAATCAGACCTGTTTTTACAAGGCGAGTGGGAGGGACACTGGAAAAAAAGTCGCTTGGATCTAGCGTCGAGACTCTTGAAAACATTGACAAGAAAAAGTACTCTTGATTCAATTGGATTTTTGCTCAAATCGGGAGCCAAGCCTCTTAATTTAAGCGGATTTCCTTTTGATTCGAGCAAAAATCCGATGGAATCAAGAGTATTTTTTCTTGTCAATGTTTTCAAGAGTCTCGGCTCTAGATCTAAGCAACTTGTTTCCAGTAGATCCCATCGTGCTTTGAAATGTGTAGCCTTTTGTTTGGCAAATTGTATAAAAATGCATTCTGATGTCCAGTTCCTAGGTTCATTGAAGACGACAATTTTAACGAAAGACGGAAGATTGGAGGAAAACCTCGTCCGAGCGGGCACCGAGTGTTTTCCACAGTGCGAGGTTACCGTTGGCGAGGTGGGGGTCGGCGAAGCACCGCAATCCACGCGTTATTGAAGATTAACTTAAACCTTGATTTATCGCTGCATGACTTTAAGCCCACCCGCTAATCCGGGACCCCCCTCGCCCCCCCCCCCCTGGGCGGGCGGTTGCCCCGCTCCCTCGCTTTACATTTCCATTTCCAACCGGGTGTCGCTTATTGGTGTTCTCTTCGAGCCGTGATGTATGGAAATTAGTTTCCAATCGCTCATTTATGAATCTGCCGATTGGAAATTGCGATTGTTTCCTTACTTCCTTCGTTCTCGACGCAGCTGAGGCGAGAGGCACCATCGAGATTCTCCGATATTATAGCCTCAGACTCCACCATTGGCGGATCCAGCAATTTAGTAACACGGGATTACCTCCATTTAAATCTATGGAAATGTATCGATTCTTGGAGGGGCTAGGTGCTCCAACAATAATCGATTATTTAGTATAGCTTTAAATTGAGGAATTCGATGTTGCCAAATTGCTGGATCCGCCTCTGATCTCCACTGAGTCCAGGGACCATGTGCAGAGTGACCCAGGAGCCTATTCTATGAGTCAAACAAAATTACACTTTTCGCTCTATTGGAATTTTTTTCAAGAAGGGTTACAGCCCCTCCCCCAAGTTCTGAGAAAAGAATCGTTTTGCCTGCATGTTGGCAACAGTATAGCACCATACATGGAATCTCATAAAATGGTATGCATCTAGATTTGACACTCTGAAATGAACACTGACATTGGAAAGCGTGAAGTCTTGGTCGAAAAAGGGGGTTTGGGGAGGTCCTGAAATGGCCATACCAACCAAGACCATACTTGCCAAGAAACTTCGAAGAGTGATTGGTGTTTTCAAGTCTCTCAAAACTCTACTTTTAACTAATATTTTGCCTTTTGCATTGTCATTAATGATTTTGGCGTAATGAATGATTATGGGCGCATACCAATTTTTATGAGATATGGTGCATTACTGTTGCTAAAATGCAGGTAAAATAATTCAATTTCTAGAAGTTTGAGGCGGGGAAGGGGGCTGCAGCCCTCCTAAAAATAACAATTGCAATACTTGAAAAAATTTCATGGGATAAAAAGGTCTTCTTTTGACATGAAGAACACGATCCTCCAGTCTGACGGGTTTACTTTGTATCAGTCTGCATTCTAGAGATTCCGCACTTAAAATTTGATGTCATGAAAAAGTTGAATATTCGGAGTTCAACGCAATTTTTCGTCTAATAATTGGACTATTTCTGTCAAACAGAACTATGTGCATAAAGGCATGAGCCCTGAGACCCATGAGAATAAATGAATAACAGGGCTCATGTCATAATTCACATGGTTCCGTTAGATAGAAATACGTCCAATTATTGATGAGCTACTTGATGAGCAAAAATCTGAAGAAATTGTCCTAGTGATGACTGATGAATGTCGGGATGAGCACTCTGCTGAGCGCGTTTTTTTTTCAGATAAGGCTAAAATTGTAAAACCACTCTCTCAACACTCTTCGATCAGCGATCATCATTGGACGAATTTGAGCGTTAACTCCGAGAGTAACTTTCGCACTTAGGGAAATACCAGTGCGGGGTCTGTAAAATAGATTGCTCCTGTACGGAACTTATCGGTTTGCACGAGCGAAAGTTTTTTTCTCGAGATGAGAAGTCGCAAGTCGGATGAGGAGTCGCGGGGCGGGATCGGAAGCCCGGTAAACATTAGCGGGGAGAGCGGTTTGTGGTGAAAACAAACCTGCGGGGCGACGCGTTATGAGAGTATTTCTTGCGAGTTAAAGGCGCGGCGAGGGATTGAAGGGCCCTCGAACTAAGAACCCACGGCCGGTGCCGCGGCTCCCTGGAAAAGTTGAGGCCGGGCCGGGGCCGGGGCCGTGACGGTCGCAGCGCCGAGACGCCGCGCCGCCGCGCCGATGCCCTGTTGCCGCTTCCCCACCTCGTCCCATTCTACATCAGTGGCGAGGCGTAAATGATCGATTATCGATAATTCCTCGTTTGAAGCTATGGTAAAGAATCATTTATTAGGGTGTTCATTGCGAACACCCTGATAATCAATCCTTTTTCATAGATTTAAATGGAAGATCGATCGACATATTGCAAATCTGCCACGCCACTGATCTACATGTCTTATACAATGGATCAAATGGACGTATTTCTATCAAACAAAACTATGTGCATTATGACGTGAGCCCTGTTATCCATGTATTCTTATGGGTCTCAGGGCTCATGTCTAAATGCACATAGTTCCGTTTGACAGAAATACGTCCAAATGGCCCAAGTTTACCAGAAAAGAAGTAAAGAACCAAGCCTCGTCAGCTTTTGCCAATTTTAACTTTGCAGTTTAATTTTTTACAAGAGGACGTTTCTATGGATTCCTCTGAAAATGTTAAGGAAATTGGCTCGTACTACGCAGAAAATCCACTGAAATTTGCATGAAAATCTGCACAACCCTTTTCATGTAAAAAATTGAATTTCCCGATTAATTTTGACAAAAACTGATGTGGCTTGGTTCCTTTCTGCTTAAAGTGATTTAGATGGATGCTGCAGTCATGGGAACTAGTTGAGATAAAAGGTCGACCGAGTTCAACGGAAAGGCACTACGTCAAGTCAGCGTCGAACTGTGAGGAAAAGGTTTACAAGTATATTTCTCCCTTAGACTCGATGTAAGGAATGAAGTTAAACTCTTATTTTAACCAGAGACAATATATTTCAAAAACGGCCGCGCTGACGATCTTAACCGATGCTATCGGGTGAGGCAGAGGTCAAGTTCGGAGACCAGCGCTAAGACTCACCCAACATTGGTTGATCCGTAACTTGTTAAACAAAGAATCAGATGAAAATCTCCTGATAAAGATTGACAAATGTCGAGGTAAGCACTTTCTTGGACAATAGTTTAAAAATTGAATTTGGATTCCTCACCCAATTGCTCGCTTCCAATTCATCAGTTATCATTAGCGAGACCGAAAGTTGCCTTCCGAAAGTGACTATTGCAGTATGGGGTCTCTAAAATCTTTGAGGTCTCTAAATTTGCAAATTTATCCGCAAAAATTGGGGATTTTTTTGTGAGGAAATTCGGAAAACAGGCCATAAAGCAAGAACGCAATATTTCAAAAGTGGTGAGGATTTTGAGAAAGAGAGAGAGAGAAAAAAAAAACCGATTTTCAATTCAAGATATCAGACCCTAGCTGCATGCCGCTATGATCCACAAGGAGACACAAAAGATTTACGCAATACTTTTGACAACACCGATAGGAGGACTGGAAGACAACCTTAAAATGATGGTCTTGAAGGGGTGATAGAGCGGAGGGGGTGGCGGCACACGGCAGACGCAAGAAATAGGCATGAGATCTTAACGGATGAAGTGACACAAGAGTCATTAAAACGGATCTTCTAGAGCGGCTTCACCATCTTATGCTTGGGAGGCCCATAAAACGCAGAAAAAGAGAGGGAACTGTGTGTTTTAGCAATAGTGTTGAGTGCCGGCCACATTGCCAGCTTTACCATTACTCAAACTTTACTTCATGTTAAAAATTGTAATTTTTTTGGGAGTTTGGAAGCACTTTGGAGTTGCGAAGCGCGCACCTTCAGAGGCGGGAAGGGTGGTCTGCGTCTGGGATTCAGGGATGTTTTGAGGGAAAATACGGAGACTACAAAAAATGTTGTGCAATGAAAAAATAACGGCGCGATTTTCGATAATTCGATGATAATGGACTGCATTGCAATTTTGAATGATTTTTACAACAGAAAGATTTTTCGACGTCGTAGTCTGAATGCAGTATTTCTACCGAACTCCGATATGATCAAATCCCGTCGAATTGACCCCTCACACAGAACTTCTTCCAACTTTCATTCCACTCCAAAAATATTTTTCTAGATTTGTTTACCACAGTTCGTATTTTCCCAAACGAATGGACGCAGCTAAAATATAACGCTGCAACATTCCACTCTGCAATCATATTTTCACTGTGAAACTGTTGGGCATTTCTAAATGGATTGCATTCTGCAAAAAGGAACCAAGAGCATTTCAATGTCGCTGGTTGTGCAAATTTTTTACCAGGCAAATATAAACTATTCATCTAAACAAGTTTTATTTTCATTCTCAATGAACTATACATTCAAAAGAAAAAAAAATGTATCTCATGATTCCAGTAATTTCATTGCAAAAAATGTAAGTTGTACAATTTTCGCAAGTTTGGAATGCTCTTCGTTCTTTTTGCAAAATGCACTCCAATGACAATTTCACCGATTTTTCTTCGGAGTAAAGTGGAAAAAAATAAGATGATCAAATGTATTCCAGAAGCAATTTCGTTGTTTCTCAGATAAAGTAAAACAACTTAATTCCAAAGTTTCAAAATGAACGCAAACAACTTAGAAACCTAACGACAAAATTACCGACATATCCGTACTCTGCCGTGCTAAGAAAGAACGCCTTAAGAACATTTGACAGTTGCCGAATTTCTCTCGATAAAACATATATTTATGACAACATTCATGCATATTTTTCCTTGAAATTTTCAGACATTTCAGACTAAATTGCGTGCAAAATTGTAAGCAAATTTTGGGAAAAAATATTTACAATTTTCGTTATAAAGTCGGTGTTTATCGAAAGAAACGTGGCAGCGTCTGAGGGCTCATACGGTGTTTTCCTTAGGACGGCAGTACTCTTCCTATGTAGGTGCTCTAGATTCACCTCAAAACGACACGGTGCCATTCTGCTTAGTCGAGTCGGACATCTGCGAATAAAAAATAAGACGAAAGCGGGCCGCGATCCTTGCGCGGGAGGCGGGGCGGGGGCGGCGAGGAGGCGAGTCCTGCGATAACTCGAAGCTCGCGAAGCTTAAAGCGTGACATTAGAGAATGAAAAGCTCGTCTGGCGCGCGACAAAGAGACAAATTGAGGAGACACAATGCCTAGTTTCCAGGGACATTTATACGAGCGCAGACACGGTAGCTCCTAGGATCGGCAGACGGATGAATATTCCGTTTCCAAATGAAAAAGAACTGCCTCATCTCGCCGCGTTGCCGATTCGCCCGGAAATCTCCTCACTGAAAAAAGTATGGTCCCATTTACTATGAGTCTACTTGATTTTTTACACAATGATACTATTTATTGAAAATAACCAGAATTATAGTATTTATCACAAGATATCAAGTGACTCTTACCATAACATGGTAAATGCTACCATAGAATCCGGTGTTTATAACCATACTCGTACATTGTGTCAGATTATGGTAAAATCTACCATATTTTTTTTAGTGTTCTTGGTCGAGTCAGAGACAATATGGACCGAGTTTATCAGAAAAATTTTTCGGTTAGACGCTTCTGAGCTCGTTTTCGCAAAACTCATTTATGCACTTACTGCTCTCTTCGCTATCACGGCAGATTTTGTCTCTGATCCTCGCGGAGCTCTGCCGTGCTGAAGGAAGAACGCCGTATGAACATCCTAGAATTGCCAAATTTCCTTCAATAAAATGTTTATTTTTGAGGAAAGTTATGAATATTTTTCCTTGAAATTTTCAGAAACTATAGGTGAAACTGCAGACAACATTATCTGAAAAATCGGAAGAAAAATATTTATAATTTTACCAGGAAATTTGTGTTTTAGAAATGGAAATTTGGCGACGCCTGAAGTTTCCATACGACGTTTTTCCTTAGCACGGGAGACCTGGTGACATGTTGCGGGATGCGGATGCGGCAACCTGGCGGACGAGATTCATGCTACGTGCACACGAGCGACATTTGAAATATTGATCGCGGATTGCGCGGCCGGCGTGATACACACGGAGATAGCGGGGCCTTTCAGAATCTGATAAACCTCCGCTAAAGGCCGTAACATAACGCATAAAGACCTCTCTTCCCACACCTGAGCAACCCGAGCTCAGCCTTTGTTCTGCGAGCCGATCCCGGACTCTCAAGGAGTCTCCGACTCGATCCGGAGGAAATTAGCGCTTACGCTCGAGAATGGAAATGCACGACATAGTACTGCCGTGCTAAGGAGGAACGCCGTATGAGCCTTCAGACGTTGCCAAGTTTCCTCTGATAAATACCGAATTTACTGGGAAAATTGCGAATGTTATTTTCCAAAATTTTCAGACAATTCGTATTATCCCTCACGAAAGAACGTAACTACATTTCAACGTTGTAAAATTTCCTCCTCGCAAATCGCTTATTAATCAAAAGAATTTGGGGCTTTTCTAACTGAAAATTTTCCTTATTTTCCCATAGATTCCCTGCAAACATCAGAACAATTTTGGAAACAAATTACAGGGGTGATTTTTTGAAAAATAAAGTAAATTGTTTATGTCAAATTGGCAACATTGGAATGGAGTTACGTTCCTTCGTGCGGGAGACGACGAATTTTGTACGCAATTTAATCTGAAACATCCGTAAATTTCAAGGGAAATATGTATAAATGTCGTCAAAAATACATGTTTTATCGTGGGAAATTTGGCAACTCTCGAATGTTCTGACGGCGTTCTTCCTTGGCACGGTAGAGTAAGGCACTGTTCCGATGTTACGTTACGGCGTCACGCACTTGTGGGACGCGTGACAGGAGGACGGCTCTCGTCGTCTCAGAGAGAGAGAAAGAGGCTAATCAAAAAAGTTGTTTTAAATATGAGTCCTAACGTTTCGAATGGAAGGCTCCAATTTGTTTAAGCGTTATTTTTAAGAATTGAAAATAGTTTAGAGACAATCATAACGTTTTTTGCGAAAGATATTCAATGGAGATAAATTTTTAAACACAGGCTTACGGAAAAAATAATGCGGAAATTTTGAGGGCAAAAACATCTACAAGAGGAGAGAAAACGGCAGAGACGAGTTTCCTTAATTTTCACAACCGATTGAACCATTACCGGGAGGAGGGTTGGGGGGGGGGTGGCCTGAGGCTGAGCGCTAGAGAAAAATTGAGCATCAAAACAATATTGCACGGAACATAGGGTCGAACGAAGATCGGGTAGAATTTTAACATAATAAGACCATAATATGAATGTTGCCTCGCCGGCACACAGTGGATCGAATCGATTAGGGAGGTCGGACATGGAATATTTGACTAAAACTGCATATTTTGATGTTTATCTCGTCACATTTATAAATCCATAGGGGTGCATTTAGAAAGAAATTTTTACAAGGAAACCAATGAAACCACTTTTAGAACCTCAAAGTTTTGTATTAGTGGAGTTATACGCGTTTAAAGTGTCTAAATTTTGTCCGACCTCTCCTATTAACTTGACCCACTGTGCGGCATCCCGGATTCAGTTGCGGTTCCCTCTCTCGGTTTCTTGCCAACGACTTAATCAGCCCTTATGGATGAAAAGGACGTAACTTGAAGGAGAACCCTTCGCAAATACGACTGTTTTCCGAGGACGGCTGTCTTTGCTAAACCCTTCCCTTAACCTCTCACCACGGCACCACGGAGCGTGTCACATATACGTGCCTTTTAAGCACCGAAAAATTACTTAGATCAGTTGATCCGAAAATTAACCGACTTGGAAAGTACAGCAATCGGGATATTCATACAATTGTACTTTGATGGTTTAGGCTTGATAATTCACAAAAAATAATTGTTCAAACGCCAAATTTCTACGTAAAATATTAACGGATATATCCTGCATATGAAACGACGGGTATGACGCCATCCACTGCGAAAGAGCATACTAGGGTTTCCTCCACTTCTCTCTTCGATATATTTAATTTGGGCAAATTTGTTATTAACATGCGTTCGCCGAATATTTTACGTAATTCTGACTTCAGGGTCTCTCTAAAAAAATTATGCTGGCTTCAGGCAATTCCTCCAGAGGCTGATAATCATTAAATGTAGGTACGTTAAAACTATCCCTAATTCGTCATTCAAATTACATCTCGTTTCAGTATGCAGCCAATCAGAATAAAAACCATGATACAACTTATCAATGCATTCTGAATGGTGCATTGCTGCGTCAGCGACGTGATCAAAGCTATTTAAAACTCGTGTTCGTATCAGTTTATAGCCTATACCTCCTCAAGATTTTCAATTTTTTTAAGCTGTGTAGTTTTACTGACAAACTAATAAACGCTGTCTCTTTACGTCGAAATTTTCCTCTGATGTGAGTTTTTTTCATGCGTGAAATTTACTCGCATTAGCTTCTGCTTCTTGTATTTATTCAATTTATTTGAATATTTTTGTCTGCACTCTGCATGAACCGTTCCATCAATTTTACCCAGTCATTCTTCAAACTCATTATCTCTCCTCTATTTCTACAGTTTCGTTCAGTGCCGTATTATCGTCTCTAATCTTGTCAAAAATAGTGTGGTCGTTGGTCGGCGCAAAAATCATATTAGCGCCTACAAGGGCACAGGAATACTTTACGCATTGCGCGACACACAGTGTGGTCGCCGGTCAGCGCGGAGCACATAGTAGCGCCTACAAGAGGGCAGGAATACTTCACGCATTGCTCCTAACACAGTGCGGTCTCGCGCGCCGTTTCGGAGTCTGGGAAGCGCGGAGATCGTCGCGGCACTCCTAAGGAGATTGACGTGCTCTCTGCAAAATAGACGTTTACGCCTTTTCTGTTCAAGATAAAGCAAAATGGACAGAATTTTCGTGACAAGTGACCTAGCCTCATCATCTCAATCAGAATTGACATTTGACAATTTCCAAAATTCAATGTTTCAAATTGCAACCCCTTTAGGCCATGGCGCAAGGGTCTAGGGATGGTTTTGGGATCCGGAATATTTGGGAGCTTCTTTTAAGCTCATTTGGCGACAGTCAAAGTCAGGTTGAGCGCTCCACCCTATTATGAATTAAGCTGTTAGGTTATTCAAATCACTAATTAAACATTTAAACTGTTTTGCATTTAGCGGCACCATTATAAACATGAATAATACGTTTAATTGTTTAGCCAAATGTGAATTCTGTTTAATTTTTTCATAAAAATTGACATGGATATATTTTCGTAGATACGCTTTAGGTGTTCATCCATCCCCAGATCACTCAGACAGCACACAACGCACAAAGTAATACATAATGCAAAACACAAATTGTATAGATGTTACATTTGAATCTGTGAGAACGAAAACACACCAACTCGAAAAAATGAAAATAATCAAGACACACACAGAAGTGCATATAAGGTGAAGAAGTTAGTCGAAGAAAAAGATTTTTGGTTCCTAAAAGCAAGTATTTAAGGAAACTTTAAATGTCCAAGTTGGCACAGATACGGTAACTTCAATAACCTTTATGAAAATTGTCTGTCCGTAGTGAAAAGAGAGCATTTTCTAGGTACCGAGTTGGTGTGTTTTCGTTCTCACTGATTCATTTAGAAAGCGATGTAACTAAAGAAAAATGAAATCATGTAGTTATCTATGCGTTTTGTAATGCTTCAAAGCTCTGCGTACGTGTGATAATCCATAATTCCATGTAGCGCACAATGTATGTAAATTTTTATCAAAGTGAAACAACCTGAATTACAGAGCTCTAACTGAAATCAAACTTATTATTCATGCATAAAACGCATAGGGAACAAGGCGGAAATAAAGGACAAGATCATGGAAGCTGCATCGTAGGTGGTAAAACCATTGAGAGAGGCAATAAAGTAAGAAGTTAATGAGAATTAATCAAGGGGCTTCAAGTGCCGCGCATTCAAAGCTCCTTGATTTGTAGAGGGAGCTCTCACAGAGTTACGCTTTTCTGTGTCAGATTTGCTGATTTCATACATACAGTTATTTTCCCCGAGTTGGAAAGTTTCGAGACAGCCCGAGTTTTTCATTCTCTTAATGCGTTTGTTTAAAGAAAGTTATGGCACAAGTTAAGGGCTTCCCGAGAGTGCTGACAGCGATCGCGAAAATAACTTGGAGTAGAATGCGCTGCGGAGAGGCAGCCGACTTAAGTTTATGACGAACATTCATTTCCCGCCGTGTCGATACGCCGAGTGTTTTCTTCCGAAAACCGGGGAGGGAAAAATATATTAGCGAGATCCCTCCAGTTAAGCTCGCTAAATAGAGGCGCAGAGAAATTAGTTTCTCCGATCCGCGCTGCGTTCCTTCGGGCTCGGATTATGTGATGCGAATCTAGATTCAATACCTTCCCGGACAGCACAATGACGCTTAAAAGATACTTCTGAAATATCTCTGGAAACAATAACATGTTTTACGCATGTTCCTAAAAAACGGGGATAAACTCAAATATTTCAAAAACTCCTCTTTGAAAAGGTCAAGGAGATGTAGGGTGGTTAGTTTAAGCGTTTGTAATATGTTTGTAAAGTTATTTTTCAAAAATTTTTAGAAAAAATCACATGTTTATAAGTCAATAAATTACAAGGACATCTTTAAAGTAATTATTTAATTACTTTGAAAACGTTCCAAAAAAGTTGCAAGAAAATATTTTTGAAATTGAAAATGAAATAATGATTAAACATTCGTTTTTTGACTTCAAAAGTGTTTTTTTTTTTTCTTCTTTTATAATAGGTTTCTAAGAAACATGTTAATTAATTAAGTCTTTCTACCTTTTATCAAGTTTAAGTACTTTTTCTTATTTCGTCCTTAATTTTCTTAACGTTACATCATCATCATCATCATCATCATCATCATCATTTGTATAAAATTGTACAGAATGGATTAGAGCAGGGCCCTCTTCTGAAAGCTGTAAAAGGACGTATTCCGATGACATTCAAATGATTCGCCCCTCTCGTATATCCCTGGGCGCTAAATGAGGCCTGGATAGGCTGATACGATCTAAAAAGTAATTTTTCTCCTCGCTTTCCACCGGTTCCGCGTGTCAATGCCGTTTTTCATCCGAGAGGTTGTCGAATCGAGCGATATTTTCATAATTATAAGCGAAAGCAAATAACGACCGATTTCTCGGCGCACTTGGCTGCCGCGGTTCCATCCGTCGATTGACGTGTCTCCTGCAACCGCTGATAAAAAACATTCTCATCTCCGGCGAAAAGTGCAGAACAAGTAAACGCTCTCAGGAAAAACCGTGATCGACACAATTTCACTATTCGTTTCATGACAGCGGTTGTGAGTTCGTGCGAAAAAAAAATCGATTTCCCCGGTCCCGAGCGAAGGTGCGCGGTGCTTTTACGATGGAGGGATGTCAATCTTTAATAACGGGCTCTGAATGATGGATGATACCTTTGCGCAATGATTCCGTCGCTCTGAGCCCGGGTTCCAGCGGCGCATAAACTATTCACGGCTCAAATAAGCCCATCAGATAATCCCGTGACGGGGGAGTATTGTTCTTGCGATTTTGCCTCTTTTTGACCGAGTTCACCTCTCGGATGGACCTTCCTAAACTTAACGAAATATCCATAGTCCATGTTCATGGCGACGCACAGTGAATCGAGTCAATTAGAGACAATTAGAGAGGTCGGACATGAAATTGTTTACTAAAACTTCAAATTTGATGTTTTTTGGTCACATTTTGAATTTCAAGGGATGCTTTACGAGGCAAATTTTACTAAAAAACCAATAAATTCGCTTTTAGAACCTCAACGTTTCGTATGAACGGAGTTATAAGCGTTCAAAGTTTCCGAATCTTGTGCGACCTTTTCTACTGACTCGATCCACTTTGTGACGGTTCAAAATTCCTGGTGTTCTTTTTCTTACAAGGAATATTTGGAGAGTTTAACTTATGGTCTGGAAAATCTGAGGACAATGGGCTACAATTTTTGACAAGATGGCTGCATGAAAGTAAGATTTAGATGAATAAAAGTGAAAAATGTTTATCTCAGATTGCGACGTTAAAATTGGCAAATATTTTAGTCATTTCACCGAAAACTAACCAATACATTTGATAATATTTTCTGTAAATTTTCTTCACTCATTATGAAAGAAAAACTGTAAACAATTGCAAGGAAACATTTTGATCCGTTTTCCTTGAGGAAAATAAAACATCGTCGGAGATTTATAAAAGTAGCAATCAAGACACGGAGCAGACAATCCACGGAGAGCCATAGATTTTCAAAAAAATTATTTTTCATGTAATACCCTAACCTATTTTACATTCAAACTTTCGGCAAAAAGTTTTTGACCTAAAAAATCGATTGATTCTATGAATTGAGTGTGGGTAAAGAGTGTAGCAAATTGCAGTATGCAAAGGTTAGTCACTTTTACAATGCATCAGAATGCCCTGCGATATCTTACCGCCACTAGAATCTGTTAAGGTAGAGATTTTCTGAAAGCTGGCATATTTACAACTCTTTCTTTTATTCAATGAGTACCTTGTGAACTGAGAAAGAAAATTATGGTCTTTATTAAAATAAGTCCAACATTTAGGGGAAAACGCCTCGATTCAAAGTTCATGAACGAATAAAATTTGGTTTCATCACAATAAAAATAAGGAACACTTTCGTTATCTTAACAAAACATGATATCGCATGCTATGCTTTGAGTATTGGTTTCCACTTTTCACAAAGCCACGCCTTAGAATTGAAGAGAGGCTTTAACGGGAGCGATTTATCGAAACTCATTCGACCGATTTTCGATAAGTCGCTTGAACTCAAGCTCCCATTTTGCCGTGCTAAGAAAGAACGCCTTATGAACATTCGGGAGTTGCCGGAGACCCCTTCATAAAACATGTATTTTTGACGACATTCGTGCACATTTTCCTTTGTAATTTTCAGATAGGTCCGATTAATTTGCGTAAAAATTTCCTGAAAATTTTGGAAAATATATTCATAATTTTTCCAGAAAATCCGGTTTTTATTGAAGGAAACATGGCAACGTTTGAAGGCTCATACGACGTTCTTCCTTAGCACGGCAGCATTCAGATCGAGCAACCGCACTTATAAGTGAAATCAACGAGAAATTCTATTTTAAAGCGCAGAAACGAAGATGGAATCAACTCGGAAGCTCATGGCGCTGGTGTCTTGAGTCGAGAGAAACAAAGGCGTGCGACTTTTTTATAGACATTTTAATCGGTGGTAGGCCTGCTTTATCCAGGAGCTTCAGCTGCACTCGTCGCCTCGGACTAACGGGCGTTAATGGGTGCATTATCGCCAGCATCGCGGGGCCCGACTTACTTTTTCGCGGTTCCATAATTGCTTTCGGCGCGCATCTGTTAATAGCTTCCTCCGAGCTTTTGTCGAGTATTATAATTTCTTTCGGGGAGTAAGTGCTCCTCAACAATAAAAATTTCATGGCCGTGTTAATGCCGCCCTAAAGGACTCCACGCAGGGTGTATCGTCGCGTCGCGCAGTGGGTCGAATCAATAGCAGAGGTCGGACAAAATTTCGAAACTTTAAACGCTTATTATTGCGTCTGTACAAAATTTCGAGATGCTGAAAGTGGTTTCAGTAGTTGTCTCGTGAAATTTTCCCCTAGAAACACCAGTTCAAATGTAAAATGTGACGGAATAAACATGAAATTTGATTAGTAGTAAAAAATTTTACGTCTGACCTCTCTGATTGAATCGATCCACTGTGCGCTGTCTCACTTAGTCGCCCAGACCCCCAGACCTCCGTTCCGGACGGACTTTAATGATCTAATTAAATGGAAGGATTGAGAGGCCCTCCGAATATGAAGGATAATTAAAAGACTGGCACAATTCTTATTGGGATATTGAAGACCAAGAGCAAATTAATTCGCATTTTCTACGAAGGTAAATCTTACGGACCAGCTTAAAAGTCGGCTCTAGATTCAATATATTTTGAAGATCCTACGGACTGATTGTTGAAATCGTAGACAAAGCGATAGATAAAGAAGACTAAAAGGATAAGGAGGGGTCCTACTGGTGGAAGCAGGTGGTTGCAATGGACAAAGGAGGTAGGTAATGTCTCTGGGAAGATCGACATGATGTAAAGTTACTTTCAACGCTTCAATTTGCCTGATAATGACTCATGACTAAACAGAGACCCCATGTTCCCCAGGGTTATCGGTCCATTTTTCCTGAAAATCGAAGACTCATTAAAATCAGTTCATTTTGATCGACGTTTTGATTGAGATTTCTCTCTCCAACGAAGATGCTTCTGTAACAGGGGAAACTTTTTGATCCAGCAAACAAATCCCAACTCAAACAGGACATAAGAAGATAGTAGTGTTGGTTTGTCTTTGATTAACGCCGCTTATGAAAAATTCTAACACCTACAGTTTCCATCGTTAATACACTTCAAGATTCGAACATAGTGAATTTCTATGAGCTCGGATGCACAAATCGCAAAATATTAAAAATAAGTACACACAGTGAGATTTTAAACCATGCTATTCTATCACGATTTTAATTGAATTTACTTTTCCTCTGATATACTTTTACACATTCGTTTCCTTTCCGTTGCGATGTTTACTGGAATCTATCAAGGAAATTCCGCACCGCGGCAAGAAATCGAGGGCAGATTTTAGAGAAGGGTGGAAGGCTAGGAGGGGGGCTTAAAGTCACTAACAATTAACACCCCCGCACGAAAATTGTTTTTCGAAGGTGCTTCAAAGTGCAATTTATAATCGACGGAGCAGCCATTCATCTTAGAACAACTGCGGCTGGCAGAATAGTTAATCTTCGATAGCGTTAATTATCGGTTTCGGATCGTTTCGTTGCTCCGCTGCTCAAATATGGAGGAGGCTCCTCTTGTAATATTAACGTTTAAGTCAGGTTCCAACCCGGAAGTCGAACCTTCATGGAAATAAGACGATTTGGACTTCATTTTCCAAGAAGGAACTGCAATTTCTAGTTCCTCTATAAAAGCTCATATACGCTTGGCGAGACGACTGACACATATGTTGTTTTCAAAATGAATCAGAAGCAGTAGCCCCTTATTGCAAAATGCGGTTCAGTGCTAAAATGTATCGGTAGCACAATTAGCGTCTTAGCGGCAAAGAAGAGATAATTAGGGATTTCTGAACTGGCAACCTGAAAATGATCCCTCAGAAATCTAGCAGAACGACGAGCTAATCACAAAAAAATATTCAAAAAGCTCCTTTTTAATTTTTTTATTTTTAAAGTTTCATTTTTACTTTTATGTACATACATTTTGCGATAAGAAACTACTGTTTCGCAGTAATTTTGAAAACAATATTATAGTTGAATCCCAGACAAAAAAAATGCGTCCCCAGTCGAAGGTTCCGAAATTGACGTAAACAAATCCACTTTTTTTACCATGCACCTGTGCATTCCTTGTCAAAAATATGTCTGATTTTTGCATGGGATCAGAGAAAAAAACGGTAAAATTTTCAGTTAGAAATGTATAAGATTCTTCCGGTGAAAATATAATTTACGAGAGCAAATTTGGCAACGTTGTAATGTAGTTACGTTCTTTCGTGAGGGAAACGGCGGTGAGTGCCATTAGTTTTTCTTTGCAAATAGGTGATGGCATGGATGATTTTATGGATGAGCTAGAACTATTAATTCTTCATTGCAAATTCCACTTAAAGCAAATATTATACGAGAGTGCAGTATATGCTACGAGGATTCTCATTTTTAAGCGTGCCAGTAGGGCTCGCTTTTTGAAATCACTCGGATGTACCATAGTACAGCACACCGATCAACCAATGCTATTCAACGGGCCGTCCAAATATTTTTTTCCTCGGACCCGCGTTTTCTTGTCTTTGAACCATTATACTGTCAAGCCCTGATGGTCTCTTACCAAAAAACCGAATGAACTGCTAATTGGTAGAGTACCTATATTGAGAGAGTATGGCCACTGGGCCCCATGGAGAGGCTTAGGACCCAAAAATGGCGGTGCTTTGTTTTGGTTTTTGTGGATGGGAGGGGGGTCATTGCCAACTTTTGACGGTTATCACCAACCGCACTTGCTGCCAACCTTACTACATCTAAGATAATTTTTCTCAAAAATTGCACACGATTAGCCTTACAAATATGTAAAGATGTCGCAATAGTGCATTTGAGTAAATTTCTCGTTACGATAAGCAAAGAAAACTACATTTTGAGTCATTTTGCATTAAATTAATTTATGGCGTCCGCCATTTTTGGGTCCTAAGGGCTCCATTTAGCCTAAGATGGCTGAGCCAATCAGAGGTGGTAACCCCAGTAGCCATACTCTCTCAATATAGGTACTCTACTAATTGGGAACCCTTGAGAACATTTTCCTGTCAAAACCGTATTATTTCATTTGACAAAAACCTCATAGAAGCTTTCTTACGCTCGGAGGACTCAACTCTAGAACCTTCTTTCCCGCCAAAACTGTTTAGCCAATGAGCGTCTTGCACTGCAAGTGCAATCTGTGATGAGCCTCGTGACTCTTTATACCATGTACTAACCGTGGCCCCTGCAGAAATCCACTCAAACCACTGCAGTTATCTCCCGATATAGCTTTGGGTGTCAGGTTTCGAGCAAGGCAATAAAAGACGGCGAGGAGAGGGTCGCCTCGTCGAACTTATTATCTTCCACGCCCGATTAACCATTCACCGTGACGCCAGGATCCACCAAATTTTCACAAAAATTGTTTTCCGTCTATTTAGCGAGTTTTTCCTTACTTTCCGTTAAAGTACAAATAAAAAGAGACCTCATTTGTAAAAATCGGCCGAATAGGAGAGAAGTTACAGTTCGAAATCCAAAAGAGATTAACTCAACGCTATTTCGATGCACGGCAGTTCGCCCAAATCACGGTCGTGCGAAATGCCGCATATCAGCTTAAAATCAAGATAATTGGACGGAATCTTTAAAATCAATTTACATTCAACGTTCATGAATCAATATTTTCTCCCAAATTTAGCAAAAAGTACCAATTGATGCAAATAACAAAGACGTGAAAATAGTAGGTATGTGTCCAACATTTTAGTTATTCGGCACTTTTTTCCAACATATTCATGTTGGATTTTTCTGCTTGTTTTTATATCATTTAAAAAAGAAATATAATTGAAATTGTCACTAGGCTCTCTCAAATGAATGACACCATACTCTTTTGAAACTGATTATTACTTATAATTAAAATGTTTAAATAAATTTCGGCATAGTTAATGAGGTGTCGGCTCGGAGGCCTTTTTTACCGCTACTACGGCCCAAGAACTCTGATCAAAGTAAACGTCAAAAACTTGAAGATGAACATTAACGAAGAGAGGGAAGGTATCCTGGTCCAGAGCCTGTTTTTAATTTATGGTTTGATCATAATTCATGAGTGGCCTTCGGAAGGATTATTGCTTCCACTTTGAAGAACAAGCGTACAAAATCCTTCCTCTTTTTTCAGCCCCGCGTTTCTTGTTATTCATGAGCTACTGCCAGGTATAAATACGTGATAATAACATCCGCCAAGTCTTCCGTGCTGGGGAAAAAACACCATATGGACATTCAAACGTTGTCAAATTTCTTTCTAAAAATGACGAAAATTCTGAAGAGTATGTAAATTATCCTTGCTGGGAATTTTCGGAAACTTTTAATCGCAATTTGCTCGGGGGTTCCTGAAGTGTTGCCCGGACCATATCCGCAACTTTTCATGAAAACACATTTTTTATCGACAGAAATCTGGCAACCTCGGAAAGCTCATACGGTGTTCTTTCTTGGTAAGACAGAGGTGACTTCCTCCTCGGTGCAGCCTTCTCAGTTCTGCGTATTATTCTATGTATTATGTATCCAGCGTTCTTAATAAAACCTCCTGATGAATATTCATGAAGGCGCTTTCTTTTATACGGAAAAAAAGTTTTAATTATCCCCAGTTTCGGGATGAAAGGGTGTCTGTGCATGTTGCGAATGTCAGATTGGCGTAGAAAGGTCAACTCGACATGCTATTATACATAAATAATACAATAATTCTCGGCTTGTCTCCGGCATCCTCGCTGCATGTTCTCTCGAAGAGGAATAAGTAATGCGAGGCGCGTCCTCATTTTCTGTTGGTTGGATAAATTAGTTCAAATGATGAGGTGGTCCCTTTGAAGCGCTAAAGTAGCATAGATCATTCCGTTTTAAACGAGGTTTTATGAGCGACCGATTTGTTAATCTCTATTATTGCGCTTGCGTTGTCAGGGAATAAGAAAAACCAAATGTTCACTTTTTGGTCCCAAACTCAGGTTGTTACGAGAAACCTCTCAAAAAAGCTTATATCACTGATAATTCTTTTTATGAAAGCTTCTCTCCCATCACTTCTTCTAAATAGATTTAACTGCAATACTAACTAACTGGTAAATTTTTCAACTTTAAAATACATCATTTCCTCTGAGCGTACTTAAATGATTTCTGGTAGGAATGTGCCCGTGTTACATTTGTTCACGTTAAACCATTTGAAATAAATTAGCCGTTTAAAAGCTTATAACAGACAAATTTTGCTTGAAATGTTAAGGTTCCTGATTTAAAGCGACGGAAAGAAATTCTACAAAAAAGAGGGAGGCGTTCAAATCTACATGTACCTTTGCCGAAAATCTTCGGGTTTTTTACATTGAAAAGACGAGTGGAAGATTTACGATGCAAAAATAATAAGTCGTTTGACGTTATCCTGAAATGGTGTGCAATGGTTTAATATACATTATTGAGAAACATTTTTGCTTAAAGCAAGAGAAATTTGCGTAAATCTCCCCTTGACAGGATGATTACAGTAAATTGAAAAGGGATTCAATAACTTGATTTTAAAGGAATCCCGCATTAAGAAAGTAGAAATGTGTGGACCAAAGTTGGTGTTCAGTGTTCACTGATCCACATCGAGCAATTATTATTATTATTATTCGGTTTGTGAAACCGAACATTCTATTCGTCGGATCAAACTTTCAGTGCTTAGGATCAAACTTTTGGATTGAGGCGTAGCTGAAAAAAGAGGTTCAGGGAAAAGCTTCGAACGTATGGTTATTCGAATCGAACGTTTGGTCAGACAAAAAAGAGTGTTCAGTCGATTAGAGTACGACATTTTTTTTTGTTTTGATAAAAATGATTTGAAGGAAATTTTTGGTGAAATATATTCATCAAAATTCGTTAAGATTCAAAAATCTTCACTTCTTCAGTTGCGTAAGTTAATATGTGATGTTGCTTTACTTTTCTCGGTGAAACGACATTTAATTAGATATTGATGCTACAGTGTTATTCAAAAGTCACGCTCCACTGACCATAACTTTAGTTATAATTATGATATCGACTTGTGGTTTAAGACATTTTTCCTCATATCGAGGGGGAAATTTTTTTAAGGTACTGTCCCGTTTTTGAACCCCTCGGGGAAATGGGACGGGGGGGACTCAAAAATTTCAAAAAACCACCCCTCTCGTGGCCAGTGGTGCGTGACTTTTGAATAACCCTGTATGATAGGAGTAGGAAAAGCACTCACCCCAGGCAATGTCCTTTTCTCATGGAGCTCCCGCTGGGCAACCGCAGCACTCTCCTTGCTCGCGTACGTCAGGAAAGCGCAACCTGCAAAAGCAAATACAACAATACAATACAACAATACAACTGCAAATACACCAAAATAATTAATAAACAAGTTGGTTTTTGCAATCGCTAGCGATAGCAATATTCGTCATGGGAACTTTTGCTTCTGGGATATGAAAATTTTAAGGTACAGTTCGTTTGTAGTATCTTCAGAATTGAAGGGGCTATGTAATTTTGTGTCGACATCTCTTTTTTAACATTTTTAATTTTTTTTCTTTGCATACAAGAAAGCTGTTATTTACCAATTATTTATTTTCGTTGGATTATGTATGGTTTTTGGAAGTTAACGCATTTAACTTTCAGTTTCGTTTTTTCGGCGTAAAGTATGATATTTTTACTCTACGCATATGCCCGAATACGCATCATAAAGTGACCTATGTGCTTCCTAAGTTGCCATTTTTTTCATTCAAATAGATGTAACCGAAATGTTAGATGTGCACTACGTATACTCTTTCATGTCATTGCTTTATTTATTTATTTACTTTTTGCGTAGGTATAAATTGTTATTTTTTGCTGAGTTTTGGAGAAAATATTGCTTTAATAACGTGGAATGTAAATTAATTTTATTGAAAAAAGAAAATACCATCATTAATTTGGGCGAACAGAGAAAATATACATCAATATTTGGGTCAACATCTCCCTGATTATATAAAGGATGAATATATTAGTATTTTTGTATCAAAAAACTTAGTTTGTCTTCAGAGATACGATGATTCTAGTCCCAGTCAATTTGTTTTATTGAAAAAACAAAAAAACAAAAAATAAATAAAAAAAAAAAACAACTGAAATGTTAGACATACTGTTTTCATGTCTTTCTATTTGTATAAATAGGTACTTTTTGCTTAACTTACGAACGTTGAATGCAAATTAACTTTATTGAAAAAAGAAAATAACGTCATTAATTTGGGGGAACATGTGGCTGATTATATGAAGGAGGTATATTCCAGTATTTTTGTTTAACATATTAACTCACGAGAAAATGTTCGTACATTTATCATCTACTATTAATTATTTTTTGATGATTAGTCTAAAACATTCAATACAACCATTAAAAAGTAGTTTTCATCGTCGGGTATCGAACTCCCGATCGCCGGGTGCCCGCACCTAATCAAAAATACGAGACGGTTTAGTCAACTAGGCTATAACGAATCCACGTAGGTGAGAGT
This sequence comes from Bemisia tabaci, assembly GCF_918797505.1. Taxonomy (NCBI): domain Eukaryota; kingdom Metazoa; phylum Arthropoda; class Insecta; order Hemiptera; family Aleyrodidae; genus Bemisia; species Bemisia tabaci. Next base: position 5,007,978 of record NC_092796.1, on the reverse strand, counting down.
AAAAATAGCATTTAAAAGACTCGGGCAATGGGCGGGACTTATCACAAGAGACCTTGACTGCTATTGGGATATGAAGCGCATTGCTGTAGGAGCCATGGTTCGCACTGTTTTAATGCGTCTCGAGGTTCATCCCAGCATGCATTCCGATCGCGGCAGTTGAGCTAAGGCAATATTTGCGTATCCATGAATTAAATCAATCAATCGAGCTCTGATTTTGACTTCTTTATCGGTAACGAGTCCTCCAGAACAATTTTCCACCTTGTACGATGGTTATTATTTCTTTACTTCTATTTTTCAAATTTGAGGTGGGATAATGGCGGCTTCTCAAGAACACCGAGGTAGGCGATCTTTTGCACCAACGAACAGAAAACTGATGGCGAAAAATAGCCAATGAAAACCTCCCAAAAAAAAGAATTTGCCTAAAAACGGAACTTCGTGGTTCTGCGCAGATTTACCAGTCAGACACGACATCTCAAGGTGGAAAAAAACTCGCTGAAAGCGAATTTTAGCAATCAACACAACTTGACGTAGAGACATGATTGGCTAAAAAATACAACGGTTTTTGATACATCGGAAAATCAACCAAAAATCGGAGACTGGGCGAAACGCTCAAGGTCGCAGAGGTATAGGGAATCCCATAGCGAAAGCAACGGAACGATTCTAATATCATGGGGAACTCCGTTCCCATGACAAAAATAATTTATTGCTATCAAAAAACATGAATACATAATGAGGAATTTATTACTGACAAAAATCAGAAATACACCTAATAAGTACTTTATTACTAACAAAGGGGTACGACCCATGACCCCAAATATTCATAAATTTACCAGGAAACTCGCGTTATATCAAAGGATATTTGGCAACGCTAAAATCCTTTCAATAATTATTTATTTACGGATTATACGGCGCTCTTCCTTAGCAAGGCAAAATACTGATTTGGTGGGTTTTCAGCACGATCGCGGGTAACATAAGTCATAATTGCGCATACCTCCTTTACAAAACACCAACCTAGTAGCAGGGACTGTTAAATTTTGACTGTGAAAAAAATATTAAAATGTATAAGTTGGAAGCCCCTTTTGTTATTTTTTAAGTCAAATTCACTCGGTTATTTCCGGTTATAAATACATAAAGATCGTCTACTTTGAAACACCCGCGAAATTCTCCATTATACGCAGATAATCAAACCGGTGAGGTATTCTTGCGTATTGCCCACTTTCCATCCGCACAGTTGAAATTAATTAAGGGAAAGTTGAAATATTTCTAGTCCACTCCGGGCATGAAACTTCACTTTTTCCCAGCGTAAATCATCGGACCCCCCCCCCCCCCCCCCAAATCCCTCGATGGCAGGGCGAGATTGCATAAACGATAATAATTGGCGGGAGGGAGCCGTGCGGGACTGCGGGGGTGTTTTGGCTAACGTGGCGACATAATTTGTTTTAACTCCGCGAGAGCACAACCAATCGGAAACGCCGATAAAGGCGGTGGCGCCCATCCAGTGCACAGCCCCCATGTTGCTAGATTCCCTATGCAGACATTTCGCACGCAAACTAAACGGGCTGTGTTCAGCGGAGCAAATATCATCAAAGCCAGTATTGAAAATATACAGAGTGGAGTGGAGTAGAAATTATCCTTTATTTTACCTTTCCGGGTTCACTGAAAAATGTAATATGTTGTTTTAGCATCTAGGACATCAAAAATGTGTCTGGTGTCCCAAGATGCTGCCTTTACTGTTCCCGCAATCAACTTTACATCCTGTAAATGCAAATTCAACTGCGTTGGAAATCAAGGCAGCATCTTAGGATCACTAGACAAATTGTTGACATCCTAGGTCCTAAAACAGCATACCATTTTTTCAGTGTTTATAAAGTGGCAAAAAGACAAACTTAGGTAAACTATATCAATATCATTTGGTATTTAAATTTTTAGTGCATTCAAGAACTACCCGAGGTTTCACAACTCCTCTATCAGCTTGGACCTTTATTTTTACGTAATTTTACAGAGAATTCCACTTTTTTACGGTCTCATGACATTATTTCGGATTCCTGAAATTCTTTCCAAAATGTTCTTCGTGTCAATGTCTAGGGCCGCCTTATAGACGGACATCGTCGTCTTGGCTAAAGAACGTAACCCCATACCAAGGTCACGGGGTTTCCCCTTGCAAATTCTGTTTTCATGCGAAAGGTATTGAGCGTTCCGAATTTGCAAAATTCACACATTTCCGGCTGATTTACACGTACTAATCAGCAGAGTTTGGTATAGAAATTTCATGGTTAAGTCCCGGTAGGAAATTGTATGGATTCAGTCAATGGAGAATTTGCGCACACAAATTTTATTGTTTCATCTGAGAGTGCTTAATGAGCAGAGTTCGCAGTATTTTTCATAATTTTTTTCTGACATGAGAAATTGGAGAAAATTAGATTGAAAAGATGAAAAAATGTGCCGCCCCATGTCGTCATTTGGCGACATTTTTAATTTGAACACATGCATTTTAGCAGATTAGGTTATTTTGTCACATTATCCTTCAATAATCGTCCAATTTTGAAACCGAGTACCAAGTCCTCGTACTCAGTTTTCCCTGCAGTATCATTTTAAAGATGAAATTTACAGAATCTCAGACACATGCAAATTCTCTATCCTGTGATCTTGAAATGGGGTTACGCGCTTGCGTAATGAGAACGACCAATTCGCTCGGCAAAGGCTGAAAAGAGGTTTTTCGCGAATTCTAAGGTCGTCGCGATGCGATGCCTGGTGCAATGCTGACTCTGGGTGGGAGTAAACATTTCAACTGGATCCATCTGAGCGTGCTAACAACATTTCTCCCGAGTGAACGAGCAACGCACGGACGATTGACTCCGTTCGCGTTTTTTTCCGAGGGGGCTATCGTAAACAACCAACTGTTTTAACTAGCTCGGTATTTTAATAAGTTTGTTGCGTTGACTCGATCCAACCCCCCACCCCCCCCCCCTTTCACAGATCGTGGTTGATTCGGAATCATCGTAACAATACATTTTTGAGGTGGAGCGTTTGCCGAATATCATTCTCAACCCGAATTTGAACCCCCCCCGTAGAACCCCAAGCAATGCATTAGTGACCCCACACCTTTACCTTCCGTATAGTTTAATAGCATCGAAGGATCCAGCAAATTGGCAACATTGTCTTTTCTCCATTTAAACCTATGGGAATGTATCGATTCTTGGAGGGGCCAGGTGCTCCGACAAGAATCGATTTTTTATCATAGGTTTAAACAGAAAAAAGACAATATTGCAAGATTGTTGGATCGGCCTCTGTTTAAAAGTTATTTACGGTAATTATAACACTCAGATTCGCTTGATGATGACTTGTGACCGAAGATTTGATCAATCATTTTAGCAGTCCTAACCCAATTTACATAAAGCCTTGCTAACGGCTTACTCGGACATTCATCAGTTATCATTAGGCGAATTTTATTTGATTTTTTACTCAATAAGTTAGCTTATTAATTATCTGTAAGCGAAAAGTAGTGGAACTTCATGCCCTAGTAAACAAAATATCAGGGGTTAGCTCCTAACATTATGGTACTGCCCGAATTCGTTGGATGATACGGGCATTTACAATGAATTGCGGGTGGACTGCAACGCAAGTTGGGGTAGTACTGCAACATTAGGGTTGGTAACCTAATTTATTGGTAAACAGTTAATTTGAAACACTCATATCATCCAACAACCCAATTCTCTTTCTTTTCGTATTCCGAAGTGAAATTTTGCCGCAATCGAATACATTCCCATTTTAATACAGAAACTTTAATTTTTTTGAGCTTTCGAATTAAAATTCAAACACGAGTTAAAACTGGCTGATCGTGAGTCTTACGGGTATTCCTCGGTTTTTCCACGTCCTCGGCGCCGCGAACAAAATCCCTTTTTTCCACTGCAATCGTTGACGCTGTCCATAACGGCGCGACGGCGCCGCAAATCTACAGCCGGTTACGGAATAAATTAGCTAATCCGAAAAATCAATCGAACGCCGGCGTGGAGTGTTTAACACCCCCCACCCCGCTCCCCCTAACGCGTCCCGGTCCCACCGCGTTCCTAAATTCAGATTTTACGGTAATTCATATTTATCGGCTCAATTATGGCTGCTCGTGCGCCTAACCCCCCCCCTCCACCAATCCCACCCCCATCTCACCCTCTCCCTCTCGCGTTCGGATTATCTCTCTGCCTCGACTGCCGTGCCGGATAAGAACCACCAATCTCGCATGGAAGCCGTACGGAGATATGCTGTTTTTACGAAGCGATCCGTAGGCGGTGGGCGGCGTCGGCGGCGGCGTAGGCGCGGGGGCACCGCTCCGGAGCAGGTACGGCGCCGGCTATATTTCATCTACTTTGTTACTCTCTTTTTAGCACCGCTTACGTTTACGTTCGCCGAACGGCTATGCTCGTAAGGCAAGTTTGTTTCCGATCCGACGCACAGTAGGATCCTGTGCATCGGGGATAGATAAATTCGATGGCTTTGGCTGGATTGCCTAGATTGCCAGATGGGCGGATCTGTAAGTTTACAGACAATCATTCACCAATGCTGCCGTGCTAAGGAAAAACGCCGTATGAGCCCTCAGGCGTTGCCAAATTTTCCCTGGCAAATCACTAATTTTCAGGAATTTTTTTGAACATTTGTCTACCAATTTCTCAGATAATTTTGTTTGTAATTTGATCTAAAACTTCTGAAAATTTCAAGGAAAAATATTCATGATTTTCCTCAAAAATAAACATTTTATCGAAGGAAATTTGGCAGCTCTCGAATGTTCATACGGCGTTCTTCCTTAGCACGGCAGAATGGCTCCGCGAATAAAAGGGCCCAAAAAGGCAGGGAGCAGTTATTTCACATTTTTCATTTGCCGGTGTGGTAGGTAATGCATCCATTGAAATACTTGCCACAACATTCCATAGAGAAAAAAAAGGAGGTGTTTGCATCTTGAGGATTTGTACCCACCTACGTCATCAATGTAAACAAGATGCTCGTTGAGGGTTATGTTGACGCTGTAATAACGGACCATAATGTCCGATTTTTTTACTTAAATCAACTCTTTATATAATTTCAAGCACTTTTTATAGAATGACTTTTTCCCTTAAATTACACCATTTCCAAGAAAATCGACAGGATAAAAACGTCGCTGTACCCAATGACGTCATCAAAGCTATAGATACTCTATGAAAAATTCCAAGATGCCCGAAATGCAAACACCTCCTTTTTTTTCTCTATGACAACATTCTGCCATCCACAGCAAAAACGCCGTGACTACACTCAATATTACCCACATTAAAACGAGTGGCTTGGCGTGAATTGCGATATATCGATTGTTATGCCATTTAAACGTACGGTAAAGAATCGATTATTAATGTGTTTGCTGCGAACACCCTGTTTATCGATCCTTTTCCATAGATTTAAATGGCATATTAATCGATATATCACAATTCATACCACGCCACTGATTAAAACGAAGTTTCTGCCCACGCAGAAAAACAAGATGCAGGTTAAAATTGGCATCACTGAAAATTTGAAAAACTAACATTATTTAACATTTAATATTTTGGTTAAGATGGTTGACTATTTCAATGAGGTTTTTCTACTGATTTAATTTAAGGGTTTGGATAGCCACTAACCCTCCTTTTTTCCCCCTTAATGGACCGAGAGGAGCATAAATTGGACGTATTTATGCTGAAAGGAATTATGCGCATAGGGTTTGCATGCAATATAGTTCCCTTCAGCAGAAATACGTCCAATTCAAAATCTCTAGGAGCTAACAGAGATAGACTGAAGGAACTGGTAATGGTCTGTTCCACCTGAAATTCACTGGGGGGAAAAAAAAAACAAATTGGATCTAGATTCCAGACTCTTGAAAAACTTGACAAGAAAAAGGACTCTTGATTCAATCAGATTTAAGCTTAAATCAAGAACCAAGCCTCTTGATTTGAGCGGATTTCCTTTTGATTTAAGCTTAAATCTGCTTGAATCAAGAGTCCTTTTTCTTGTCCATGTTTTCAAGAGTCTGGACTCTAGATACAATGTGTGTTTTTTTTTCCAGTGTCTGTTCCACCTGAAATTGAAATAAAAAAAAAATATAAAAACAAAAAACTATGGATCGCGGACGGATGAGAAGGGTCTTCAGATGTTCAAACGGAGGAAGGAATTTATTTTCACAACTGGAGATGCGCGGGCGAAGAGACCCGGCTGCTTCTCCGTGGTCCGTTTCCCGAGGGTCCCCTAATCGGTACTTAATGGTAATTAATGTTTTCCGAGAGAGCACCAACGGTGTCCCCAAAAATGCTCTTAATGGACCTTTTTTGGAAGCACTCGAGAATTAAAATCCTCGGCGCGAGAACGACATTTTAATGACTTGGTAATTAATCCCTTTGTCCCTTCCACGCAACGCTTAGACGCAAACAGACGATAACGTGATAATGAGCTTGGCTTCATTACGTATCGGTCTTTGCACACATATACACACCGTTGCCTTTTTGGGAGACAAATATTTGATCTCAGAAAGCATTTTACACACAATTTTCCTTCCTTTTTTTTCATGATTTATCGAAACTTGACGTTCGGCGTTTACGCTCTTCCTCAAGTAAGTCCGCTGAACCCTCCAAGACCCCACGGCAAAACGAGTTGCCGTCAGTTCCAGCAGTGCTAGAGACCCGGTGGCAATCAGTTCAAATTCTGATTTAAGGCGCTGATTGATCGCTGCGCTGACCCACTGAATCAGTTACACGTGAGATCCAACGTTCTTTTTTATGCTGCAAAAGGGATACTAATTTTTCAGCGATTTTTGGCGGTATCAAAAGTATAAACGCCACAAGTTAAAATGAACTCAGAACTATAAAAATTGGGAAAGCTCCGAGTGTTCGGAGGTTAAGTCTATTCGAAGACTTTTCAAGAGGTTGCGAACATCGGTAGAATTTCAAAGAGGTGCGATGGGCCACTAGACAAGGTACTGACTTTAAGCGTCCTAGCACATGTGTCGTAACCAAAATTTCACGTAAAACACGAATATTTGCTGAAACCTACTCCTAAGTAAGATATTAACGGTTTTTTTAACACGTTGGTTACGGAAAATTCGAATTGCCCGGTCACAAGGAACGCAATACTCTACGCGAGCTAAATCGAGCCTTTCAACGGTTTAGGCAGGCTTCTCAATCGAGCATGCTTTCTTTCCTACCCTTTATTGTTCAAAGTGGAAACAATTTTCTGTGGCTGAGCCATAGCGTTAAAATTGAGGTTGCCAGATTTTGTTTCGCAAAGACTGTCATGATAACGTTTAGCGTGCGATGTGAATCAGGTAGAGCATTGAGTTTTCATGAACGGGAGGTTTGAATTCTAGCGTCAAGAAACATCAAATATCTTGGTTAGGAGTCTACTTCAGGAATTTTCGTTGCAAGAATCGTGGTCTACATTAAGTTAAGGTTAGGAAACATGTATCAGAATGTTTAACTTCATATTATCTAGTGGTCTATTCCTACTTGTCACCGAAAGAGTGGTAGAGTATCTACATGGACGTTTAACAGAGAGGAACCAAGCCACATCAGCTATTGCCAAATTTAATGTGCAATTTAATTTTTCAAGAGAGAACGTTTGTCCGGATTCCTTTGAAAATATTAAGGCATTTGCTTCGTGGCATATGGAAAATTCAATGAAATTTGCACAAAAACCTCCACAACTGTTTTCATGTAAAAAATTAAATTGCCGACTGAAATTTGGCGATAGCTGATGTGGCTTGATTCCTTTCTGTTTAACGCGATCCACATAATTGTTTCACGTGGACACGATGTTCTTCCTCGGAGACTCCTGCGTCTGCGATTCCGCTGCGTCCCGACGCTGAGGAAGTCGAGAGTACCTGTATAGCGAGAGTGTGGACAGATCGCTTCATGGAGGTCTTAGGGCCCAAAAGTGCAGCCATCCTTCTAACCAACTTCTAACACACAAAATTTCACTGCCAGTCTGCAAAGTCTGCAAATTCCAATTCTAATCAAGATGGCCAAGAACGTACAGAAATGAGCGTTATTCCGCAAAAATGAGTAAATTTATGCAAAAAATGAGTCAAATACGTGCTTTATAAACGACGGTTCGTAACAATAGTATTAGTAAAATCGTTCTGGATACTTGAAATTCATAGGTCGGCTGCATTTCTGGCCCTAACTTTGTTCGCAGAAGCGTCGGTGAAGGCATGATGGATTTTCGGAGTTTCACACGGAGAAAAAAACCTCGTGCGTGGGATCCGAAGTTTAGGTCATATGGATCTCTGAAGTTTTCGGATTGAGCATCTGAACACTTTAGGTCCAGCTGCTGAGGTTTGGATCACACATCTGAAACTTCAGTTCTTACACCTGAAGTACTTCGGTTTTCACATCCGAACAACTTCGGTTCTCACATCCGAAGCACTTCAGATGTAAGAACTGAAGATTCAGATGTGTGATCCGAACCTCGACAGCTAGACCTAAAGTGTCCAGATGCTCAATCCGAAAACTTCAGAGATCTATATGGACGTATTTTTACCAAACAGACCTATATGGAGGTGAGAAATATGGGGTGTGCTCGTTAGTTCTCTGGCCGTAAGAGTGAATGAGAATAATAAAGCGCCAGTGACGTCAGCGGCAATGATGGAGCCGCGGCCGCGAGACGGAGATCATCGTCGGGGCGCTTTAACTCATGAGCCCTGTCCACAACGCTCTCGTGCCATGCCCGCGGCTCATGAGTCCCGCATTCAGATGACACATAGGTCTGTTTGATAGAATGTAATATCCCGCTTTTCCAATTCTCCAAAAGGAATCACGCCCTCTTTTACATTGTTTCTTATGCAGCTTTCTAGAGCACACCCCATATTTCTCACCTCCGCATAGGTCTGTTTGATAGAAATACGTCCATATGACCTAAACTTCGGGTCCCACGCACGAGGTTTTTTTCTCCGTGCACCTCCGTCCATACTCTGGCTATACAGGTACTCTAAGGTAGCCGATCCCCTCCGACGAAAAACACTGGAAGGCCAGCGGAGCTCGGGAAAAATCCGTTTAATTTGTTGCATAAGTTGGGCGGACCTCGCGCCGACACCGTCCGCGGTTATCTCCGACTTCCGGCGTCCCCCGCCCGTGCGCGGCGCCCGGCGATTTCCGGTCTGCTGCCCGAGAGCCGGAGCCGTACCGGAAATCTTGCCGAGTCTGCCGAGCGCCGCTATCTCCAGGGATCCCGCCGACCGAGCTTTATGAGCCAGGTGCTCCCTTAATGAGGATTTAGAGCGCAGTCCCGAAAGCCCTTCTGCTCTCCACCCGCCTCGCGGCTCCAGCCACTCCAGTTTTTCTCTTTTCGGATATTTTATCGAACCGCCGTAAGGGGCCGTCCATAAATTACATCAGGGTCCTTGGATCGGGGGCGGGGTTCTTGACATGTGCCTGACATTGGGGAGTGGAGGATCAAGTCAAACCGGACGCATGGTTTCCAGGAGTGATCGGCCTCAGTGGGATGATTATTGGAATTGATAGACAAAGCTAAAGACAAAGAAGATTCAGGGAGTATGGAGCGATCTGATTGGTTGACATGGGTGGTTGATACAGACCGAGGGAGAAAATGATAGACTGACTAAAGGGTATCCAGTGGGTTGCTGTTAGTTAGTCTATTACCTACTTCCTTTGTTTATTCCAATCACCCGCTTCCACCGATAGGATCCTTCCATATCCTTTTTGTCTTATTTACCTATAACTTTATCTACCGATTTCAATAATCAGCCCGCTGGATATGGTATGAGTTAAAGCACTACGCAGCATATTCGCTCTTCAAAACATAAAGAAGAAAACGAATCACAAGTAGGAAAACCTGGAAATCAACCCCACAACGAGATATAAGTGTTAATGATTAAATTGCTTAAATAACAAAATAAAAAGACATGATATCGATAGTTTAACTTCCATTTGATCTGTGTTGAAAAATACTTCATAATAGGTACCTCGCTCAGGAATTATTTATTTCCGCACTTGCCAATGTGTTAATCGTTTTCTACGTAAGGTTTTAAAGAGAAAACATGCGGTCTTTTTTTCCAGTTAAAACCTTGTCTGATGGCCTATAGTACGTGCTTAACAAGAATCAATCCAGCTGGTTTCACTTTGCCAAATTTCAAGTTATCTTTGTTTACAGAGAACCGAACAACATTATTCTTTGAAACTTCCTTTGCATCTCACTTGACTCACATTGTGTTTCACTCAAAAGTGTTCGATTCAGAGCGATGATCATTTTTCTGTTGAAGAAATGAAACTTTCATAAGTTCCCACTTCATCAGACGTAATTTTGACAGGAATCGAATGAATATTTTAATTCGGTGGAAAATTTCAAGATTGCCGTGGTGCAAATTGGCAGTAGAATCTGTGTTCCCAAATACCATAGACCTACAGCCGGCTGTCAGATTTCCAATGGCTTCTATAGCCGGCAACACAATTTCTCATAGCCTTTTATAGCCGATGGCGATTAAGCAACAGCCTGGCGATAAAGTGTATGCTAAACGTTACTAATTACGGATGCTCGGACTTAGTGAGTCCTTGGACTACGGCTCTCTTTTTGGGCCGTAGTATCTTAATTTATTTTGCGAGGAAAGCTCCGTACTTTTGAAGGATGCCTGCCATTCCTAATATGTTGGAACGCCTTCAATTTCGTATGATACTGTGCAATACCTCTGGTGTGAAATAGTTGCTTCAAGCGCCGTGGTACGCTGCGGCGCGGAAACGCGCATTGGCGCCTACGAACCTAACAGGGATACTTCACGCATTGCGCAATGCGTGAATTATACCTGTTCGGTTTGTAGGCACCAGTGCGCCGCCGCGCCGCTCCGCTTTGTGTTAGGCTCTAATATGTATTTAATCTCGTGGAGTCAGCGTTATTCAACTCATGACTTTGAAATGTTTGCACACTCTGTATGGATTATTCTCTTTTTAATTGATGAAAAAAAAAATACGTAGTAGAGAAAAATATAATGTGCGTTTTCTAAAGATTTAAGGTGATTCCGTACAAACTTAAGAATTTACAAAACACTCGAATTTTTACACAATTTCTTATAGCCTGTTATAGCCGATGGCGAAAAAGCAACAGCCAGGTGATAAAGTGTAAAGCCCGGCGGCAGGAACAATAGCCCGGCTGTATAATTTTGTATCGCTTCGTGTAGCCCGACCTTATGATTTTTTCCACTTTCTACAGCCAGCTATAGGATTTTTTATCGCCTTCTTTAGTCGGCTATTAGAACTCCTATGGTTTTTTGAAATGCAGCTCCTATCGCCAATTTTTACCAGGGTGATGCATTTCATCTTTAATTGGCAAAATTATTCCTCCACGTATCTTCAGATTCATTTACTATTTTCATTTTTCAGGTGATCGATGCAGGCATAACGGTCCGATGGTCTTGAGCGAGGGAACGCCAGAAGCCATGCAAGTAAGTAGACGGACAGAGTATGGGAATACTTGAGGGGATGCAGAGTGGAAACAGAGTAAATAGGTAAGATTTTACTCCCAGTGGCCCACTATTTTCCTCGGATAAACGATCCATACATCAGCCGGACCTCCCCCTCCCCCTTCCCCACCCCCCCTGCCCGGTCGGGGCGAAACGAGCCCAATCCGAACTCATGAATGACGCTACTCCTCGTTACGAAAGCCTCGTTGCACTTCCACCACCGCTGCCGTGTTTCTCGACATTTCTGCCTCGATCATCTTGTATGAAATACGAGGAAAATACACTAAGGAAGCGGGTTTAGAAAAGTTACACACTACACTGAGAAAACAAACTTCAGTCCTATGAACCGAATGTACGGTGTTCAATATCGGCCGTGATTGTTCGGTTCATGCGACCGCTCTCTCGGTTCTGAGAACCGTATCTCCGGTTCATGCAACCGAGCTTTCTCGTTAGCTCCGTTCGGTTTCAATGCTCAATGCCATAATTCGAGGATACGGTTCCCAGAACCGAGAGAGCGGTCGCATGAACCGAACAATCGCGGCCGATATTGAACACCGTACATTCGGTTCATAGGACCGAAGTTTTTTCCATAAAAGCAAGTTAGAATGTAGAGAATATCAATTAAAAAAATTGTCAGCCACATTTTCTCAGCTAACACCTTAATGAAATCCTAAATATGAACATTGTTGTATTGAGGACAAGCGACTGACATTTTTTTGATACATGGTAAATAAAACACAAAGTAACCTAAGGCACGGTTAATATTTTTCCGTTGGTTTTTCTTTGGGTCGCATAAACCAAATATTTGGGTTGAAAATGTGCAGTTTCGTTAGTATCAGGCACAAGCAACTGGGATCGGACCTGGCTCGCAATTATTAGTTTCGATTGGTTGATCTGACCTCGGGTGGATGACGTTGACATCATCAACGTATGACGTGACGATAGCGTAGACCGACGATTGCCGTTTATTTTATTTCCAAAGCACATAAAATTACACAAAATCTCCAAACTAGAGGCGCCGTTTCATGTGATTCTTAGAAAGCTTGGTTTCATGGACATAAAATTCAATAATCCAAGCTCTAATTTAAACCCTAAAAGAGGAAAGTATTCCCAAGAGGACTGATGCTATCGTTACACGACCGTCTGTAAATGAGGAAGCAGCAGCATTTAAAGGAAGCATGCCCTGCGAAGCCACGATTGAAGAGCCAGTGAAAATTGGGTCATTTTAGTGAGAAGTACCCCGTAAAAGTGGCAGCGACGATAGTTGAAGTAGGAAGGGCCAGTTTAAAACGAAAGATATGAGAAAACCCACAAGACGTATATTCACTTCTCAACGAAATTGTTTGCAATGTAGCAAAATTTCGGAACGGACAACGCAGGAACGCTCTTTGAAACAACTGCGCGTCTTTCTCTTTAATTTCTACTTAATGATTGACAAATCTACTGTAAGTTGAGTTAGCTGTCATTATACTTTTTATAGTTGATGAACGTCTAGAATTGGAGAAAATAGAGAAACAGAGATAATGTAAGACTGTTCGCTTGTGAGTACCGCAACGGATACGAGTCTCGTCTCTGAATTACGCGTATGCATTTGCAACGCTGGTACACAGAGATATCGGCGTTTTCCCATGTGGAAGTCAGAGTATGAGATTGGCTCATTCATGCAAGAGAAGTAAGAGAGGTCTGTCTGCAATTGAACCCCTACCCAAAAAAGAATGGTGGTGAGCACTAGACTGTGTGGTTATGTGCATGTACACCCTCCGACGAATTTAGTCTTCAGCACTATACATTCCTGGCAGTGTTAATCAGAAACCTAGAATATGTACTGGCCAAGAACCTAGTACTGGCTACAAAATTTCCCGGAAAGAATATATTTTTAGGCAGTATGATACCCATTTCTGTTCTTCTCATCCACCTATATGTATAGAGATTCTTAGGTATCGATGGGTGAAAAAATGTTTTTCCTTCACCAAAATTCTCTAATACTGCCGTGCTAAGGGAAAAGGCCGTTTGAGCCTTCAGGCGTTGTCAAATTTTCTTTGATAAAACTCAAATTTCCTGGTGAATTTATGAATAGTTTTCTTTCAATTTCGCAGAAAATTTCTATTGCAATTTTACCTGAAGTTCCTGAACTTTTCAAGAAAAAATATTCATAACTTTCCTCAAAAATAATAATTTAACCGGAGGAAATTTGGCAACTCTCGAATGTTCATACGTCGTTTTTCCTTAGCATGGCAGAATATGCGTCCACGATTCCTCTCATTTAATGGTCGGGGCGTATTTACCGATCAACCTATGCTTACTTTTTCCCCTTCCTAGTTCTCTGTCATTTTCTCCCCTTTTTTGGCGTATAATAACTGTCTCTCTGGAGCGATTTCTCTTATTAAAGGTGTTGATGACTTTTTTTGTCACGGTACCTTTAAGTGATTGTATTCACCAACAAACAAACACACCGTTTTTGAGCAATTTAATTTATTTATTGGAATCTAATCTGAGATCCCAATGTTGATTTTTCTTTTTGGTTTCTCGGTCAAGGTTTCGACAGAGTTGCCACAGAAATTAGAGAATGAAATTCCCTGACATTTTCCTGATTTTCCTGATACATTATGGTGAAATTCCCTGGCAATTCCCGTGGTTGATCTTGAATGATTCCAATCCAAAATACTAAAGTCCAACTGTCAATTCATTTTCTTGAGTTTTTCCTATATAGTTATTTTTTCATATATTTTTCCGCAACTCATCGACTTCAGTGAACTGGAGTCAATTTTTCAACATGGTCCCGATCCCCATACATGCTCGTATTATATCTCAGTGGCTCGGTTATACGAAGCGTTCTCTCCCCCTAGATGAGTGATGAGTTACGCCAGCTTCATGCTTCATGCGTCCCACGACAACGCTGGTTTCATACTTTTCCACCACCCCCGACTTTTTTATGAGTTCGTTCTCGTTGTGTGTACCATCCCTTATCACCGGCCGATTTGCATTCTCTGAGTTATCATCATGGCTCTACTTCCTTAAACCGTGACTCAATGTCAAAGAATAAACCTCCGTAAAATTTTAAATTTACTTTTACGTGGGGTAGTAAAATTGCCAGAGGCACTCGTCAAAAATGTAAAAATTGCCAGTGGTAAGTTGGCGGGTGGTGGGCTGGACACCGCAAAATACAACGATTAAAGTGTGCACCGTGCCGTGCGCGCAATGCGTGAAGTATCCCTACAGTCTTACAGGCGCTAATATGCGTTTCAGGCCTACTGACCGACTGCACTGCATTTGGCGCAATGCGAGAAGTATTTATGCACTCATGAAGGCGCTAATATGCGCTTCAAGCCGACCGCACCGTTTGGCGCAATGCGTGAAGTATTTGTGCAGTCTTGAAGGCGCTAACATGCATCAAACGCCGCGCCGTTTGCACTGCGCTTGGCGCGACTGTTTCGCGTTTAAATAATCACGGCATCGAATGATGGGGCTTGATAGGCTCATGTTGTGCTTCGACCCTGTATGAGCATTCCAACGTTGCTTTGTTTCTCCGATAAAATATCATTTCCGAAAAGGTTAAGAAAGTTCTCTATGTTCGCTTTTTTAGGTTGAATGGTTACACGACAAGGAACATTCAAGTGTTGTCGTCAACTTCACCATCCGTCAGATATTTGAATCATAATGGCAACTTGTTCTGATGAAAAAAGAAATGCAATTGTTTCTTCGTCTTCAATACAGACGAAGAGGAAAATTTTTCTAGACTATCCTTATATTTTACCAATTCCCGGCAGGAAAGAGATGTTCGGACTCTATTGCCTGGTTCTGCAGTCAGCCGTGACTACTGCCGTGGGTGGTGAGGGGAATTCTGGCAGCTGAAAGTCCCTCTAGCCCATGGGAGTGGTACATCCAAATGTCACTCCCCTCGGGGTTAAATCGTGAACCCCATCATTTTATAGGCCAAGGATGATCTAACAAGTTCAACTCAAAGTTGCCTGATCACGGAGGAAATGTGACACTTAATTGGTGAATCTTCGCAATGTAATCGAGTACGGCAAAAGAAAAGTGGAACATCAACGGCTCAACGCTACTTTTCGCGTGAATAATCGACTATCGATATTTCTTCCATTTAAAGCTATGGTACAAAATCGAGTATTAAGGTGTTTTTCCGTAGGTTCAAATTACAGATCAATCGATATATCGCAAAGCACGCCACGCCACTGGTCAGTCTGATCCAATCGTCTGGAATTCGATGAAATCGCTACCGTCGATGCGCCATCGGAAGGGCGACAGGCCCATTCACCGGCACGGATCAATCACAGTGCTTTCCGTCAGATTCGCCGAACCTCCAGTATTTGAATCGCCTGGTTACTTATCTAATCGCTTATCAAATTCCCGTCAAATTCCGATCAAATGGTGACTGGTACGCACCATCTACCATCAAATTTCTGCGGCCTGCAAAAATGTGATGGTAGATAATGGAGCTATGGGGCTCATCCTTCATCTGATTTCCACACAACCGTGCTTATTTCATGCTTATTTCAATCAACACTCTGTTTTAATTAATTTTACTCATCAATCTAGATATTTCTCGACCGCCATCTTGGTCATTATTTTGATCGGAATTTGACGGGAATTTGATCGTGTAACCAGGCCACATGGGGTACGGGTTGAATGCCGACAATGACCCCGGTGAGCACCATCCATCCGTTTGGTGAACCCTATGAACGAGGATTCAGTTCACGAGAAAATACTAATTCACTATTTTATCGGGTGCACTCGCTCTACTCGATCCAACGCGAAAATACGCTCGCGATATAAATATGCCAAATAATGGCCGATGAATGGCGGGGCGAACGCTTGGCTGGGAGAATCTTACCAACTTAGGATAAGATTGCTAAATCAACTGCTCAATTTTTCTGTCATCAGGGGCTATTCAATTATTACGTAACGCAATTTTTTACCACCACCCCTTCCATAATGCAACCCTACGCCCCTTTTTGAATCACAACGCTGGCCTGACCCCTCTTCCCCAATAATTTTCAAAAAAAGCTTTAGGGAAGGATGGGATTTTCAATTTCCTGTGCGTTTTTTCCCAAAGTTTTTCCCCCCCTCGACTCGGATTTGTTACGTAACGCTGGGCTTGACCCTCTCTCCCCTTGTAACGTACCGTAACGCTAGCTCAAACCACCCCCTCCTCCCTAAATGCGTTACGGAATTCTTGAACGGTCCCTTAGTCATTTATTAATGACCAAGCGAATCTGAGCGTTGGCTTCTAGATGTAGCTTTCCCACATTCGAGAAACGGTGCCAGAGACATTGCCTCTGTAGTCGGTGGATGCAAATCTTAACCTAACCTCACGATCACCTTCCGGTCTTTCCTTTGGTAACGAACGGCCCGGCAGCGGTGGAACGGTGGTTGCACACGAGAGATCCCCCCCCCCCCTCGCTCCCTGTGAAGTGTGAATCCGGCCCCCCCTGAAAGGGCAGTGACGTTGAAAAATACCCGCTTAATTTAAAGTGGCGCTTTGCCGACTTTAACTTATTGTTCCATTACGTGAGACAATAGACGTGCCTGCTTTGTTGAATTCTTTTCCGACCGCAGCCCCGTCCCCCTCACCCCTCCCCGGGGGGAGGTCTGGGGGGGAGAGTTCCGACCACGATTGGGAACTATTGTACTTTCGGTTCTGACCTCCTGCCCTTCGCGCCACTGGATGGTCACTGGGCGCGGTTTCAGAGAAAAATCCGTGAGGAGGAGGGGCGGGGGAGAGAACAATTCGGGCGGTTAAAATCGCGATTCGTAATCGAAAATGTACTTCTCCGGTAATTTCGGACCGGTAACTTTCTGCTGAAAGTCTTGACTGACTGATAAAATGGAACTTGCATAACGCGAATAAGTAGGGAGGGCATCAAACATTCACTAAGATTCACTGAAATATCCAATATGATCATCGAGGTAGTGCTACAGGATTATCATGTGCTTCGATCCATTGGCGGATCCAGCAAACTGGCAACATTTTTCCCCCCATATGAACCTTTGGAAATTTGTCGATGGCCGGTGCTCCGACAAGAATCGATTATTCCATATAGGTTCAAATGGAGGAAATCCGGTGTTGCCATATTGCTGTGTCCGCCTCTGATTTCATGTCATTAATTCACCAGGAAACAACGTGCTCAAATGAATGAGTTTCTAACTAAAAAACAAGAATGGATCACAAACAGACAATACTGCCTTGCAAACCTTTGAAACTATTTTGGCATCTTAGACTCCACAGAGGATTATTCTGCCGTAGCGAATATTGGCGTGGCGTGCTTTGCGATATATCGATTGATCTGTCATCTAAACCTACGGAAAAGGATTGATGAACAGGGTGTTCGCAACGAACGCACCTTAATAATCGATCCTTAACCAGCTTCAAATGGGGATATGTCGATAATCGACTATTCACGCTTCGCCACTGATAGCGAAGAGAGCCGTAAGTGTGAAAATGAAGTTTTGAGAAAATGAGCTCAGTGGCTTTGGAGCGGAAAATTTTATTGAAACAAGCCCCCAGTTTTTGACAAATTGCCACCAATATCCGAAAGACTCCTAGAATGTGTTTAGATGATTACAAATCGACCATTTCAATTTTATAAAAAGGATATTATTCATGTTCATGTTAGTATAGTGTTAGACAAGACATCTGTAAGTGATATGCATGTATTCGTAGTTGCGTTTCGGACACTTATCAAACACATTTTCAGGTCAGAAATTGGCGGGAAAGGGTGGCATTTTACTTAAAAGTCATTCCTTAAATGTCAACGGGTCCTCTGTATTAAAAGGAAGAGCTCTCTCGACTTTTTGTCCCTCAAAGGTGACATTCTTGGTAAAGATAGTAGGGGCACATTGCTGACCTCCTTTCCATTCAAGAACTTACAACGGTGGCTCCCTGAAAAATAAGAGATCTATACTACGAACTGAAGAAGAACACTGCTGAGCTCTCGTATGTCGCCAAATTTCTTTCGATAAAATGTTCATTCTTAAAGATATGGAAATTCTCCCTAAAAATTCACAGGTACACTGGCTTGAATTTCGAATGAAATTCCATGGAAAATGGGTTGAACAAATTTCGCGACTTCATCAGACAATGCACCTCAGAGCAAAGCGATCAAAGCAAATTCTGCAACTTCCCATGTTCATACAGTGTTTTTGCTTAGAATACACGCCGCGATACGCAAAAGATTCCGTTCGCTCTCTGCTGTGGAATTTCGACATCACTGGATGGGACTCAGCTTTTGTGTCATTCGATTCAGCATTTGCTTTGCATTTTAAAAACACTTCACACCCTGACACTCAACACCCTTTTTTAGTGTTCTTGATTTACGCGCGAGCACAAACATTGAACAACCTTTTTCGAAGGAACAAAGGGAAAGCATTCCCTTTTCATCACCGATGCCATATTTTTAACAAGTGTCACGTTTTATGAGTCACTGAAAAAACGGGGATTTCATCACAACTTTTGAAAATTCAGTTTAATTGACTTAGGATTTTGTCGGAATTTATAAAGCTTGTCGGGCCATCAACCAAAAGATCTCAGGCACGAGTCCCTACCAACGTTTGGTGTTTGGTGGCCTCAGGTGTTGTACTAGACTGGAGAATGTGGGTAAAGATCCATTCTTCAATCTGTCCTGCCTGCTCAATCTTCTATTTCGGCTGTTGGAACCACTTTTGGTGAACGCGTCACTCATGAAATACATTAAAACTTATGAAACAGAAATCTTTATTGAAAAATATATTAATGAGTTCCAACTGATAAATAGTATATAGTGATTAACTCATAAAGTCTAATAAGTAACTCTTCATTAGTCCATAACTTTTAGAAACCATCCAGGTCGCGGAAAAGGAGCAATGATTCCATTCTAGAATCGAGTACGGACATGTCAAAACATGGAGTTCTTCGGGCACATACGGGCAGTCAACCTTCTAACACAAAAAATGTCACTGCCAATCTTCAAAGTCCAATATCAAACCAAGGTGGCCGAGAATGTTCATGGGTGAGTGTTCTTCCGCAAAAACGAGCAAATTAATGAAAAAACTAGTTCAAATAGGTTGGTTTACAGACGACGGGTTATAATAATGTTGATATGAAATCATGATAATTTAAATTCATAGGT
This sequence comes from Bemisia tabaci, assembly GCF_918797505.1. Classification (NCBI taxonomy): domain Eukaryota; kingdom Metazoa; phylum Arthropoda; class Insecta; order Hemiptera; family Aleyrodidae; genus Bemisia; species Bemisia tabaci. The sequence goes on along the minus strand of NC_092796.1, from coordinate 4,988,400 downwards.
TGGCTGCCCTTTTGGGCCTTGAAAGCCTCATGGCCTAACCTCAGAATTACTGACATGTCCGTACTATCAATATGTAGGTACTCGATTCCGAGATGGGCCTTAAGAAATTTAATAGCACGTGCTAATCGTGGCTCAAACAGAAATGCGCTTATGGCTCTCTCCCGTAACATGGCAACATTATCGCATACGAGCGAATCTCCCCGAAATTTTCTTTCAGTGACGACAGTGGAACGAGGCAATCATGAGACTTATTCCCGCCATCATAAGACAACTGGACGTATTTCTGCGTAACGGAACTATGTGTATGATGACGTGAGCCCTGTTATGCGTAACTCCTTACGGGTTCCAGGGCTCATGTCTAAATTCACATAGTTCTGTTCGGCAGAAATACGTTCAACTGTGTCCACGACGACGTTGGTGACGATGCGCGACGCTTAAATGTATTTGCCGATGATTTACCTCCACACTCAGGGCTCGGCGGGGGCAGGGGCGGGAGGGGGGCACTGTTTACTCGGCGCCCGAGTAAATGAAACGTAAAATTTGGATAAACACGAGGTGCGGCACAAAAACTGAGCGACGCATCGCGACGTCTTACGCCGCCCCTCCCTCGTCAAATATTATTCCACACGGGGAGCGTTCCATTTTCGAGGGCGTCGCGGCGCGGCTGATTTTCGGAGCGGGATGCATGGATGATGGCGGCAGGGCGATAGAGTGCTTTGATTGGCTAGCTAGTTTTTGAGAGCCCCTCTTCGGATGCACGTTTTGGAAGCGAGAAAAATGAAATGAAATTTCAGAAAAAGAAATATAAATCTTTGAGAACATTGATCACACTATGCAAAAAAAGATTGGTAGTATTTACCACTCCTTCGCGCTGTATTTCACACAGTGTGAAGGAAGGGTAAATTTTACCAATCACTGGAAAAAAAAAAACACATTGGATCTATCTAGAGTCCAGGTTCTTGAAAACATTGAGAAGAAAATACTCTCGATTCAATCAGATTTTTGCTTAAATCAAAAGAAAATCCGCTCAAAATAAGAGGCTTGGTTCTTGTTTTAAGTAAAAATCCGATTGACTCAAGAGTATTTCTTCTTGTCGATGTTTTTAAGAGTCTGTAATCTAGATACAATGTGTTTGTTTTTTTTTCCAGTGATCTTCATCGGAGTCGATTCTTCTGAAATCTGACGGGCAGAGGAAATTTTCCTTTGAAGGCAGGTCTCCGTTATCAGCAGGTCCGTTTGAATAAAGTTGCTACACGGAAAAAATAGATTGCTGATTCAACCAATAAATTGTTAAAAATATGTCCAGCATGTTTCAAATGTACATTTTATAGTAGTAAAAAGAAAATTTAAACACGGGGGTGGTTAAGTTAGCATTTTCTTATCGTAAATTCCACATTGAAACATACTTTTTTAACTACAAAATTGTTAAATCAGCAAATTAATTTTTTTCTGGGCATAGCAAATCCATGGAAATAATTTCAGTTAAGAGCGGTGCCCCGCCATAAGAGCGTTCCTTCATCATTAGATTTCCCTGTCTCCTATCGACCGTGACACAGTAGGAGATGTCGATACGGGCGCGGAAAAGCCCTCCGGCAACGGTGGCGCGATCTGTCGGCTGGCGCAATAGTGTGACGTTTCTCGTGCATAATTTATGAGTCGGGAGTCGGAGCTAATCAAATACTCGACTATGTGCACACGTGTTACTCAGTCACCGTCCTCACCACTTCTCCTACACGTGCCAACTTCGCTTCGGGTTTCTATATGGATGTCAACTGTACCTTCGCCGCCCCACCGCACCGCCGGGGAGGATGTTTCAATCGAGGCGCCACATTTTGTCCACGCCGCGATATGCTTTTTCATTGCAAGGAAACACACGCAGAGAAAAAGGGTGAACACAGGGTGTTCACTGAATGGACGCACGACGGCGCAGAGATACAACTATTCATACTCGATGGATGTCCGTGTTGCGTCTGCAAAATTGAAGGCGCGAATGGACGCACGTTGATGCGACGCACGACGGCACAGAGATACAACTATTCGTACTCCATGGATGTCCATGTTGCGTCTGCAAAATTGAAGGCGAGCACACAACGTCACACAGTTTTAAGGTTGAACTACGCTGAGGCGAAAAAACTCGGTCGCAGGAACCGAACTTCGGTCCATGATGCGCATCACGTGTTCGGTCCGGGAAACCGACGGTTTCAGTTATGAAAACCAAATTGTTCCAATAGCTCAGAACGTGTGAAGAAGTTTAAACCCTTGGATGATCTAGGTGGATTCAATGGACCGCGTTTAGCAAAAAGGAACTAAGCCACATTAGTTGTTGCCTTTAATTGGGCAATTCAATTTTTTACAAGAGAACGTTTGTGCGGATTCTTTTAAAAATTCTGAAGAGCTTGCTTCGTACTATGCAGAGAATTCATTGAAATTTGCACACAAATCTGCACACCATTTTTCATGTATCCAATGAAAATGTGCGTCACGCCGACGGATGAAAGCAAGTTGGAAGAAACCACGGGTGTCATTACCGCGGTTGATAGCGTCAAAAACCCAAATTTTCAAAGGACGATATCTCGGCTAATATTGAACGTAGAAAGTTGATGTTTAGACACATCTTATTAATTTCAGCTAATCTACAAGAATCAAACATCAAAACTCTATTCTGTGACCAATGCAATTGACCCATTGACCCGCGGCTTCTATGAGGCCGTTACGTATGAGCTTCAGATATACGTCTGCAACTACTGAAAGACATAAAAAAGTCAAAAAAAAGTCAGGCATCAAATAATTTGAAAATAGAAAGCAAAACATCGAGTGTCAACACAGTCGAAGATAGGAGAGGCGTATTCGGGCCCTGTCTTTCAACTGTTATCCCGAATCTGAGCGTCTCTCGTTGGCGGTTCAGAGCGGAGCATTGCAAGTTCACGCCTCGCGCCAAGGCGCCTTCAATTTTGCAGACGCAACACAGACATCCATCGAGTACGAATAGTTGTATCTCTGCGCCGTCGCGCGTCGCATCAACGTGCGTCTATTCCTTTGATCCCGCAAATGTGAATGTAAGCACGCCGATTTTTATCATCAGGTTAGAATTAATAATCTAGTTAGAATCTCGTCCCGTCATACGTGTTTTGGCGGATTGGCGTCAGCCATGTTGAATATTGAGCAGGAGTTAGATGGAACGACTCTTCTAACAAAATGTTAACCTGTGCCGTAATATCGTTTTTGAAAAGGGCAAGTTCAAAAAGAAAACGCAAATTGCTAACGCAGATTGTGATGTTAGGAGTGCATTTCAGGCATTGCCAATACGCTCATCGTGATTTTTGAGACAGTTTCTACATACTCTTATTTTTGCTCTAGCAAAATTTTGCAACGGACCCATTCCTCTCAAAATTGAATATTAGTGTAGGAATGCGTAAGACCTTACAGACTTACTTTCCCACATTCAGCTCCATGGTTGAGGCGTGCTTTGCGTCATGGCTTCTCGTAAGTGGGAAAGTAAGCCTTTAAGGTCTTACGCATTTCTACAACAATATTCTGTACGTGATTTGACAACATTTGCTTTTTCACACAACGTTTCTCTTCAGCGCGGCAATATACGTTCAGGTTGAGTATTCACTGATCTTTAGCCTCTACGTGAGACGTTTATTTGTGGACTGTTTATCCTGGTGGTATCTTACTGAGCTGAATCTACGAGCATTCGACATCACGCAAAACTATCAATAAAACTAAGATAAATAATGCTTGAAAAAAGAGGAATTTTCACCGCTCGTGTCAAGCGATGCGGAAATAGATTGGGTTTTATGCGGCTTTTGAGGGCGTCGGTGCCATTTTACGGCCAAATCAATCAGGTTCATAAATCAACGAGAATGGACCAGCTGCGCAGCAGAATCAACTGCACCCAAATCGCCGTGCCGCGGGAAAGAGCGCTAAGTGCATTCTGGGATGAACCTCCATGCACATAAGAGCATGTGCAAATCGTGGCTCATACACAGATGCACTTAAGGCTCTCTTCCGTTACACGGCAGCGAAGTGATGCATGCAGCAATCGAGGCTGCCAACTAGACGAATAAGACCTCTTATCGCGTCAAATATCGGAAACATAGCACGTCACGCCGACGGCGCATCTTTATGCTACTAACCTCCTCTCTCGAACAGTTTTGGTTAACCAAAATAGGAAAGCGGTTCCTTGGGCCTCCCAAGTAGCAGTGATCGCGATAAGTGGTGATTTGATCGGAAAATTAACCGCGATTTTATCAACTTTGTTTTATTGCAATATTATCAGAAAAAAAATTGTCATAAATTGCGATTTCGTCGCATGAATTCGCAATGAAATCGCGATTTTATTGACGGCGAGTTTGTAGAGATAAAATTACGACACGGTTGAAGATAATCAAATGTTATTGATCCTAGCGATTTTATCGCCAAAAAATCGTACAAAAATCGCTACTTAATTTTACATGATAATTACTCGAAACTTTTAGCCAAAAATTTCCTCTCATTACACGTAATAATCGGCAAAATGTTGATCAGAAAGTGCGCAATCATATTTTTGTAAAGAATAATTTGTTTGTGAAAATTGTGCAGCCTCAAAATGAAATATTCCTTCACTTCTCAGTAATTGCATTCACTTGCAACGTATATCGTTTTTGTATCCCAAGAGGTCCGAAGGGGCTGATTTTTTAAAGTATTGATAGATAATGCGATAGACAAAGAACACAACTTGAAAATGGCATGATCTTATTGTAGGTAACGGTTGTTCACCATGGACAAAGGAAATAAGTAATGGATTAACTAACAGCATAACCCACGAGAGGTTTTCATAGTTACTTCATACTTTTCCCTTACTTTTAACAACCACCTGTTTCAACCAATAGGATCGCTTTATTTTCCCTTTGTCTTTGCCTATCAATTTCAATGATTCACCTGCTCTGCCGTCCTAAGGAAAAACGCCGTATGAGCCTTCAGGCGTTCCCAAATTTCCTTTGATAACGCACACAAATGTATCGGTAAACGTACGAATAGTTTTTTTCGAATTTATCAGATAATTTTCTTAGCAATTTCACCTAAAGTTCCTGCAAAATTTCAAGGAAAAATATTCATGATTTACTTAAAAAATGAACAAATATATAAAAGGAAATTTAGCAACTCTCGAATGTTTATACGGTGTTCTTTCTTAACGCAACAATGCTGCGCTTATAAGAAATAGTTCTTAAAGTGTCCAGATTTCCGCCGTGGAGGCCCAGTAACGGAAACGAGACAACGATGTAAACGGTTCTCACTGGTGAAATCTACATGGACTCGCTGGGAAGCTCATTGAGAGTTTCGAAAAAAATCGGGGTGTCCTCGGCGGAGAAATGTATGACTTTCCTGCCGCGGATATGTTAATGAATGGTACGTGAACTCTTTTTCACAATTTATACGATCACAATTTATACGGGCCCCTCTCGTGGAATTGTCAGACTTGGAGGGAACCCTCGCACTGAGCACCCCGCCGCTGGAAAAAGCCGAGCAGTTGGATGCGATCTGGCAATGACGCCCCGCGGACGTATTTATGGACCTGCTGCGATTTGAATGTAAAGCACATTTCTGGCCGTTGACGGTTGATTGTTTATTGAGTTTGCCGCTAAATAAATCTCTCAATCCTAGCAGAAAAAATGGTTTTCAGACTTTCGAAAAGGGTTGACTGTCGATAGGGTTAAAAGAGACCGACCAGGCTTGCTCGTAGTGTAACCAATGACAAAATTCTCTCGTATTTTCAAAGTATTATGGGCATGAATTTGTGTTTTGGGCTGTCAAAATTTTGGAAAATATCTCCAATGAAAGACATTATCGACTTTCAATTTTTCTCATTTGAAATTTGGTAAAGAATCGATTATTATGGTATTCGTTGCGAACGCCCTGATATTTGATCCTTTCCGATGATTAAATGGATCGCGTTTGACAGAAAGGAACCAAGCCACATTAGCTATTGCCAAATTTAAGTAGGCAATTTAATTTTTTACGAGAGAACGTTTGTGCGGATTCGTTTGAAAATTTCAAGAAATTTACTTCGTACTATGGAGAAACTTCACTGAAATTTTCATTAAAATCCGCACAACCGTTTTTATGTCAAATATTAAATTGCCCTGGTTAAATTGGCAATAGCTGATGTGGCTAGGTTCCTTTCTGTTTAACGCGGTCCAAATGCGTTATCACGAAAGCCAAAAATGCATAACATCGTATTCGCCGTCAAAACCGAGGAGCTTGTCTGATATGGTCATGTAAGCAGGATGACTGAAGTAAGACTGGCGAAAAATTGCTTGATTGCACTGGTAAAAAAAACCTCTTGGACCAATGCCGCGGTGCATTGACTTAAGAGTGCAGTTTCTTGTCGCCGGATTTAAGAGTCTTGAACTCTTCTTTATAGCGGATTTTGCATTGATTCAAGCAGATTTTGCATTGAAACAATAGTCCAGACTCTTAAATCCGGTGACAAGAAACTGCACTCTTGAATCAAGAGGTTTTTTTTTTTTTACCAGTGATGTGTCTTGCGAACAAACGAAGGGAACGCTTAGTAAAAGGGTGCCGACGGTGGTTTTAACACGAAATAAGAGAGCACCAGCCCCTAACAAGGCATTTGAAAGGTAGACCGGTAAAGATTTGCGGCGGTTGGGAGCTTCAGAAGCACCGAAGAACGTTGTTAAAGCGGCGCATATTAAAATAACGCACAAAAACTGCACTCATGCCTGAGCTAATTAAATTGCCGGATGCAATGAATCGTGTTTCTAAAATAAAATGATAAAATAAAAAAAAACCGCATACAAATTAATCGAAGGCCATGTGTTTGGTCACGAGAGTCCAGTAAACAGAGAGCGAGGGGGGAACACAGTTGTTAGCTCAGCTCGGTGCTCCTCTGACGTAAGAGCGTACCTCGATTTTTTCGTGAGCTCTGTTCTCCGTACAACTCTATGGTTTCCGCGGTTCATGTAGAAAAAGAGATACGTTATTACGTCAGAGTAGCGACGAGTTGCGGCCGGCGAAGCGCTAAGTGCGTTTTTCACCACACGGTGGCCGAATAAAATCACACGCAGAACAAATTGGATTACATTTTGCAATAAGGAACCACAATCTCTGGCTCTTCCATAAATGCACATATCTGCATAAGGAAACCAATGTCATGTATGTTGTTTCTGAAATGGACCAGAAGAAGTGGTTCCTTTTTGCAAAATGTGGTCCAATTATAACATGAGATAGGCCCAGAAATGATGCGGAATCCAAAGTCTGCCAATAACTAAGTAAGTCACATTTTTTTTTAAAATTTTGCAGAAGTTTTCCGGTCTTTTTTCAAAAGTTTAGAAGTTTTCCACTGTTTTAGGAGTTCTTTAGAAATATTTCTGTACGTTTTCTTGAGATTTTTTAAACATTTCTAGCCTTTTGGGGGTAAAAGATCAAATATGTCGGCAAAGTCGCAATAAGCTTCCAACATAGAGATTGTCCAGGTGATGTTTGCGATAATAGGATTCTTCTTTACTACAAATTAAATCCAACCCCGATTAAGGCCAATTCTGGTTTGAGCTCTGGTCGAAAACCGATATTAAACTCTATAAATCCCTAAGCAGTGACAACTTTCGACTGTATTACTCACGTTAACACCAACATATCTCACAGAAAAGATTTGAATACCGGCTGAGATTAAAGATTTGCTTTAATCCGGGGCAAGGCTGCTGCAAAATAAATAGCGCGGTGCGACGGTTTTGCCTCATGAGTCCACTCCATTCTTGGGTGTAGCCGGTGACTGTCCTCAATGCATTCAATGCACTGACAGTGAATACAATTCCGGACTGGGGCGCCTTCAAATCTAGTGATACTTCCCGCGTTGTCGTTAGGTTAGTTTAGTTGCGTGACCTAACTTAACCCAACCCGACTATGTTGGGATCGATTCCCGAGCCGCATGACCGATCAGAATCGTAACGCTCGAGCATATTAAAAGACTTGAGAGACTATCATTGTTTTAACGGTACGGAACTACTTTCTACTTAATATATGTATCTTTCACTAGATAACTCATAAAATTTTTGTCTCGAAGCGGTGAATTCAAAGATCTTTCAGAAAAAAATTTTTATTTCAAAATCCGTGATCCAAAATTAATTCATGGAATAGAGGGTTAAACATTAACCCTCTGCTATCAAATCATAGGCCTCCACGACCAGAGACAATATACCTTAGAGACCTTGCACGCCTACCTTACAGTAACTTTCGGAAAACAACACTTGCATTTGCATGTGATAACTTTTGACCAAAGAGTTGAACAGTTAGTTTAGCAATCTTAATCTAATTTCCAAAATATCACTTACAAAGGTACTCACAATGACATTTATCGGTCGCATCATTTGGGGAATTTTATTTCGTTTAATGCTCGCAACAATTAAGCCCTAGATCATTATCGGGCGAGGGGTAGTGGTGACCTCCAAATTTAACTTCTGACTCACCGGATGTGCGATATCTCTAAAATACATTGTCAATGTTCACGATACCCCTCTTTCTTTTATAACTGGAGCTTGAAAACTGAAAATTTGGCCCACAGAGCGAAGGAGGCCGCTGACGCTGGGTGAGAGAGAGGGAAATGAAAAAATAACTCATTCACGAGGGCCTTGCTTTTCATTCCAGGACTGGCGCTCCGGTGCAAATTTTGTCGGACCTGTCTCTTCGAGTCTTTGCTTTTCACTTTTATTCCTTTAATAATTTAAGTGGCGGGGGTGGCCTATCTGGGAGGGCGCTGCGTTGCTGCGTGGCCGGCACCGAAGACCGCCCCTCTTTCCACGCTGCACGTTGCACTTCCTCGGATGATTATGCGCTACTAGTGAAATTGAACGAACATCCATGAAATCGAATTTTATAGAAAAGAACAATGTAGTTTTTTCTTCTTCTTTTTTTTTTCTCTGGCAAATACGGGGTTTGCTCGTTGATTTGTGTGGGAGAACTTCATGAGCACCAATATACACTTGGTTCATTTTCATGAATTGATTAGGATCTTCCCGCACAAACGACAAACGAAAAGTTTAGAGAGGAATTTAAAAAATAATTGTAGCAAATTTGATTTCCTCCCTCAAAAATAAGTTAACGAAGCTCAAGAGGTTTATTAAAATTAAAATGTTGCGATCAGCAATCGTCGGCAATTTGTAAGCGGCACGAATCTTAACTTGTTAAATTGCAACAATTTACAGCGACATGGAAAAAGATTCATTGGTAAAAAACTTGAGAGCACGATCTCGTCTTAGAGCGCCTTCGAATCCGGGTGATACTTTCCGCATAACCGGACAGTTAGTTTAGTTGCCTATCTTAACCAAACTCATTGTAATATCACTGATTTCACTTTTCTACGTGAGAAAGAAAGCTGGTATCATTCATTCAAGAAGAAAAAAATGTCTTTTTTAATTCCAAGCATGCTTTTCAGTGCTTCCTAACTTGGCTCTTTACTTCTGAATTTTTACATTAACTACTTGAACACAAATACATTGACATTTTCCGATGATTGCCCATTGCCTGCGACATCTTTCTATACTGAGACATACAAATATAGAGGGTTTTGCAGTCATGATACCTTAATTTTGTAGGTTTATTACATGCTGCGAAGTGCTTTTCAGCCCACTTGGCCATCTTCAGGCGAATCCGAGACTTGCCTGTTGCAAAGTATTATAGGTACCACTATTTACAAATATGTTTAAATATTCCGACTGAGGAAGAAGTGATTTACTCATTGACTCAAGAGTATGTTCAGAAAAAATCTGCACTCTTTTTTAGCTTGTAGATATTTTAAATAAAACAAGAAAAGACAAGAACTATTGACCCAAATTTTTCTGTTTTGTACGTAAAAAGGAACTTCGCACATGTTCATCACAACAAGGGCACAAAACACGTAGGAATAAAATATCGTTGATTTGTAGACACGTGCCAATCATTGAGAGGAAAACAATAAGGAAAATAATATGAAAGAGAGGGCTTGGTTCAACTTCTCCTCACTTAAAAACAGTCGTGTGCCTGTCCTACAAGAGTGTCCAAATTTTGGAAGGAAGTATTCTCCTTCAGTGCTGCTTTGGGAAAAAGTCGCTCTTTTCTTTAATTTTGCAATTATAAACTGATTGAGTTTGTTTCATTGGCCATAACTCTTTTTAAAAGTGTAATTGTGATCTCATACAATATTTTTATTACTTGTATAGCCATTAACTTCATATCGTGTGTAAAACTAGACACGCAGCTACGCCTGGTTCAAAGTAAGTAGAGACTTTACTAAATATCTTTAAGTATTTAATTTTACCGTGCCGTTTTTGTCCATATTGTCGGAAATCAAAGTAAGACAGACTAACGGTAAAAACCATTGTGATCCTTAAATTATAAACACATTTTCCTGGTCCTGATTTTATTTTCCTATTCATGCATCATTGAACTTATTAAACATTGAAATTAATGAAAAAAAAGTCCATCCATCTCATGATAAATTTTTAACGGTGCATGAATTTTTATCAAAAGAAACGAGGCCATTTTTCTTCAAACACATATAATAAGTATCCAAGCGTATATTGAAGATTTGGGCTCTTTAACATGCAACAAATTTTATGTTCAAAATTATTTCTCGCCGTGTTCTTGCTTCACATGCAACGAGCAAGTCAAAAGTTTCAACACGTCTTGGACGAGCGAACAAAAACCGCGGTTACACCCGCCATAGAGGTGTGCAAAAAGACTGCGGAACAGACAAATCGAACTCTATTCTACGTGCTCAACATGGATGTCAACTACCCTGTTCACTTTTTCATAGAACGATTGCACGCGATGGGGATGGATACGTTCCTTATCACGCATCAGAGTTTCCTGAGAAGCTCGATCGTTGGTTACAACGCAAAAAACGTTATGATTTTCTTAACTGATCCAGACGCAATTTTAAATTTGATCTTAGACTCTGTTCTACGGGCCGAATGCAAATCCAACTAACTCCACGCTAGACTCTAGAGGGTGAACCTATGTTACGCCGGTACTGTGTTCTATATGAAGAACGATTGAGACCAAAAGATAAAGTTTGTGACGTCACTTTCCGAATCACGTCGGAGGAGCTTGAAAGCGAGTCCCCACTATCTGACGTCGTTTTGGAAATGACCAGCGATCTTTACTCGCATAATATTTGGAGCCAGGAAAACTACATAATTTTCATGCTGCCCAAACACTCGGAGAGGAATGAATCGATTGACGCGATACATCCCGAAGACCTTGCCTTCTTGTTTCGGTTCTTCTGGCGTTTTTTCAAAGGCCTCCGGACTATCATCTGCTTCGAAGGCAGCTGCTACAAACACGATCCGGATACGAAAGAGGTGCAACTCTACAACATTGACGATCGGAATCTCCTCACGTTCGATCTGCGCAGATTTCGAGGGCAGGTCACACTCTACACCAGATTCCACGAATACATAGATGCGTATGACTTAGCCTCCATCTCCATTAGCATCACCATGATGGGGTTGGAACTCCTCATGATGGACCACAACTGGGCCTACGACTTTGAACTTCGACATATAATCGATGACGGCAAGGATGACCGGCTTAAAAACGCCCACAAGTTAAACACCGCTTTACTCATCAGCGAGACCAGCGTCGCTCTCAGGGAGGCGGATTTCACCAAGTTCGACTTTTCAGGCGCCATCGACTCTTGTTATCACTGCATCGCGACACCGCGAAATAACTTCATTCCATCATTCTTGGTCCCCATCAAAGTGTTCTCCCCGCCGGTATGGGCGGCTATCGGACTAGCGAGTTTGCTTTTTTTCGCAGGGCTCTTTTTGTTTCAGAGCTCGCAGTGCAATCTCTTCCGGGGACTGTACTCTGACGTGGAGCTGTTCGCGTTCGGCGACACATCGGTGTTTTTCACCGTTGTTTCCTACTTCATCGTCGGCCGGCCTTCGCGACTGCTCCTCGGGCGGTTCTGCACGGGTAAAATTCTGTTCACGATCATATCATTCTCGGTGTTGATCATAGTCGCCGTTTTTCAGAGCAACGTGACGACTCTCCTGTCGAGATCCGTGCACTACGCGGATATCCACACCTTGAAGGATTTGAGCGAGTCGGAACTGTCCATTCAAACCACGAATCGAGAGAACGCGCTTGAAATCCTCGAAGGACACGAAAATTTCGACGCCTTGAAGGGCAAACTTACGGAGAGTAGCCACTTTTACCAGGCGATCATCAGAGAGTACTTGGAAGAAGACGACCGGAAGTTGAGAGCCTATTCGGAAGGTTTCACTGACGAGCAGAGGCAACTGAACGAGACAGATGTAATGACTACAGTTGAGATGAATATTCAGTCCATAATGACATCCGATGCAATTGAGGTAGCCAGTCCCATGCTGCACCGCGGAACGCAGGGAAATTTTTGGTTAACGCACCTGTTTATACGTCGAACCGAGGCATACCATTTGGTTGAGGAATGTATCTCTACTTACCCACTGACTCTGCGCATTGCGAAAGGTTCTCTCTTCGCTGATGCGTTTATCGAGAGAGTCAATAGATTGATAGAGGTAGGCGTTCGCGAACACCTCACCAAAGATTTCAAGTTCACCGCGTCATTGTCCAATTTTAATAGAACCGTGGAAAGATATCCGAAACCCTTCGGCATGGAAAATTTACAGCCTGCGTTCACTAGCCTCGCATTCGGTTGGACCCTGAGCTGTATCGCGTTCATCTGTGAACTATCTATTGATATTCTTCGAGAAACCAAGGTTTTCAGACTCCTGAAATCTGCACAAACATTCTTTTGTTTCCATGGTCTTTGGAGAAAAGTCACCAGCATGTGAAATTCTGCGGAATCCGCCGGAAAGGTCTGGAAGGTCCTCACAAGTTCAACTACTGTCAACATCATTAGAAGGTTGTGCAGGCTTAAAATATTAAAAACGTATTAACTATAGATGACACAGCAAAAAATAAATTTACATTCCCGAGGTTACTCCGAATGAATTTTTTGAAATTCACAATCCGTGCTTAGCAATAACTAGATAATTCCCCCTCCCCTCTTCCTAAATACATACATACCATCATTTTCACAGCGCTCGCCGGTATTGCCACAATCTTAAATCCTTCCTGAGTCCATCAGGAAGATGAAAATCCCTCTTTTTTTCATGTGAAATCCTGTCACCTCTCTTTTCTAGGGCGTCTATTCTGTTTCCTTCCGAGAGAAACCCAATCAAGCATCTTCTTTGGCAGCCTTTCCTTCCACGACCCTCCGTTTCTTCCCGCCCTCTCTATTAATGTCTCTGTTCCTTTCAAGTCAATGTGTAACTAACTTTTAAGTTTAAAGTATTATTGATGTAAAAATTCAACATGTTAATACAGTTTTTCGCTTATTTCTTTTTGAGTTGATTACTTATTTCTACACAACTTAACATTCCAATGCAAGCTGCCTGAGCTGAACACAAACCTCCCCTCAGTCTTGTACTGGTGCTCATTACAGCTCAACATTTTTTGCTCTAATTGACATTTTTGGAACTTTTTGACTTTATTTTCCCCGTGAAATGGTGTGGACCCAGCAACATTTAACCACCTTGTTTCACCTTTATAATAAACTATGATCATAGGCCAGATACCCGTAAGTGCCATCTTCTGCATGATTTTGTGGTTTCATGTATGATACGCAATAAAAAACTTAAAAGTTAGAAATTGACAGAAAAGGGTTTTATTAATTAGTACAGTTTGAGGCAAAATATTATCCTTTGCGGTTATTTTGTCTGTAACAACGCCAATGTTTGCGCCTGTACGTTTTTTCTTATAAATCTGACTTTTATATACGTTAGACAAATTTTGCTGTTCTAACTGAATCAGAGAATCCATCTAAATTAATCTTCACGAATTTTGAAGGAAACTAAACTTTGAAAATTTGAGCGATTGCACGGAAAACATGAAATTGCTAATTTAACAATTTTGTAGTTAAGAAAATGTCCGGTATGTTTCAATGTAGTTTTACAGTAAAAAGATGCCCATTTAACCACGATAAATTAGCTTTCCACCATTGTAAAATGTACATTTGAAACATGTCGGACATATTTCCTAACAATTTGATACTTAAATCAGCACTTCATTTTTTCCGTGTGATCGCTCAAATTTTCAAAGTTTAGTCTACTTCAAAATTCGTTAATTTTAATTTAGATGAATTCTCTAATTCAGCTAGAACAGCAAAATTTGTCTAACGTGTATAAAAATGAGAGCTACAAGCAAAAACGTAAGGGCGCAAAAATTGACGCTGCTACAGACAAAATATAGCCACAAAGGATATTATTCCGCCTAGATTTGAACGAATTGAGTAAATTGAAACCCTTCTCCGTCAATTTCTACCCATACAATTTTTTTGCTGTCTTCAGTAACACAGGAGTTCTCAGCTGGTTTTGTTTTTGAAGCGTTTTGAGGGCGACTTGGCAAGGACTGGGCGGAGGTCACCGGTATCATTGGCAAAAGGCACTCAAACCTATGTCCGTGCCTAATATTTCTCTAATCAAATTTATGGTCGGAGTGGAAGTGCATTTGCAGGGACGCAAACATCCAGCCCCGGAGGCATTTAATATGTAAATCCGGCGCTTTAATCTACACTTTAAGAGCCGCGCCGGCTCTCGCGGGGACGCGATCAGATAAAAGGCAAAAAGAAACAGCTCGACCGCATGCACACACTCGCTCAAAGGCCCTATCCGCCCGGTGAAAAACACCGCCAAGAGGAAACCGAGTGGTGGCGGGGAGAGGGGGGGTGGAGTGAAGTTCGCAAACAGCGAGTCAAGTCTGATTGAATTTGGACAACGTTATTCAGGCGTCCAACCCGTCCAAACAGAGTGCGGTGGGAATAAACTTGAGGCGCCTAATTAAAAAGTTCCGGAGACGCCATCAGGGTTGTTCCTTGATACCTGGACAGTCGGAGACTTCTTAGCTTAGCTTCCGCGATAAGGAGCCACTGTTTCGCTGCCTCGTTGTAGAAACGATTTATGTGCCGTTCGTTTTCCTATTCAGATAGGTGCTTTATTGGAATGGCCAGGAATACAAGTTCCTATTGCAAATTTTAGTCAGTTCGTGACGCTCATCCCTAATTATCTGCCGGAACGAGCTGAGGAAAAACGATGCAAGTCTATTTAAAGTTGCCAAATTCCTTCCGATAAAGTGAACATTTTTCAAAAAATGTGTAGTTTTTATAAATGAAATTTACAGATACTTTTATCCTTATTAGGTAAAGTACATCTGAAAATTTGAAGATAAATATTTGCAACTTTTTCGAGACCTATCACATTCTCCGAGACTTTTTTGGCGGGACCAATGAAATATTTACAATTTAATGTGTCCACTTGAAAAATGCCCATTGCCTGATATCCATTATTATAAATTTTTGGTAATCAATGTATCGACGGAATGAAAGCTGGGTTACACTGTGAGATGTACCATTTTAAATTGGCAATATACTGATTTAGAGGCCACGTTTTCGTAGGTATCGTCGTTGAATGAATCAACCGTAAACAGACACATGACCATCATGTCGTATGCGCATCCTAGTGATAAAACTTGCGTCTAGAGCTTTCTTAAATCGAAAATTCTCGGGTTGGATGAGTCAATTACTAATTTATAATTTTTCGGATACAAAATTATAATAAATTAACACCGTTAACTTTGTATAGTATTTGGACATTACATGGATCGCATTTAGCGAAAAGGAACCAGCGAAATTACAGTGTTGTACAAATGTTGCTTTTCCATAAATATCGGAAATTATTAGTTGATTCCTACCAAAAAAATTTTAATTTTAAAGAAAAATAACCGTGTACATTTTAATACTGTACTTATATTGAGCATATTTAAGAGGAAAGTAGAACTTGCGCGGTTTTAACAACACTGTGATGCGCTGGTTCCTTTTTGCCAAATGCGATCCATATATGTTCTATTGTCTTGGTTTTGTGTGCTGGTTACACGCTCAAATTCCCATCAATTTCCGATCAAATGGTGACTGGTGCGCACCATCTACCATCAAATTTCTGCGGCCTGCAAAAATTTGATGGTAGATGATGGAACTGTGGGGCTCATCCTTCATCTGATTTCCACACAACCGTGCTTATTTCATGCTTATTTCGATCAACACAATGTTTTAATTAATTTTACTCATCAATCTAGATAACTCTCGACCGCCATCTTGGTCATCATTTAGATCGGAATTTTACGGGAATTTGATCGTGTAACCAGGCCAATAGCCATCGAACATCGATAAGTCCACTATTGCAACCATCGCCAACTGATGCGTCGGAAATGGCAGGAATGAGCAGCCACAAATCAGTCTATTTTAAAATTTGAAAAAATCTTCGAGCCACCTCTCCTCCGTTACCCGACACGGCTTCCAGCGCAAATATGAGGAGATCTAGCGGGGCTGGAGTTTTTTCATAACGACGTGTAATATTTACTAAGTAGTAAGAACCGGGCCCGGGCCCCGGAGCTGATCCGCCGGAGAGAGGAAAGTTTCCGAGGCTAATCACACAACTCCGGGCGGGAGCTAACTGAGTTCAAAGCCTCACAAAAGGAGCCGGGAAAAAACGCTCCAAGTTCAAAGTTTGGGCATTAAATTGATGGCCGCGACCCGACCCCCGCCACCCCCCCACCCCCCGCGAGGCGTGGAGTTAAAGTTTCGGAATTAAAAGCCCCTGTGTAAATTTCCCGGCTGCATAATAGGGCTTTTGTGGGTATCTTAACGACTTTACCCCTCGGTATTGATACTGCTCAATAACGGAACGAAACTTCCGGTCCAAGTTCAGAATGGTCGATTAACTAGCAACTCCGCGTGTCAGGAACTATGAAAACTGGGAACCTCAACCCCTCCCCACCCCCGCCTTGTCTTTTATTGGTTATTTAGGTTATTTGTCTTTTCTGGGAGGAACGCGAAAAAACACCAAGGTGTTAAGTCCCGGCGCCTAAAACTCTTGAGGGACAACACTGCCGTGCTAAGGAAGAACGCCGTATGAGCCTTCAGACACTGCCAAGTTTCCTTCGATAAAAACTTATATTACAGGGAAAATTGTGGCTTTTTCCCCAAAACTTTTAGACAATTTTGCACGCAATTTAATCTAAAATATCTGAAAATTTCAAAGAAAAATGTGCATGAGTGTCGTCAAAATTACATGTTTTATCAAGGGAAATTTGGCAACTCTTGAATGTTCATACGGCGTTCTTTCTTAGCACAGCAGAACATGACTGCATTCAAACGCACCGATGTGTTGAAAAAACGCCGAATGAACGTTCGAACATTCTCAAACGGGTCTGTTACATGCAAGAGTTACAACCAAAAGGGAAGCTGACGCAGGAAAAGGGGGCCTTGAGAGGAGGGAATTATGAACTGTGTTCTCTGAAAATTTCAAATTCACTGGACTCTTTTTTGAATGAATCAGTTGTTTTCAAAAGGGAAAAAGTCCATTTTTGCATGAGTCTTGGCTTGCATGGAAGGACATGCTAAGTAAGACTCGTCGAGCAGTGGCGTGGCGTGAACTGCGATATATCGATTGTTATGCCATTTAAACGTATGGAAAAGGATCGATAAACAGGGTGTTCGCAGCGAACACCTTAATAATCGATTCTTTACCGTAGGTTTAAATGGCATAACAATCGATATATCGCAAAGCACGCCACGCCACTGCTAAGTAAGACTCATCCAGGAATGGACTTGTTCTCTTTTGTAAACAAGTGATCCAAGTATGGTCAAGCTCGTCTGCTTGAAAGTTCCAAAAGGAAGCCTCGTCCCTTCCCCGAATTCCCGGCATTTGAAAGACGGTATTTTAAGAAATATTGAGTCAATTAAAAGGAATCCTTCCAGATTTTAGTATAAAATCCTACCTCAAGTAAATGCTACACCTCCTCCTCCGAGAATTGACTAAAATAGCAACTCGGGATGTATCTTTAAAGAATAGAAAGAAAAAGAAAACTTTGTATTTTCGAGACATTTTTGAGTTCAGAGACACGTACCTAAACTCTCAAATAAATGAACTGATGACGATTTGCATAGAGTTGATAAAGTTTCACCTATGCTGGTCTGTGATGGTTTCGTCGAAAACCGGAGTTTTGGTAGTTTCAAAAACAACTTGGCGTCGAAAATGTATATCGATCTCCAAACACTAACTAACGCAGACCTGCATAACCGACAAAGTTGTATGAGAGCAATGATTATACCTCTTGAAAAAAGGAGGAAAAAATAGTCTAAGATGCGTCAAACGGTTGAGCTGATGGGCGTTAGTTACACGATGACGTTCTGACAGATTCCGATCTAGAAGTTCGCCCGCCCCGGCGATTTCATCGATTATTACTCGGTTGGCCTCGGAAAAACCTCGTATGGACGTTCGGACGTTATCAAATTTCTTAGAATAGAATACGACTTTATCAAACAAATTTTGAACGATTTTTATCGAATTTTTCAGGAAATTTTGTCCGCCATGAGATCCAATTAATATGAAAATTGTGTAGAAAACGATTCATAACTAATATGGAAAATGAATATTTCATCGGGGCATATATTGGGGGCATCTGGATGCTCTTAGGGGCTTTTTCTTCAAGGCGGTAGTGCCGGAGTAGTTATTCTGATTTTACGAGCAGCATTTACGAGCAAATAGAGGAGGGTCTCGGTTCACTGTACTCGACTACTTCGGAAGTTCAATGCGCACTGTTGTCAGATAGTGCTTAAAAAATCAGTATTCCTTCCGCTCAAATTCATGTAAATCATCCACGTTTTGTTGTAAAAACTGGCAACCTTGTCGATGCACGTCAGTAAGACGTGCTGTGGAGGCGGGGGTTGGGGGGGGGGCATTAAGGGTGCCATAAAATGGTCTCAGCACTGTGAGATGGCAGCACTGTGTACCTGAGGTCGATTAGGTGCATGAGTGCATGCCTAGTTTTGGCAGCAAATGGCGTCTCTTCAGAATTTCTATTGGTATCACATCATCCAAAATCCATGATTGTATTGATCCTTCGCAAGATCAACGTTCCATTGCGATGAGTGTTAAAGATTGTTAATATTCAGTTAGGAGTTGATTTCCAAACTCCCCGTAATGAAGATCGATTTCTACTATGCACATATTCTTACGGGTCTCAGGGCTCAAGTCTTAATGCACATGGTTCCGTTTGACGGAAATAGTCCAATTCTCGACCCACCTTCCGATACAAATGTTTTTCAAAATTCATCAAGCAGCTAAGTATAGTTTTTGACGGCATCAGAGTGTATATCTCCTTTGGTTTGCAACCCTGCTGATCTGTTGAAAAAGTCGAAAAAATCCACGAAAAATCGAAAAATCCATTCGCGAAAATTCGCCATTTTAAGAGGAGACATATTACTTTTCTCTAGTTCAGAATCAGACTAGTGACCCATTAGGATACTCCTGACATCAGGACTCTCCTAAAATGGACCACTAGACAAGGTACGAATTTAAGCAATCTGATACATGTTTCTTAACCAGAATTTCACGTAGAACACGATTCACATTATGAAAATTACCGAAATCAATTTCTAACGAAGATATTAACGTTTTTATTTCGCACTGATTACGAGGAATTTGAACTGCCCGCTCACAAGAAACTCAAAGCTCTACGTGAGTCAAATCGCGCACTACAACGGTTTCAGCAAGCTTCTCAATCAAGCAATGTTCATTTTCCACCATGTGTTGTTCAAACTATTGGTAATTTGCTATAGCTGAGCCAAAGTGTCAAGATTGAAGTTGAAGATTTTTACATCGCAGAGACTGTCATGATAAACATTTAGCGCGCGATGTGAATCACGTAGAGCATTGAGTTTTCATGAGCGGGTGGTTTGAATTCACGCATCAAGAATCATTAAATATCTTCGTCAGGAGTTGATTTTGGTAATTTTCGTTGTGCGTATCGTGTTCTACGTGAAATTTTGATTGAGAAACATGTATCAGAATGCTGAAATTCGTACCTTGTCTAGTGGTCCATTATGAGGTTCAAATTGAATCCTAGCAATATTATACATAGGTAGACCGGTGGGCAGGTGTTCTCCCGTTTAGATACACTATTCTTGCTGTTCAAGTGTTGAAAACTCAGATGATGATACTGCCGTGCTGCAGAAAAACGCCGTATGAACATTTGAATATTGCAAAACTGCCTGTTATATGTATTTTTGAAGACAGTCATGAATATGTTTCCTTAACATTTTTGGACACTTAAGATCAAATTATGAACAAAATTCTCCGAAAAATCGGAAGAAAAATATATATAAATTTTCCCGGAAATTCGTGATTTTCTGGGGAGATTCGGCAACGCCTAAAGGCTCATACGGCGTTCTTCCTTAGCACAGCAGCAGCCTGATTGTAGACATTTTGTGATTGTCCGATAGACATAGATGACATAGACATACACATAGACATGATGACATCAACTAAACACAGCAGAAAAGTTATATATTTTTAAACACCGCGCGAACGTTTTAAATGAGGATTTAGACGGACTAGACAACATCCTGTTCCGAGCATTGGAGTCCAAAGTTCAACCACATGCATGCAATACGACCACGAATTCCGAATCAGTCAACAACCACTGAAGATGGGAGACGATTGAAGCTCCCGAAACTAGTCTGGCAATTAGACGTAAGCGAATCTGAGTTTTTTAGTTTGATTTTAGCCTTAGTTGATTTAATAGATGACATAGGTTAAAAGGCGGAGCGTGATTGGTCGGCTATGTCTTACCGCTGCTTTATCGTGCCTTTGTCAGGGGGAATGGACGACATACTGTCGGAAACTTAAGAGGTGCCATTAACTTGTCGAGAGTTCCACCCGACATAGACACGATAAAGCAGCGATAAGACATAGCCGACCAATCACGCTCCGCTTTTAACCTATGTCATCTATGTCTATAACCAGATAAACACAAAATTTCAACAATCAGGCTGCAGAGTAGCACTGTGACCCCTTTCTCCGGGTGAAAGAATCGGTATGTTTGGCAACGGGGGTGGCTCGCCCACCTCCGCGGGGGTGGAAGGCATAACAATTCACCACTCGGCTCAATTCACGACGGAGTGAGTCGATAAAGATGCAAAATTAATGAAAAATATGCATGTCGCTGTGCATACTCCTCTCAGCGGGGACAGGGAACGGCAAGGTATGAGGAATCGGGTTCTCCCAGGGATCCGGAGTGCATCGTTTGATATAAGACCCCGATTCGCATTCTCCATTGCTAGACTGTTATTAAAATCAACCTATACAATGCGGATTCGTGTGGGAGATAAGTCCCGCGTTATTCGTGCCCTGCTTTATTATTGGAAATTTTCGGGAGCAGTTGTCTGCTCGCGCTTCAAATTTATCGGCTCCATCTCTGAAAAATACTTCGAGGAGGAGGCCTTTGAGATAGCACTATGAAAAAGATACTTTTAGAAAACAAATCGAGGAAAAGTCATCAGCTTACTTTTGAAATAGATCGTAGAAAAATACATAGAAAAATACTTCGAGGAGGATGCCTTTAAGGTAGCACTATGAAAAAGACATTTTTAGAAAAAAAATCGAGGTAAGGTCATCAGTTTACTTTTGAAATAGATCGTAGAAAAATACATAGAAAAATACTTCGAGGAGGAGGCCGTTAAGATAGCACTATGAAAAAGACACTTTTAGAAAAAAAAATCGAGGAAAAGTCATCAGTTTACTTTTGAAATAGATCGTTACAAGGCATTACAATGGTTTGCCACAGCCAAAAAAATAAAGTTAAAACGAATATATTATATTATTTTAACAAATTTTGAAGTGGACTAGGACTTACCTTAAAATTTGCAAAATCTGCAGTGTATTTTCTTTCGTAGCTTATACATTTTCCTGCGACGGCATAAACCATTGTAATCCCTCGTAAGGAACTAATTTCAAAGCAATAATTAATGTGTTTTTTTTTTCAAAAGAGTCCTCTTAAAGATGCTACTTTAAAGGTCTCCTTAAAGTCATCTCTCCCCTAAATCTCTGATGATTATGAATACGACCCTCAATTCATCTATAAATGATATATAAAAGAACCAAGCACACTGCGGCCAGCGCGTTAGCGCCTAAAAGACTGCAAGGATACTTCATGCATTGCGCGTACGTTGCGGAGGATACTTCACGCGTTGCACGTACATCACGGTGCGTATGCGCAATGCGTGAAATATCTGCGCAGTCTTGTAGGCACCAGTGCGCATTCCGCGCTGGCAGCACTGTGATTGGCTCTAAATTCGAACTCTCGAAGTCATCGTTTTTAAACTGGACGTATTTCTGCCAAACGGAACTATTGACGATTGGAAAAGATGAGATGTGCTCTAGAAATCTGCACAAGAACACTGGAAAAAAACACATTGGATCTAGAGTCCAGACTCTTAAAAACATCGACAAGAAAAAATACTCTTGATTCAATCACATTTAAGCTTAAATCAAGAACCAAGCCTCTTAAATTAAGCGAATTTCCTTTTGATTTAAGCTTAAATCTGATTAAATCAAGAGTCATTTTTCTTGTCAATGTTTTCAAGAGTCTGGACTCTAAATCCAAAGTGGTTTTTTCCCAATGAACTTGTCATATTTGTGACTCAAAGAGCTTCTATCGAACCGCAATTTTAAGTGAAACATGGTGTATGAGGGTATCTTTCGACGGGAAACCGGAATTATTGGTCCAATTCTAAAAACTCGAAAATTCAACATAGGTGCTACATGTGTGCCTGACAAACCGACTTAAGGCTAGTGTATAATTTAGAGGATTTTTTTAACGTAATGCTAGAATTTTTGGTCAAATTTGTAAGGTTCAAAATTTTGATACGCCGGCTTTGACTTAAATTGAAGGCAAGAGTTGTTTGGGTCTACCAGTTTTCTTAAATTCCATTCGATATTCCATAGCCTTTCTTTTTTTAAACTGTGTTAAGGACGCCCCTGGTAAAAATGGCAAGTGTTAGGTCAGTGAATTTTCCACTGAGGTCAGTGCAATTTGCTCTGAGGTCAGTTCAGTTTTCTCTGACGTAAGTGTTAAAGCACTTACCCAAGAAGTCAGCACTGAGGTAAGAGGCACTGACGTCGGGAGAAAGACTTACCTAAGTGCAGAGATGTCTCTGAGGTAAGCGGGACTGAGGTCAGGACTTGGTTCAGAGGGTAAGTCTCTGACATCAATCTTAATCGAACCGCACTCACTCCCAAAAAGTAGAGATGGCTCCCCCTTCCCCCACCCTATTTCATTTTCGTGGGGGAATATTTCCTCGGGACACGGGGACCACAAACTTTATCTTTCAGAGAGGCATATTTTGTAGAAGGTGGGATTTTCTAAGAGGGAAGGAAAACTAGTTTAAGTAGCCACACTCTTGAATAATTTGTTTTACCCTCTTCGTTTAAGATGGCACTTAAATAATTAAAACACAACAAAAAATGAGATCGGTAAAAATATTATCACCGCTAAAATATGTATTTAGATATATTTATTTAAGCATTATTATTTTTTTATAAAAAAAATAGTTTTAAATTTGGTTTTAATTTTTTTCAGTTTTAACTGTTTTTAAAATGTTTCAGTCTCAATTTTTTTTAAAACTTTCCTACTTTATTTTCAATTCTTTTCTAACTTTTTTACTCCTTTACTTTCAATTTTTGTATCTGCTAATTTATATTTTTTGTATAATTTCAACTTTCATTATTTTTTTTGCATCATTAGCTTTAATTTTGAATTTTAGTGCGATCCATTTTTTTTTTCAAAGAAACGTAACTTACAAAACTTCATTTACATGTTGATTGATTAAAAAAGAATAATAGAAAAATTAAGTATCGGATTCACATTCAAAGACAAAATCATCATTTGCTGGCAAAATTACCCCAATGGGGGCCCTGAAATGGTAAAATTACGCCCCTAACACGTACACGCGCAGGTAGTGTAGTGGTTCAATCGCTAGGACGATCACCGAATTTAAGTTACGTCGGGCGTAGTTAGTACTTAGATTGGAGACCGCATGGGAACGAGCGATGTCCCCTGAAGATCGTGATACTTGCTTGGGATTCAGAACTCACAGCAGCCCTCCCTGATCGTCAAATAGTGACTTAACGTACCTGGCAGATCGGTAATTAACGAAATTTTTGCCTGTACAGTATTTCTGGGAGTTTCCACTCCGCTTACGTCTGAGACACTTAGGTCAGTGCCACTTACATCAGAGGCACTTGCCTTTGGAACAGACCTAACACTGAGGTAGCAGATCAGCGCCCGGCAGCACTGACATCAGTGCTTAGGTCTGTTCCAAAGGCAAGTGCTACTGATCTGAGCACTTGCCATTTTTACCAGGGGCTGTAACACTTCAAGCCCACTTTGCTAAAAAAACGAAGCAAAATACTTGTAAAACGAAGGCAAATACATT
This sequence comes from Bemisia tabaci, assembly GCF_918797505.1. Taxonomy (NCBI): domain Eukaryota; kingdom Metazoa; phylum Arthropoda; class Insecta; order Hemiptera; family Aleyrodidae; genus Bemisia; species Bemisia tabaci. Next base: position 4,964,045 of record NC_092796.1, on the reverse strand, counting down.
TTATGAAGAGAAGGAAGAAGGGGTGGCATATTTTTGAAAAGCCGAGAGTCATGTTTTGAGTTCTTCTTCTCCAGTTAATTTTATTAGGATTGAAAAACTTTAGAAGAACCGTTTGTTTGTTTATTCCTTTGTTTGCCACACTTGACAACGCAGCTTCAAAATCAAAGAGTGTTGCCCTCGGTTTACGGCAAAACGTCTACAGGCAACTCTGTTGCTCAAGAACTATTATGTACTTGGTACTTCATGCGTCTCCACTTTAATGCTCTCCTTCCCCTGAGTTACTGGTCGTCCCCCTTTCCGCATTCGCTGATAAGATTTTATGCGCAGGGAAGAGTACGCTTTTCTTATAAAACATGTGAAGTTGACATGGTTACTCAATACCCTTAAAACCGAATCGATGCTAATTGGTGTCTCAGAAGTAATTCCCTTTTTGTAATACGATAATCACGAAATTGCTTGGTCGCATAGTCTTAACTTGAATGTCATTCAGTGGTACGGAATTATCTGCATTGGGAGTTTTGAATTAAAACATGTAATCATTTATGACTTGTAATATTCGATGGCTACATTTAAAGACTCGTAATTCAGAATCGCACTTCAAAATGTTGTAATTCATTTTTTGAAGAAAACCTAACGAGTAAGATGACTGGAAACTTTAACGAAATAGCTATTACTCCAGGATAAAGAGTGGATTTCAATGCTGGGCTCTTATTTGCAGATTGCTATTTGGCACTTGATAAGTATGGTCTTATTTTCCAGCCCAAGGTTTACCTTATGCTGAATGTCTATCGCAATTTCAGGGTAAAAAATTAGGCATTTTTTGACAGTTTTTTTACCCCTTTGTTTTTAACTGCTTCAAGTTATACATACATTAAATAGGAAAATAGTGGGTTAAGATTTATGAATAAATATGTGTAGATGTGTACCAACTATTTTTGGAAAAATGTTCACTGATGATTTGGGCTGATCATTACAAACGCAGACTTTTTACCTCATGAGGCTCCAGGTTAGATATGGTGCTAAAATGACACTTGTTCTCACCTAGAACAAAAACAAAAAGGATACAAAAATTAATATTCATTCGACGACCCAGCAAAAAAACTGTAAGAAATTATAGGCAAGAGCAGGGAAAGAAACATACGCACAAATGAAAAGCAAATCGACTGAATCTGGTCCCATCCGTCCAAATCTGCCGTGGAAAGAGAAGACCGATCACGGCACCTAGATGCGACTATTCGTGGTCTGCAGGTGTGCGTGTTGCATATGCGAGGGACTGAAGGCGCTTCGCTCCTCCTCGCAGTTGCTGAGATGCACGTCCACGCAGCCACCGTAGGCAACACTGAAGTTTTGAGATTGTGCATGGAGATAGAATTTATTAAATTTATTCTAGTTTCGTACACCGAGAATGATGGTCAAAGTACTGTCCTACTTGTAAATAAACATTAAATTAAGTTTGGAATTTATAAAAAAAAAAAAAAAAAAAAAAAAAAAAAAAAAAAAAAAAAAAACGGGAATGATGTGACAAAGTGATCAAGATTGCCACTCACAATGATCCCCTTACAAGATCCTAGGGGTGGACGAGTAAATTAGAAGTATATTTTGGATCAAAAGAAACTATCTCCATAATAATTTGAACCGTGATATCCGTAAGAAAACATGCATAACAGGGCCCGTGTCACAATGGAAAAGTTGTTCCTGACTTGAATACGGCCGGTGAAGCCGATGAAAGCCCGGCCGGCTTGGCCGGTGAAGCTATACAACAGGGCCAAGTTAAGCAGAAAGGAACTAAGCTACATCAGCTATTGCCAAATTTAATTGGGCAATTAAATCTTTTACACGAAAACGGTTGTGCGGATTTGTGTGCAAATTTCAGTGATTCATCTGTTTAGTATGTAGAAAATTCCTTAAAATTTTCAAAAGAATCCGCAAAAAAGTTCTCTTGTAAAAACATAAATTGCCCATGATTACACGGAACTATAAGCATTTTGAGCCCTGTTATGCATGTATTCTTATGGGTCTCAGGGCTCATGCATTAATGCATAGAAATACGAAAAATACGTCAGTTTTTCCGTTCGGCAGAAATACGTCCAAATTTGGCAATAGCTGGTGTGGCTTGATTCGTTTCTGCTTAACGTTGTCCAAATAAGCCTGAAAGGCTAGAGGAGAGTGCACAGCAGCGCTTTCAATGAGATTGGACGAAAATCTGTCAAATTTTAGCGGCGGATAGCTCGTGCGTGGCGTGGAAAGAGCGAATGAATTGGAGCGTACCGTTTTACAAGGCAGACGGGACGGCACCAACCAATGGCTTTTGTTGGTTCCGTCAACACAGACGCACGCGGTGTCCAATCACATCATCCGGGATGCCGGACGACGTATCCTCCCCCGTTGGAATTCGAGCGGACCCGACGTGGCTGAGGCATGAAAATTAGACCGTGGGGTGAACTGAAGGGGCAATTAATGCGAGTGTCATCCACTGATTCAATAATAACCATACTGTTCTGCAACGGAGAAGCACGGTGTTCATAAAAAATAGGCGTGTGAAGGAAGTTGAAAAAAAAGAAACGGAAGAAAGGAAACTATATTCAATAAAGTGCATTTTTACGAGAAGACTCTTGAGAATTTCAAAATGAAATTTTCACTGGATTTCCCTTTATGTCGTGTAGAAATTATAAAAATTTTGGACCGAAATTTCACAGGTACACTCTTGTAAAAAATTGAATAGCTTCAATCGACTTTGAAACCTTGGAATGGAATTACGTTTCTTCCCTCAGGAAATGACGAATTGGGCGTATTTCTGCCAAACGGAACTGTGTGCATTGAGACATGAGCCCTGACACCCATAAGAATATATGCATAACAGGGCTCACGTCATAATGCACACAGTTCCGTCTGGCAGAAATACATTTAAGTGTGCCCACGTTTAATCGACAAGAAAAGTGTGCGCAAACGTTATGTACCAGTATAAGCATGAATACTGAAACATGTAAACATTTCTCTTAGATACGAAATAAGAGGCCAGAAAGTAACAGGGCATGAGCTCCGCATTAGCGGGTTGTCGAAGGTGAGGGAGAGTGGCCCGGCGTTGGCCTGGTTCGAGGCTCGCGTATTGATGTGAAATCGACTGTTTTGGCTGAGTGGTGGAGGACTGTTATCTTCACGCCAGCTGTTGAAGCAAATTCTCGTTTTTCTGGCGTAAGGGCGTATCTTGATTTTCGCATTAGCCCCAGAAGGCATAGACTTATGTGTAGAACAGGGCTCAAGTGGATATTCATATACGCCCTTACGTTGAAGGGGCGACGAAATCACCAGTGAGGTGATACGGTGTGGCGTGTGGGTTACCACCACTTTGCGCCCCGTTCGGTGTTGCCTGACAGGGTATGACCACTGAGATTCATATCTGTCGAGGGCAAATAGTCAAATCAGGCATTTTGTTAAATGCCTAGGCAAATAGTTAAATGTTCAGAATATTTGGAAATATTTAGAAATTGTAGAATGATTTTTTCCCATAAACGATACCATTTCTATGAAAATCGACGATAAAAACCTTCCGTATCGACCTACGTCATCGAAAAATCCAAGATGCCCGCAACGCAAACACCTCCTTTTTTTGGTATTTGAAGTGTAGCCGAGTGCTAGAAATAATTTAAAATTTCCTTTAAAAAACTTACATTTTATTAACAAACTTTGACCGAAGCTTTTCGAAGCAAACGTTTCATCGTCAGAATTGTAAGTTTTTTAAAGAAAATTTTACATTATTTCTAGCACTCGGCTACACTCCAAATACCAATATATTCAGTGCTACTACCTTTCAAACATTGTATTACAATGTTCGCTGATTTTTATCCTTTTTTTTCATAGTGAATAAATTTAGTCACCAAGTGACTGTCATACGTGGAGCAATAAAAGGTTTTCCGGAGCAGTCTACACGAATTTTAAAATCGATCAGCCGATACCAGTTTAAACGGTTGACCTTTATCGCTGACCAACTGTTGCGCGTGGAGATTTCCGTTGATGACGAGAGAGTTTAGTGAAATAATCCTCCTTCCGCAGGAGGCACGTGACAAATTGCCCGACTCCGAGGCGATTAATGTGAAAAAAATCGGCCGCAGCAAATGAACGGATAGCACGGGGCAATTATTGTTTCGCCAACCGCGGGGCGGGAGCGGGGAGAGTCCGCTGACGAAACATGGGGGATTTGTCAAGGGGACCATCAGACATTGCATAACCTATTGACGCCTGTCCTTTTTTATGTTTAAAAAAAAACAGGTTGATACGCTGTAACTCAGCGCGAAAATCCTACACTCCTGTTGCATTGGATACCATTTTGAGGGATGTTCTCGACACCAGGTCCTCGCTCTCTATTTTGCTGTGTTTTGGTGGAAAACTTTACAAAGAAAAGAAACGATGTTTGGACTCATAGGATCCTGATTTTTGACTGCAAAATCCTGATTTCATAATTTTTCAAAATTCTGAGTTTTTGCGGAGAAAAATTAATGTTTCTGCATAAGCGTATGTGACACCATAAAAAAATCCGATTGGACAGCCGACTTTTCTCAAATCCTGATTTTACAACCGATTTTTCCTCAAATCCTGATGAAATCGGAATTAAATCCTGATTGACCTCAAATCCTGATGGAATTGGGGAAATCGGGAAACTCCTGATGCTAGACACCCACTTTAAACATTTTTTTTGCAACGAGATGTAAAGACAAGTCAACATAGAATTTTTCTTTCAGATTTGGTAAAAAGTTAACGGCTGATGACAGGGTAGATTTTTAGCAATTTTTAAAATATGTTAACACGATTTCTTAAAATGCGTGTTCCGGTTTGTTTTATCCTTATTTTAATTTAGATTTTTAGAACCTGCTTCAGATATGCCCTCCCTTTTTCTGAATCACGTCGGTTTGTTCTGAATAAATCGACATTTTCCCGGAAAATCGAGTTTTTCCGTGGCAATTTCAACTTTTCGGAAAGTCTGTGCAGGACGTCAGCAAAAAATGCAATTTTTGGATTCAGCAGCCAAAAATGCATGTGATAACATGGATTGCACGCCGAACAAATTGACTTCTTTGTTGCTAATATTTACGTATTCCAGTCAAACGCCTTCTTCTGCCCACACCGAAAAAAATACGGCAAATTTTACAAAAAGAATGGGAATTGAATTTGTGGTCTACTTGAGATTGCAGTGATACTGTAAGGTATAAGGTAAAGACAACCAGACATCTGATAGGATGTACCATACTCTGATCAAATGCGATTAGAGGTGCGGGTTTTGCTACCATGGAGTTCGTTAATGAGTAGCATACTGATATCACAGTACCTCAAACCATGATTGTGCATATATTACGGTGCAAAGCTTATCTTTGTGCTATCTTACTGATTTAGTCACCTTCCTACCAAAGTATCACAATCGCCATGCGACATTTCAAATTTCCGCCGCCATTTTATTTTTTTACAGAGAAATTGTCAGACGAAGCTGTCCGAAAAAAGAGTTGTTATAGCCGACTGAAGAAGACGATAGAAAATCATATTGTTGACTGTAGAAAGTGGAAAAAATCATACGGCTGGGCTACACGAAGCGATAAAAAATTATAAAGCCGGGCTATAGTTCCTATCGCCGGGCTCTACACTTTATCGCCTGGATGTTGCCTATAAAAGGCTATAAGAAATTGTGTAGAAATTCGTGTGCTTTGTAAATCCTTAAGTTTGTACGGAATCAACTTAATATTTACAAAACGTACATGATATTTTCCTTTACTACATATTTTTTCATCAATTAAAATGAGAATAATCCACATAGAGTGTGCAAACATTTCAAAGTCATGAGTTGAAAAACGCTCACTACACGAGATTAAATATTAGAGCCATTGCGCAATGCGTGAAGTATCCCTGTTAGGTTTGTAGGCGCCAATGCGCGTTTCGCGCTCTCTGCCCGCCCGCCGCGCCGCACTATGGTCCACAGACTGGATTTAACGGAACTTTATTCGAAAATGCACTGCACCGCCATAAAAGGTGTTGGATCTTATGATTTTTGGGTCGCTGATTTCATTTTACATCTTAGTTAAACAAAATATTAACATCCTGACCGAGAAACTTAACTTCAAATGTAATTTCTGGCGCTTTTAAGATTGAAGATTTTTTCCACCCTATTTTGACATGTATAAAAATAATAACAAAAATGTCTGTCGGTCGAGATTAGGTTATTCTTATGTATTTTTAGGCGGTAAATCCGAATATGACCTCCGTTTTTGTCCATTACCCTTCAATTTTTCGGAAAAACCGATTTTACCCGGAAAAGCTCGTTCTCCAAGGAAAATTGAATTTTCCGGGATAATGAGGGATGATAGGAAAAATCTAAGGCCATATTCGGGTTTAGCAAGTCAGAATGCATAAGAATCGATGTATCGCACATCGAAATCATTTTTAAAATGTATTTTTAACACACTTAGAGTCCGGAAAAGGTTTTACCCAAAAGGCTCGGGAAAATCGGCATTATCGGAGAACTGGAGGGTGATAAAAAAAACCTAGGTCATATTCGGATTTAGCAGCTTAATATACATAACAGAATCTCTTTACCGCGGGTCCAGTATAATTTATCAACATGAATTGCAATTATGGCAAAAATACGTCAAATTTGCTCATTTTCCCGGGAAAAAGTCGCTTTTTCGGAAAAGTGAGAGGTTATAAGAAAAAACCAAGGTCATTTTCGGACTCAGTAGATCAAAATATATCGGAATACTTTCATTTTGTACCGATAAAAAATTTAACAGTCGCAAAAACGCCAAAAATGCATGGAATATTCCACATTTTGATGCACGGAGGTGCACTCCGAAAAAAATTCATTTCGACCATTAGGCGACAAAAGGCGACATTTAAATTGGCCTCATTTTAAACTTAAGGATATGTAGAACAAGATTTTTCAATCCGCAAAGCATTAACTAGAATTAAAAAAAAGTTGGAGCTTCCTAAAAATTACGAATTTCACTGATTTCTATCATTTTTTGGCGTATGTTTGCAGCGTTAAAAAGCATACAAATTTCAGTTCAAAATTAATGAAACTGGGTGAAAAGGAAGTCACTTGCCACCAGGTGGAACCATGTTGCCCAAAAATTTACATAGATGATGCGTAACTCGGTAAAATAAACACCTTGTAACGCACCACCGAATGCGGCCCACAATCAGCTAATGAAGACCTGTCGCGCGCTCTGTTGTTAGGGTCCGTCACAATCTTATAAATCATTATTAGTCGATGAAAACTTAGGTGACGATCCATGGGAGTATGTATGATAAAACTGTAGTGCCAAACTTTAATTTTTCCCACCTTCAAAATTTGACTAAAGTTCCGTTAAATAGGGTCTGTGGACCATAGTGCGCCGCAGCGCATCCCGGCGCTTGAAGCAACTTTTTCACACCAGGGGTATTGCACAGTATCATACGAAATTGAAGGCGCTCCAACATATTAGGAATGGCAGACATCCTTCAAAGGTACGGAGCTTTCCTAACAAAATAAATCAAGATACTTCGGCCCAAAAAGAGAGCGGTAGTCCAAAAACTCACCAAGTCCTAGCATCCGTAATTTGTAACGTTTAGCATACACTTTATCGCCAGGCTGTTGCTTAATCGCCATCGGCTATAATGGGCTATAAGAAATTGTGTTGCCTGCTATAGAAGCTATTGGAAATCTTACAGCCGGCTGTAGGTCTATGGTATTTTGGAACACAGATTCTACTGCCAATTTTTACCAGGGGAGTCAAACCAAAACCCTTCCGCGGATTAAACAGCGACACAAAATCCCAGAATTTTGACGGGTAACGCAAGACGGCGGTTTCTGGTTCGGCCGCTAACACCGCCATTGCACCACCAGCGCCATCTGGCGGTTCCTGACGGCGCGGGGGCGGAGGGGAGGCGTTGTAAACAGGGGAGGAGTGCCCGGGCGGCGGGGGGGGGGGGGAGGGCAGCGTGATTAATGACGAGGACCTCATCACGTGACTCCTCTGTGATGTATCTCCCCGGGTTTTCTGAATAATTCACCCTCCACTCATCACATTCGCTGGACGCTGATCTTGCCGCGTTCAGCTCGGAATCCTCCCCGATCCTCGATGTGGGACTCGGCAGTGGCGGCGATGCGGCAACGGTGCTGACAGCGCATCCCTTGAGTTTTGCGTCGCACCGCGCCATGAAAATTTCGGGGCCCTAAATCCAGACCCCCCAGCCCCCCCCCCCCAGACCGCGGCAGTGGCGTCTCGTCCGGAAACAAAATATGGGCGAATGGCCGTCCCCACGGTTGACCACACTCGTTAGCACGTGACACCCTTGTCCCGCCGTTGTTCGCGCTCATTAAAATGCAGTCTTGCGCGCGATAAAAAATTCGGTTGTCGGGGTCACGGGCCCCCGGCTAAAACTGCTGGATAGGAGCACGGCGGTTGCCACCAAATCTGGAAAATGAAATTCCCTGACGTAATCCTGATTTCTCTGACACATTTCGGCGAAATTCCCTGAAAATTGGAGATATGCGATGACCAAAATACATAAGTAGAAATAGTTTTTGGGCAAAATTTTTTGTTCAAAACCAATTCTAAAATAACAAATAAAGAACCGAACGTAGTCGCGGTCCCTTTCATAGTTTTTACAAGCCGGTTCTGTTAAACTCGGTCTCAGTGGCGAGGCGTGAATGATCGATTATCGACATCTCTACATTTGAAGCTATGATAAAGAATCGATAAAGTTAAAATGAGAAAAGTTGAAAAAAAACGAGGCCGAATCACTTATTCCCTATCTTTGGATGTGTTGCTGACATAGCCCTTAAAGCAGCACTACAAATGAGACAAACAAAACCAACATAATATGGAAATAGAGCAAGGAAAGGTATGCGCGGTGACGACGGCGCAGAGATACAACTATTCGTGCTTGATGGATGTCCGTGCTGCATCTAAAAAATTGAAGGCGCGATGCCGCGAGGCGTGAACTCGCAATACTCCACTATATTCTATAACATTAGGAGCTTCTTCGTCCATGAAAATCACCCGCTTCCACCAATAGGATCACCCCCACTTTTCCTTTGTCTCCTTCGTCTACTCAGAAACTACTCTTTTTGCAGAGTGAATATCTCTCTCATGGAGTGGATTTCGCTCCTTCTCAGAGGCGGATCCAGGAATTTGGCAACAACAAATTGCAATCCCCCTCCATTCAAATCTATGTTAAATAATCGATTCTTGTCGGAGCACCTGGCCCCTCGAAGAATCGATACATTTCCATAATAGGTTTTAATGGAGAAAAACAACGTTGCCAATTCGCTGGTTCCGCCAATCTCGGTGCATATCACGGCTTCAGAGTTCAACGCTTTCCGGATTTTACGTCAATAATTTAAACTCTAATATCGCTTGATCATTCGATTTTACTGTGTGCCGTTACCATGGTGCGAACCGCAACTTTCAAGTGAGGTGTGCGCTTTGACGACTTTCTTGGGTGGATGGATCCAGCAAAAAGAACGGAAAAGATGCGGACCCAAGCATCGAGGCTGCTCCTGCCAGCGTGATGAAAAACGGTCTCTACTTTGCATCTCTCACCGCGACGAAATTCCTCGAGCTCAGCACTGTTATACAACGTCGTGAATATAATCTCATTTAGAAGGAAAGTTGAATAATCATCGATGCCTCATTTATCATTTCAGTGAGGGGTGCTTTATCGAATCCTTGCTTTGATGCGGCTGCTTCGCGGGAGCGGGGGCGGGGGGCGGGGCTTTGGATTCGTGTTCCGATAAGCACCGGATACTTAATAAAAATGTCTTTTTATGCTCGGAATCTCGAGGGGACACCTTGCTCCCCCGACCTAAATTTTTACGAGTGGATTTAAGGTTATCGGTAGACGACCTCTCCGCAAGTTCAAGAGTAAATGAAACGGTAAAATTTACCAACGCGTTAAATAACATTTTTGCAATGATTCACCGAAAAAAAGTGAAGTTGATTTAACAATCTGGAAGTGAAAAAGTATGCGAGAACTTACAAAATGCTGAATCACTCGCTACAGTTCTTACTTCAGCAATGCCAAGATTTAAAAATAACTGCTGTGGCGGGTATTTTGGCATTTTATATGTTTTCGCACACTTTTTCTACATCCAGAATGTTAAATCAACTTCACTTTTTTTGGGTGTTGGGCCGCGTTTTACTGAAACGCCTCTCCTTTTAATTGGACGTATTTCTGCCAAACTGAACTATGTGCATTATGACGTGAGCCCTGTTATGCATATATTCTTATGGATCTCAGGGCTCATGTCTTGATGCACATAGTTCCGTTTGGCAGAAATACGTTCAATTGATCTTGTAGGCAAACCGAACAACCGCGAGCAAGAACTGGAGGTATCTATCATTTGGACCGCGTTAAGAAAAATGAACCAAGCCACATCAGCTATCGCCAAAAACTGGGCAATTCAACTTTCTTACATGAAAGCTGTTGCGTACAGATTTTTATCCAGAAAGCTAAAATAATCCATGCAGAAAGTAGACAAATTTCAAAATCATGCGTTCAAAAACGCTGCCTCCGCGAGTTCAAGTAGTAGAACCAAGCACAGTGCGGCCAGCGCGTTAGCGCCTACAAGACAGCAAGGATACTTCCTGCATTGCGCGTACACCGCGGAGGATACTTCATGCATTGCACGTACATCACGGTGCGTATGCGCAATGCGTGAAGTATCTATGCAGTCTTGTAGGCACTAGTACGCGTTCCGCGCTGGCAGTACGGTTTGGCTCTAATATTCGAACTCGCGAAGTCATCGTTTTTCAACTGGACGTATTTCTGCCAAACGGAACTATTGACGATTGGAAAAGATGAGATGTCTCTAGAAATCTGCGTAAGAAACAATATTAAAGTGAGCGTGATTTCTTTTGGAGAAACGGAAAAGCGGAATTGTACATGCCCAAAAACTGGGCAATTCAACTTTCTTACATGAAAGCTGTTGCGTATAGATTTTTGCGCAAATTTTAGTGAATTTTCTGCATAGCACGAAGCAAATTCCTTAATATTACTAAAGGAATCCTCACACAAGTTCTCTTTTAAAAAATTAAATTGCCCATTTAAATTTGGCAAAAGCCGATGTGGCTTGGTTCCTTCCTGCCTAATGTTGTCCATTTGAAGGTGAGGACACATTGCCCTCGCAAACTGTTCTCTCACACAAAAACGCATGAAATTTGAACCGGGAAAAATATGTTTGAAATTAGATTATTCCATTAACTTCAATCTTGAAGACGAGGTGAAACAACTATTTTTAACCCCACAATATTTTTTCTCGACTTGGAATTTTCACATGCTCAAGAGCCGCTCTTACAGCGCTCTGCGATACCTAGTCGCCACAGTCCCCTATCCTTCCTCAGTCATCTATTTCGTCGTATCGTGCTAACATAGTTTTAATTAATCGTGCCCCCAGTCTGCGTTTCGATTTAATCAACCTCCGAATTTCTCCGAAGAAGCAGTCGCTCCCTAGCCTGTACACCGACTTCACTGAAAAAAAAAGAATCAAACTCTCAACTATATTCCTGGCTGATTTTTGCGCCAGTTATAAAGGGAGTTTTACCAGACAGAGGTATGGTTGATAAAAGCACACATTTGGCTGACTCGACCGTACACTGAAAAAAAAAAAGATTGGTAGAATTTACCATTCCTTCACGCTGTATTTCACACAGCGTGAAGGAATGATAAATTCTACCAATCTTCAAGTCGATTCTGCCAGAAGAATGGTCATCTGGACCAGTATATAGTAACGTTTACCTTTCTTCTGGTAGAATTGACCCTAAATTGACGCTGTGTGAAATACAGCTTGAAGGAATGGTAAATTCTACCAAGTTTTTTTTTTTTTTTTTTTTTTTTTTTTTTTTTTTTTTTTTTTTATTTAGTGTACCTCTGGCTGGTGCAACTACTCACATAACTGGCGCCAAAATCAGCCAGGTGTATGGTTGAGATCGTGGTACTTTCTTTCCGTGTACGCCACAGCTTGGTAAAATTTGGTTCCGTGGCTCCCCCTTGCGAAACGCTACCCATTCATCAAGAGCGAGGCTCGATTAGCTATCGATTAAGGTTGAATAATCGGCCTAGCGGTCCATTCTGAAAGACGGAACCGGGGGAGGAGCGGGAGGAAAGATGAACTTAACCACGGCGGAACATGGTGGAATTACAGGAGCCCTGGCAAGGTAATTGATGTTTTTATTATAAAAATCCTTGGGACGTGCGCTTGGGTCTCCTCGGCCGGGAAAAGAGGAAATAAAGGAAAGCCCTGTGAAGTTTATAATTTGCTCCGCCGCAGCGCGCGGCACGCCCCGCTGTCCGAGCGGGTTTTGATTAATGGGCCCTCCACCCACCCACTAAGTAGCGCCCCGCTCGTGCCCCCCCCCCCCCCCTCCTCGATGATACGACGACAGGACTCTAATTCACCACTTTTTCCCCACCGCCTTCTTCGATCCTCGATCCCCGAACCTGATCGCGGGAAATTCCGCGCCAATCATTTCCCACCTGAAGTGAGGCGCTCACATCCTCGATCCTCTGACGCTTTAAGGTCGAGCCTCCATTCCCAAATGAGTCCCGAAAAGTATGAAGTCATACGGACAACAGGGCTCACGTGGTAGTTGAGATACGCTCTTACGTTACAGAGATACCTGCGTATCTGCGCAGCAACGGCAACTTCCAGCTTGTGAATCACCGGTGGTTCAACTGAGCACTAGTTCTATGATCGAGAGGTCCCGGGTTCGATTCCCGGCCAGGCGACTCGAGTTTGACGGTCTGAAACAATGGCTGCCTGGGACTGGTTGTTAGGGACGGTGGGGGTACGGGACTGGAGCGCAGGATTAGCCCTTGTGGGCTACTTGAAGTAGAAAAAAAAATGGAGAATTTGCACATACAAATTGTATTGCTTCATCTGAGAGTACTTAATGAGCTGAGTTGGCAGTATTTTTCATAATTTTTTTCTCAAATGGGAAATCGGAGAAGAATCGATTTAAAAGTGAGAAAATTTGCCGCCTTGTGACGTCAACCGTCGGTATGTTCCATTTAAACGAAGCATTTTAGCAGATTAGGTTATTTTGTCATATTTTCTGCAATAATTGTCCAATTCGGAAACCGAGGATATCCTCGTGCTCAGTTTTCTTAGCAGTATCATTTTAAAAATGAAATTCACATTTAAGACACCTGCAAATTCTCTTTTGGACTGCCTTCTGCAATGAGGATTTCTGGCTGATGTATAAAAGCTTCTATCTGCGTAGGGGAACCAATGACACATATGCTGTTTCTAAAATGAGACAATAATAGTAGTTTCCTGTTCCAAAATGCAGTTCAACTGGGAAGAACCGTTACTTCCTCTAGATTTTTTCCGGTCGAAGCCAGATTTGCAATTCTCGGAAGGAAAGAGAGAGGGTCTCCGAGCTTAAGACCCTGCGCCATTTTCGGTTCGATGGTGCCGGAACCGGAACAAAGTTGGAATTATAAAAAAGGGAAGATCCTACCACAAAATCGCACCGACGTTTAACCCGGAGCGGGCAGAACAACTGCCGGAACATCCATCCGAAATTCGTCGGGCGGGAAAAAACTGGCCGACGCAAAAGTCTCGTGGTCGCATGATTGCACTAAGCCTCGGTGCAAGCCGGAATCCGTGTGAGCTCGCATATGAAATGGACGTATTTCTGTCAAACGGAACTACGTACATTATTACGTGAGTTCTCTTGTGCATACATTCTTATGGGTCTCAGGGCTCATGACTTAACGCACATGGTTCCGTTTGGCAGAAATACGTCCAAATTCGAGGTTATCCGTCCGGGGAACCGTTGCCGAGCGCTAAAAAAACGCAACTTCCTACGAAGAAAAAACCGCATAACTCCATTACAACTTTCTATTATGATACGTCATTTTCGCTCCGCAGGGCAGACCTACATTCACTCCAGTTGGGAATATATGAGTTTCGAGGGATATGTAGGAAACAAGCGATGGAGGGTTGGTTCGAGAAATGGGAAGGGTTCAGCTTCAGAGCTTTTCGGGGATAATAGTTTTACAATTCACACATGAGTAAAAGAGTCGATTTCATTTACATGGAGAGTTCATGCTGAGGATAAAGAGAGGCATGCTAATGATTTTAGAATGGATCCGGTGCAATGGCAAGAGCCTACTCACACGCAGTTACTGCGAGGATCCTTCAATTTGAAGTTTGGATCAGCAGAATTCACGATAAAAGAGGGTAGTCACCGCAACTGGCGAAAACTGATGAAAATTGCGTCAGTTACCGTGCGATACTTACGATAACTGCCATGGTAGATGACACAATTGACACAACTAGCCTTGCGGTTATTGTAACTAGAGTACCTTTAAAGGGAGAGTATGACCACTGGGCCCCATGGAGGGGTTCAGGGCCCAAACATGGCGGCACTTTGTTTTGGTTTTCGAGAGTGAGAGGGAGGGGGTCATTACCAACTTTTGACGGTTATCACCTGGTGATCACCAAACGCAGTTGGTGCCAATCTTGATCCAAAATGATTTTTCTCGAAAATTTCACACGATTCGCCGTGAAATTTTGTACATACGTCGTATTAATGCATTCAAGTAAAGTTCTTGTTGCGATATATGCAAATAAAACTAAAGTTTGAGTCGTTTTGTGTTCCTATAAACTTAAAGCGTCCGCCATTTTTGAGCCCTAGAAGGCCCCATGGCCTAACATGGCTGAGCCAATTAGAGGTGGTAACCAATTCGAAAAGTGGAGGCATTTCGGCTTCACAAACACTATAGAGAGTTGACTGTAGGGCCGGCCTTGATGCAATTATTCATGTTCCAAAGATGTGCATGTTGCATGTTCAAAATTGAAGGCACTTTCATTTATAATGTGACGAATTATACATAAAAATATTCAGTTTTAGTTAAAAAGTTCATGCCCGACCTTTCGAATCGACTCGATCCATTGAGCGACGTCTCTAAAATGGAAGTATTTCTGCTAAGTGGAACTATCTGCATTACGACGTGAGTCCTGTATTCTTATGGGTCTCAAAGCTCACGTCTTAATACACATAGTTCCGTTTGGCAGAAATACGTCCAAACATGCTGTTTCCGGATTCTCATCGGTATCAATTCTTTTTCGTCTGCTTCTCCTTGCGTGGCATTGTACAATCTGCGCGGAATCTCTCTCAATACCGGGCGGTGCAAGTGTCAGGATATTGTGGGAAAATGACAAAGTGCGATCAGGTGGCGCAGGAAAAGGCGGTAAACAGGATTTAAGCATGATTGAAAAGCGTTTGCGGGTAGGAATCGAAAGGGCTTAAGGAGACGCGGACAGCCGTGCACTAGCAGGTGAAAGGTGAAACTTGTTGCTGCAAGAACAATCAAGTTATGAGCACTGCTGCGCCGTATCAATTCCAACATGCAATCTCGCTCGCATGCGATGGGATATGTTCCCCGACTCATGGATGGGTGCAGATGTTTTCCTTCTTTAGAGGACGCAGGGACCAAGATCA
This sequence comes from Bemisia tabaci, assembly GCF_918797505.1. Taxonomy (NCBI): domain Eukaryota; kingdom Metazoa; phylum Arthropoda; class Insecta; order Hemiptera; family Aleyrodidae; genus Bemisia; species Bemisia tabaci. The sequence goes on along the minus strand of NC_092796.1, from coordinate 4,948,572 downwards.
GTGGCGTGGCATGCTTTGCGATACATCAATAGGACGCATTTCTGTCAAACGGAACTATGTGCATTACGACGAGAGCCCTGGTATACATGTATCCTTACGGGTCTCAGGGATCATGTCTTAATGCACATAGTTCCGTTTGATAGAAATACGTCCAATATTGATCAGTCCTTTTAACCTACGGAAAAGGATCGATAAATAATCGATAGTTAATAATCAATTTTTTATCATAGCTTCAAATGAGGAAATGTCGACAATCGATCATGCACGCCTCACCACTGACCAAGATTAAGCTGTCTTTGGGATTGGATGATAACCAACGTGTATTAATACGTGTGTACTGGTGCGATATTTGCTTCTTGAGATTGGCGTTTTACGGTCTGCAATTTTTGCTGATTCCACCCCTTGATCAGCATACTCGGGGTAACGCCCTAATGGTGTAGTCATGAAATATTGTATTATTTTGACACATCTGCTGTAGAACGTACATTCCTAAGCTGGCTGGGCTTCCTACATCCTTGCGGATAAGATTTTCTTCAGTACATGTTTTTCTAAATTCCTTAGAGTAAACAAGCATTCCTTGTAGTAATAGCAATTCCTTTTGATTAATAACTAAGAGACCGGGTCAGTATCCATGTGCTGACCAAGAAATTTATAATTCTAAATGATTATTCTAATTTTACAGCTTAAAACAAAACATGTGTATATGATGCGTTGGATCTTTCATCGCAAGACAATTTTTCTTACAAATTCGTTTCAAAAATTATAATTTATCACCATGACGTTCTGAACAAGTGTTTTAATGGAATATGAAAGTAGGAATGACAAGAAAAAATGACGAAACTAGTAATCTTAATTTTCGTAAACAAGAGACAGAGAATTCCAAAATTTCTGGTCTTTCAGATATTAAATTATCTGACGTAACTTTGTCTCCAGATACCATTGTTAATTATATTTATGTGGATACGTGCAAGGTATATATTTCATGAACTAGTTACGATAATTTGACGTATTTCTGCCAAACATAGAACCGTTTCTGCCAAAACGGATTGAAAAAGATGAGGTGTGCTCTAGAAAGCTAAAATAATCCATGCAGAGTGTAGAAGAAGTTCAAAATCATGCGTTCAAAAACGCTGCCTCCGCGAGTTCAAATAGTAGAACCAAGCACAGTGCGGCCAGCGCGTTAGCGCCTACGAGACTGCAAGGATACTTCATGCATTGCGCGTACATCGCGGAGGATACTTCACGCATTGCACGTACATCACGGTGCGTATGCGCAATGCGTGAAGTATCGATGCAGTCTTGTAGGCACCAGTGCGAGTAACGCGCTGGCAGTACTGTGTTTGGCTCTGATTTTCGAACTCGCGAAGTCATCGTTTTTCAAATGGACGTATTTCTGCCGAACGGAACTATTGACGATTGGAAAAGATGAGATGTGCTCTAGAAATCTGCATAAGAAACAATGTTAAAGTGGGCTTGATTTCCTTTGGAGAAATCGAGCAGTGGAATTCTGCATTCTGTCAAACGGAGCTGTGTGCCAACTGAATGCGGCACTCATGAGCCGTGGGAATGGCAAAAGAGCGTTGTGGACAGGGCTCATGAGTTAATGCCGACCAAGAGCGAAACGAAGATGGCTTCGTTGCTGCTGACGTCACTAGCGCTTTAAAATCCCCATTCATTCTTAAGACCCTCGACCAACTAGCACACCCCTTGTTTCCCACCTGTGCCTGGTTCCGTTTCGCAGAAATGTAAGTCCAATTTTGAATAAAATTCGTCGGAAAAAGGGGGAAAAAGAAAGATTATTGAATTTTGGCCAGATTTTGAGGTCAAAAACCGGGGTGAGGCGCTAGGGAATAGTAATTCGATCGGTCACTGTCTGAGAAAATATGTAGGTCGATGAGAGGGAGCGAGCCGTGGATGTTACGCACTCGGTCTTGAAACTGTTTCGGCAGGCACCGCCAACATCTGCCTGATAGTGGGAAGCTTGGCAGATTGAATCGCTGATGGGCCGGGGAGAAAGCCGGAGAAATGTGCGGGTGGGGGAGCAAGATGGAGTGGAACGGGGGGGGGGGGGACTTATCGCTCCGGGTGTTAGCATACACTCAGGTGCACAACCCCGCAGCACAGCGCTGGGAACTCCGGCTATAACGGAAGAGGGATGGGGGGGGGGGGATCTGAAGCTTGCACGGCTCTTCATATCTGACTCGGGGCGAACTTTTTCCGGAGCGGTGCACGATAAGAGACTAATTCCACCCACGAAAGGGGCAGACTTCCACGTAAGAGACCACACAAAATAGGTTCGAGCCAACGGTGAATGGTGAAAACCGAGCGGGGATGAGGAGTGGGGCGATTTCGAGCGAACCAGGGCTTCGAAAAATACTCCATCTTTGATGAAATTCAATTCAATGATCACTAGACGACTAACTGATGAAAGTCACTGAACAACTACCCCGATTCTATTTTTCAAAATCTCCCCTGTCGTTTTCAGTTTTTACAGGAGAATCGTGATATTTGACATGTTCACAGGATATTCTGCAAAAGATGCAAAAGATGAAGACCAACCAGAGACGCTAAGAAATGCAGCACGGAAAAAAATTAAATATTGATTTAGCATTTATATTGTTAAAAACATGTTCGACAAGTTTCAAATACTGATTCTACATTTGAAGAAATGCTAACATAACTACGCCCACTTTGTCTGCAGTTATCATTGTTAATTATATTCATGTGGATACGAGCAAGGGATATATTTCGTGAAGTATATACGATAATTGGACGTATTTCTGCCAAACGGAACTATCAACGAGAGGGAAAGATGAGATGTGTTCCAGAAAGCTAAACTAATCCATGCAGAGTGTAGGACAATTTCAAAATCATGCGTTCGAAAACGCTGCCTCCGCGAGTTCCAATATTAGAACCAAGCACAGTGCGGCCAGAGCGTTAGCGCCTACAAGACTGCAAGGATACTTCATGCATTGCGCGTACACCGCGGAGGATACTTCACGCGTTGCACGTACATCACAGTGCGTATGCGCAATGCGTGAAGTATCTATGAAGTCGACCAATCTGAGATTCTACGAAATACAGAACATTTCCCATGTGAAGCGTGAGGGGTCGATAGTCGATATCTCCTCATTTGAAGCTAGGGTAAAGAATTGATTATTGCGGTATTCGTTGCGAACACTTTGTTAACGATCATTTTCCATTGGTTTAAACGGTCGATCAATCAATATATCGCAAAGCACGCTACGCCACTGCTTGGATTCAGATCACATGGATTTTTTTCTGATGGAGGGGAATGTTAATTGGATTACATTTTGCAATAAGGAACCACTATTTCTGGCCCATTTTAGAAACAACATACATAACATCGGTTCCCCTATGCAGATATATGCTTTTATGGGAGAGCCAGAGATAGTGGCTCCTTAATATTGCAAAATGTGATCTAATTTACCACCGACGAAAAATTCAATTTTCTATGAATTGAGAAAAAAACTTCCGGTGAAGAATTTCTTTCACACAGAGACACACGAAAGTATCTTGAAGTAGAATAATTTTTGGAACAAAACAAATTGTAGAGTCCAAAAAAATTTTCTTCGGATTACAAACTTACAAACTGCTTATTAATTTAGGGTTTTTTTAACTACTTAAATGTAATCTGCCACAAATAATTAATTTTATTCATTGAATGAGTTTCATTTAGATTAATATAGAGATTTTGACAATTTTTTCTCGACGCGGCAACAACGTCATCTAAAGCGGCGAGAGCGTGCAGCCAGGTGTGAGATATTAGCCGAACACAAGGTGGAAACTTTCGACAGTAACTCTTGTGGAAAGTTGGCTGCCTGGTCCGGGGGAAAAAGGCGGGTTTTTTGCATGGCGGCCGCGGGAAAGTCCTCGGAATAAGCGGAGCCGAGGCACCCTCGACGGCGGCGGTCCCCTCCGTTTCCGGCGACGGACCATAAACCCGAGCGAAATCTCTGTTCTTGGATAAATCTTCCCCGGGCATTACCCTCCAGATGTGCCCCAAACTGGAGCCAAACACCCAAGAATAGTTGTCAAAACACAGCTGGGCGGGATGTCGCGTCGCGTGTGCAAGGCTCCTCTCCTGCCGCAAGTGCATTTAACTCTCGTCCCGATGCCTGATTAGCGCCGTAATCTCCTCCCCGTTTCTTATATGGACTTCATTTTGCAATTAGGGACTACAATTTCCGGCTCACCTGTTAAAACACTTATGTGCCAAAGAATACAAATGATGCACAAGGTGTTTCTAAATTGACCTAGAAATTTTAGTTCCCAATTGCAAAATGCAGTCCATATAAGGCGCCGTTTAAGAACATTATTCTGCGGGCCGATTGTTGAAATTGATCGACAAAGCAATAGACAAAGAAGACATTGGGAGTATGGAGCGATCCTATTGGTTGAAATGGGTGGTTCCTATACACTAAGGGAGAATAAGATGGACTAACAATCGGGTCTCCCATGGGTTGTCGCTAGTCAGTCTATTAGCTCCCTCCTTTGTCCATTCCAACCACCCGCTTCCACTAATAGGATCTTTACACCCTACATATCCCTGTTGTCTACTTTGTCTATAGCTTTGTCTGCCAATTTCGAGAATCGGCCCGCTGAAAGAGAATGAGAGGTAGTTACCCTCCTGGACCGAACTCATCCGCAAATTTGCGGGTTGATCATCCGTCCGGAGTCTTCCATGTTCCGTAAAAGCTCAGAGTAAAAGTCCACCATTGGTAAAAAAGTCCTGAAGTTCTCTGCCGGCCGCAATAAGGTCATTAACGCGGGAAGTAGTAGCTTTTTCGCGTTGATGGACGCACGAAAAAACAGACGCTAGACCGCAATGCCATTTCTACGCCCCCGGAGGGGGGGGGGGTGTTAGGGGGCGAGGGGTGCCAAGGCAACCGCAAACAACCGTAACGTGTAATTCTCCGATTTAACATGCAGGACACTCCTAATTGACATGTTAAAATTCCCCACCTCATAGCGAACGTGTCTCGTGACCGCTCGGGAAAAATGTCACAAGCACACCAACAGGGGCCATTCTAGCATGTTTGCAGCACTCCTTTACCTCCGTTTCAATCTATTATAAACAGTCGATTCTAGGCGAGGCAACCTCTCTTGAAACGTATCGATTGTTTTTGAAGTATTTGACTGGGCATTTGACTGTGTGCGAAGCCAAATTCCCAATGGGTCAGTTGCGCTGGTCACAGAATTATGTTTTAATGCTTGACTCTTGTGAATCAGACACAAATAATAAGATCTGTCTGAACATCAACTGTCTACGTTCAATATTAGCCGGATATCGTCCCTAAAAAGTAGATCTTTTTACGTCATCCACCGCAGTAATTAAACCCACAGTTTCTTCCACTACACTGAAAAAAAAGTGGAAGTGGGATTGACCATAATGGTATAGTAAAAAAAAATATGGTGATAAAAAGCCAAATAATGGTCGATTTAAGCATCTAGATGAAAGTGAGAATCATACTCGATATAAAAATTACCATACCCGGATTGTAAATATCAGTTAGGTGTGTCTGTCCATCGTTTAGGTATTTCTCACCATCAGCTGGGTATTTTTTACCATACGATGAGTTAAAAGTATGGAATAACATGGTAACACTTGCGTTTGATATCTGTAGGCATCTGTATGCGACTGGTCATGGTGTTGGTAGGTTAAATTTACCATACTGGTATAGTCAGCGTGGTGAGAGCTCCCGCTTGACTGCGCTGCGGTCTGTGGTCCGCCATTTTTCGTTTGTCTGTTTGTCAGTTATAAATTTATCACGTTGAGGGTCGGAGTCCGTGGCTGTGTTTTATTGATCCATATTAATCCATGTGAATCCACGCGTAATTTGCCCAAATTTGTGTTCGAATTGTCCCTAAAGCTACCGTCTTCTCTTCGAATCTATCTATATTGATCTGCCACATACATTTTCTGAGATTTTTTCGTTATTCGTATCGACCAATTTCTGGAGGTTAGGAGTTGCTACAATGAATCTGGCTTGCAAAGTGAAGGAATCCTGAAAATTTGAAAACCTTCGCAAAGTTGTTCTGCAATCCAGTGAATATCGGTTCTGTGTAAAGTCATTTCGAAAACATAAAAGTGCGGAAGTAATTTGAAAATAATCGACTAGAAGTGATTTTTGAATACTTCGTTCGTAGGTATATCTATATTCTTGTTAAAATTTTCGAAGCTCAACATACTCAGATGAAGAGACAAATGTGCGTGGGATTGATGTTTAACTGTAACTTTAAGCAAAATTTGGCAGCTTCTGCCCCACCGTGAACCGTGCGATTGGATTTTCATGTAGTGTCTTTTTGTGGGTATATTTTGAACTATCTATTTATTATATGCAATTAAATTTTCCGTGGATCTGATTTAGTCTGTAAATGATACCTTAACGCGAATAACAAGTATGGTTTTGGTATCATTTACTTGAAATCAGTGAAGCAATTATCTGCTATTTCTCGTTGAAACTGTCTTTAACTGCCATTGATTGTGTATGTAACGGAATTTCTAAAAGTAAGATGTAAGTAAAATATCCACGACTTTCATCAAAAGCATTTAATAATATAAGATGAGTGGATTTTAGAATCTACAAGGTTTGTCGCAGCATCTGGATGCTTGAAATTACCATACTAGTCAGTCGGGAACGCCACACTGGCACTGTGTCGCATAGTGTCAGCCGTATCGTGTTATTTACCATACCGGTATATTGGTAACTATGCTGCAGCTTCACTGTGTAAAAAATCAAGTAGACAGTATGGTAAATAACACCCAAACTCTGGTAAATCCCACCGATTATTTTTTTCAGTGTAGCCTTCATCCATTAAATTAATAATTAGGCAATTAATCAGTCCAACTGTTTATCAAAAAAATAGTTTAAAGAAAAAAAAATTAGATAAATTCTGCTCAATGGCAAAGTTTTTAGGCTCGAGTTTTAGGTTAAATAACCAGTGCAAATGTGCAAATGTGCACAGACGTGTTAATTTCAATGACCTTTATGTTAACTGACTCTCTTTAATGAAAATTGAGCATTTTTGAGTAACCGAATTGGTGTGTTTTCGTTCTCACCGATTCAAATGTAGTTCTATTGGACGGGTTTAACCGAGTTCAGTCTAGCTAAGTACCACCATCAGATTTGCATTCTTTGTCCGGGACGTGGCGATATGTCTCCTTCCAAAATCCACAATACGTACGGATTTAAACGTGTAACTTCCAGATACCGCTTATCGAGCTCTCGTGTTGTGGTATGGTATCGCTCCTAGATGTAGGCGAATCATCAACCGATGTGCAAATCAGGGCAGCCATGCGGGATACTTTTGCTACAAAACCATATGAAGTGGACGCATTTATGCGGAAAAGGTCCATCTGACATTTATAAGAAAATATACTGTAAGTTCCAAAAGAGCCCGATGGTTGGTTTCTTTTTAAAAATATAAATTAGAACGGGGTTTGACACATCAGAAACACGGCTTATTCTACTCAGCCATAGATACTTACGATCCCCTGAAAGTGTTCAGGATGTCCCAATATTCTCATCGCTTCGAGAGCTGATGAGTAATGGGCAATGCAATGTTCTGAAAAACTGACGTTTATTTATGATTATTTATGAGAAAAGTATTCTCATTTTTCTGCACGCAGTTTGTGGTTGAGCAAAGAGCTTCATTCATTTACATGCAAAGTGCTGCTGCTTAACGTTGATTTTAAACAGTGAAATCGTGTTAACATTGAAATCGTGTTAGCAGTGAAATCGTGTTAACAGTGAAATCGTGTTAACAGTGAGATAGCTTATAAACCACGTAGCTTCGACGGGACCTATATTCTATCAAGTCACTTGTGCTCATTCGAATTTTGGCACGTTTACGGACATGAGATATCTCACTCAGACCCCTTCATGTTAAATCTCACCACGTGTTCCTTAAATATTCATTATAAAGAAGCAAAAATATACAAAAGCTTTTTAGTATTATGTTGGAGTTTTTTGCCAACGTGCGTTAAAAATTCAGCATAAAGCTGAAAATCTCAATGCAAACATATCTCATATCACAATCTCATATGAATGGTCGTAACTAGTGTTGCACCAAACAGCATATATCTTTGAGGGAAAACTGTGCTCAAATGAGCTTTTTCCCTCTGTATTGCGATTTCCAGCTTCACGCTGAATTTTTAACGTACGTTGGCAAAAAACTTTAACATAACTGTCTTACGACCCGTGCGTCCACCGCAATCAGTTTGTGTACAGCTTTTTCATAAAATTTCTTCGGATCGTACCTCTTCATAGTACTTGGGTCTCAACAAGGCTCGTTGGCTATACCAACCACTCAGTAATACCATCTAAACATAACATTCATCAAATTTTAGACACCTTCAAATTCTCCATTACCTCGCAATGACCATAATCAACTCTTAACTGGACGTATTTCTACCAAACAGACCTATGTGGAGGTGAGAAATATGGGGTGTGCTCGTCGAAGCTGGATAAGAAGCAATGTAAAAGTGGGCGTGATTCCTTTTGAAGAATTGGAAAAGCGGGATATTACATTCTATCAAAGAGACCTATGTGCCATCTGAATGCGGGATTCATGAGCCGCGGGCATGACACGAGAGCGTTGTGAACAGGGCTCATGAGTTATTGCTCCCCGACGATGATATCCCCGTTCCGCTCGCCGGCTCCTTCATTGCCGCTGACGTCACTGGCGCTTTATTATTCTCATTCACTCTTACGGCCAGAGAACTATCGAGCACACCCCATATTTCTCACCTCCACATAGGTCTGTTTGATAGAAATACGTCCAACTGATAGTAACTATCTCCGATTGGACTATAGTTTGCAATGAGGAACTACTATTTGGACGTATTTCTATCAAACGGAACTATGTGCATTATGACGTGAGCCCTGTTATTCATACATTCTTATGGGTCTCAGGGCTCATGTCTTCATGCACATAGTTCCGTTTGATAGAACTACGTCCATTTCTAACTCGTTTCGAAAACATTGTATGTGCCGAGAGTTTCTCTATCCAGATATGCGCTTCTATTAAGGAGCCAGAAATAGTAATTCCTTATCGCAAATTTTAGTCTCATTGAATCTGAAATGGCTCTACAGTGACCCTAATTTACTCTGGCTTAATTTATTTGCCTCTAAGTTATAGGGCCTCTTTTGGCTGGATCCACAAAGCATTTAACTCGATTCATATCCAGTATACGGGAACAAGATATTGTAATTTCCAGCAAGAAGCTCATCCCGGGCCGATTCGGCAACATCAAGCTTATCCACTTTAGGCAACATTTGCCGGTATTGCGGCTGTAGCGAGCATCTGTCAAAGCAAGGTGCGGAGGTTGAAAATGAACACGAAACTATGAATTAACCGACGGCGAATCTGCGGTAACTATTAGCGCACAAAGAGAGGTGGGTAACTTGAATACCCCCCCCCCGCCTGCCCCCCCCCCCTACACCTCCACCTCAGGAAGCTTGGGGGATTTAAATTTAATTTGCGTTTCTGAGAGGGCGACCTGAGCTATCTATTTTCCTTCGATACCCGGTTAATAATGGCTCCGAAATCGTAATTATCAGCCTGACGCGATTAACGGCCCCAAGTTTCGCGCTTCCTTTTGTCGATAAGCATCCCCCCCCCGCCGCCCCGACCGCCTCGCGGGGAGAGCTCCTCCACTAGCAGTGCTTTCTCAATCATTAGTCCTACGCCCTCGCCTCCCCCCCCCCCCCTCGAACTACTCGCTTAAGTAAAGAGAAATTAATCGCCACACCGCAGCTGGATGAGCTGACGGCTCCTGGTTGTTACTTTGTGTCGGTATCGAGCAGAGGTAACAGATTTACGACCAGATTATGGTGTCTCTCCGCGCGGGTTTTTCTGATAGGGCGTTAATTAATTTCGGAAAAATCTGCGGAAGTACCAAACTCATCGGTACTGCAAGTTTGATAACTCCCTCTTTTTTTTACTACTTATCATACCTCATGCACCAACGTAACGCGATGTGGCGTGACTTGGTGACGATTTACAGATCAATTTGGCAACGTGGCGAAGATAAGAAGATAAGCTAATCCCACTCCAGATGCTACCAAGCTGAGAAAAAAAACGCCCTGTGAATATTTGAGCGGTGTCATATTTCCTCTGTAGCGAGGCGATTTTCCGGAAAACATGTTAATTGATTTTCTCTTTAAATTTTTCAGAAACGTTTATTCGCAATATCTCAGTCGAAATTGGACTGCATTTTGCAATTTTGAACTATAAATTCTGGCTCTTCTGGAAAAATACTCATGTGCATAGGGAAACTAATGGCACGTACTTGTTTTTAAACCGGGCTAGAATTCATAGTTCCAAATTGCAAAACGTTGGCCAATTATCATCACTGATATAGGATAAATTACCATTGATACTTTTGTCACTCACGGTGAAAATCATCTTCCGAAGTCAGCGATGGAATGAGGAATCTGGAACATCAATTACCTGCACACACAAACAAACGTAAGGATTAAAAATGTGAACATGAGGTACTTTTTTTGCCTTTTTAGATAAAAAGCAACATGTAATCGCACTTTTACGAAGTTTTTAATATTTTATTATATAAGGAGGGTTTTTGAAAATGATAGAAAAAGCAATAGATTTGACAATGAGAATAAAGAGAAAATGGATCGATCCTTCTGGTGAAATCGGGTCGTTGCAATCGACAGAGAGGGTATAAGTCGTAGACTAACAAGAACCCACAAGAGACCCTGGAGTTAATCTGAATGCACATGCGTCGTTTTTTAGCTTTGGAGTCTCATCTTTCTGAATGTACACCAACAACGCGTTGTGCTTGTCTTGATACAGTATACCCGTTTTTACAGATCTCGCACCCCTGATAAAAATTGGCAGTAGAATCTGTGTTCCAAAATACCATAGACCTACAGCTGGCTGTAAGATTTCCAATAGCTTCTATAGCCGGCAACACAATTTCTTACAGTCGTTTATAACCGATGGCGATTAAGCAACAGCCTGGCGATAAAGTGTATGCTAAACGTTACTAATCACGGATGCTAGGACTTAGTGAGTTCTTGGACTACCGCTCTCTTTTTGGGCCGTAGTATCCTAATTTATTTTGTGAGGAAAGCTCCGTACTTTTGAAGTATGCCTGCCATTCCTAATATGTTGGAACGCCTTCAATTTCGGATGATACTGTGCAATACCTCTGGTGTGAAATAGCTGCTTCAAGCGCCGTGGTACGCTGCGGCGCTGCGCCTACAAACCTAACAGGGATACTTCACGCATTGCGCAATGCGTGAAGTATCCCTGTTAGGTTTGTAGGCGCCAGTCCGCCGCCGCTCCGCTTTGTGTTAGGCTCTAATATTTTATCTCGTGGAGTCAGCGTTTTTTAACTCATGACTTTGAAATGTTTGCACACTCTATATAGATTATTCTCATTTTAATTGATGAAAAAAAATATGTAGTAAAGGAAAATATAATGTGCGTTTTGTAAATATTAAGGTGATTCCGTACAAACTTCAGGATTTACAAAGCACACGAATATCTACACAATTTCTTATAGCCTTTTATAGCCGATGGCGAAAAAGCGACAGCCAGGCGATAAAGTGTAAAGCCCGGCGATAGGAACTATTATAGCCCAGCTGTATAATTTTTCATCGCTTCGTGGAGCCCGGCCGTATGATTTTTTCCACTTTCTACTGCCAGCTATATGATTTTCTATCGCCTTCTTCAGTCGACTATAAGAACTCCTGTGGTACTTTGAAACGCAGCTCCTATCGCCAATTTTTACCAGGGACTGCCATCATTTCTTACGTGTATAAGTTAATTTCGGAGGTCGACGCTGTGATTTGCTAAACGGTGACTGAAAACCAAAGAATTGAGTGACTGGTTTAGCAATCCTAACCTAGTTTGCAAAATCTTTCGTACCAAAGTCCTCACCTTGACATGCATCCGTCATCATCGGCGAATTTTACCCTCAAAAATTATTCGTCGCATTTTATCCGAATGATGATAATTCACCATTCGAGAAAAATGGCGCGGACATCCGAATTTACCTTTTGTTCATGATTTCTAGAAATCTTGGCCATGCTCATGTCCTGATTTTCCCTAATTTTTGGAGTTCATTCTTTAATACGTCAAAATTTTGTTCTACTTACATAATTCTCTGGTGATCCAGTTATGAATATTCAATTTTTCATCTTTCAGCCGATTATATGACGCACGTTAGAATGTTGAATTTCTGACGCGTTTTTTATGCTAATGTTATCAGGTCAAAGGAAGCTTTTCCTTTATTCTAACGATTTGAAGATTCAAGAGGTATATGAAAGTAACCCCGTTTACTAAAGTTTTAGACTATATAAAATAAAGCTTGATGATTTGCATTAAATAAACGCACAGTTAAATTTCTCTAGAGTATTTTTATTTTTTTCTCTAGAATTTGTTGGTCCCAGAGATGAAATAACATAGACCTTAAAATGGTCCACGCTATATAGCGGTACTAGAGAAGATTCTCGATTCCTGAAAAAGATTTTCTCATTTTCCCCTGATTTTCCTTGAAATTTTTCATTTCCTGATTAATCCCGATTCTAGACACCGTGATTTTGCCTCATTCTATCGTATTTTTTGAGAGGTAATGCACGATCACTAAAATATATTGTCTCGCGCGTCACGCTCTGCCTTTTTTGTAACCGAACGCTGACAGATATACCAGAGTAGCTGAAGTTTTTAGCCGAACGAACCGCAACTAGGCATGATCTCGAGGTTGCTAGGCTGTGCGATATAATGTTGCGATAGATGTGCGATAAAAATAATTACATGGGATGAATGGGGAAAGTGCTGATTTTCCAGCACTGTCTGGAAACTATGCATGATCTGGATCCACGGTAGGCCATGTGGTTTCGGTTCCCACACTGCACCCGGTCGCCCGCGAACGCCAGTCAAGTGACCGCTTTCCAGAAACCACTCAACCCCCCTCATTTCACTTCCTGTTTTGTTTCGAGCTTTGGGGATGGAGGGGTACGCTCAGGTTATACTGGCAGATAGAACTTTCTCAGGGAGGCCCAGGTATTTCGTGGGGGCGGTGGTGTGCCGTCGAGTCATCCGTGCCGCCGCGGTGTCCATTGAGTCAATCAGAGAGGTCGTACAATAATTATTTTGACTAAAACTGCAAATTTTTGCGAACGTCCTAATAATCGATCCTTTTCCATAGGTTTAAATGGTAGATCAATCGATATATCGCAAAACACGCCACGCCACTGTACTTGCGATCCCACGAAGACTCAAAGGATCCGCGGAAATTGCGGCGATTCTGGACGGTAAGAGATTGTTGCCATCCTTTGACAATTGTCACCTGCTGCACTTGTTGCCAATTTTGCAATGATGCGGGTCTACGTTATGATTTTCCCGAACGTAATGCGTGGAAAAGGTTTCCTACCGGAGCAAATATACATCTAACTATGTATCGTAGTGTTAGTGAAGTTCAGAGACGGATCCAGCAATGAGCTTGTTCAGCAATTCGTAATTCTTGCATTTTTGGAAACTAGAGAGTGCACAGAGTTCACAGGAATTTTCCCCGATTTTTTTGAGCAATATTAACCCACGAAATACGAGTCCAAAAGTCCGTATTTTGGGCTCCCATTTAAACGCGCGCCGCTTGGCCCATCTCAAAATGGCGCCCATTTTCTCCGTCCGGCGGTGGCCACACTTTCGACCCGGCGTGCCGGCGAGGTACCTCTGCATGCCTCTGCCGTGTGTGGGTCGTATAAACAAACGAAGATTGATAACACAAATGATCCAAACAACTCGAAATCTCTTAATTTTAATTAATTTAAATCCATTTTCGACTTCAACCAAGCATTTGGCAATAATATTCATCGTATTTTACAACCAGGAGCCACGGCCTATCGGCTCATTTTAAGGTGCATTCTGAAAATCAGTCTTACAAGTCCAGTGTCCAAACCCAGACTTTCTTCTTTTACTTTTTTTGACCATTCTCTTTTCATTTTCGCCTCAAATCAAATGTTTTGCAGTTTCTTTGTCTTAAGTATGTGGTCCTGAATTCATTCAAGAGTTAGAAGTTCACCATTTATTTAGTATTATAGCCTTTTAACCTCTCAAGCTTTACCGATATGATCTCATGTAGTTCGAGGTTTCTTTGGCCCAAACCAAGTGATTACACATCTGATGTGTGTCTTATGGCTCTTCAAATTCGCAGTTTAGAACTAAATCAGAGACTACAGTTACTTAATCCAGTTCTGCTCTCTTGTTCAATGTTTGTCATAAGTGTTTGTTCGTGTCTGTTCTTTATAAGTGACCACTGTAGTGCATATACACAGTTATGCTATCGGTACAGGTATTATTTCTTGTTTTCTACAGTCAGGACTTTCTCTTAAGCGCAATAATTTACCAAAGAAATTCACCTAGTTGCGTAAATAATTTGGTGTATAGATATTCTGTTAATGTCTCCTTGCGGTGATGCAAAGTTTCTGAGATCTGTCACAAGTGGATTTTGCATTTAGACGGTCACTCTTGTCTGATAAAATTACTGCTCTAGCAGCTTCAAATTTATACTTTGATCTCTGATTCATCACTAAATGACACTCATGCGGTGTCATTTATCTTTAATCAGTTCAAAGCTATTTCGACAATGAATCATCAAAGGTCCGATCGAAGAAGGAATTTTCTGGTGAGTGCTGCGGCTGAACCGACATCACAACTCAACTTTCAAAAGCATCAACTTATAAAAATTTATCAGGAAGTGGTAATGGTAAGTGGAAATCATGGTAGTGCTCGCTTCTTTCATGAGCAAATTGTGCGCTCAAAATTTCAAAATCTACTCACCTGCATGTATATTTGAAGAGGAATACGACATGATATGTAGCAGGCTACACTTCATCTATGAATAATACGTAAATTTGTCTTGAGAGCATTCTTAGGAAACTTCCACAATTTTTAGTTTTGTTCCTGAGAGAAAATTTGGAGACGACTCTGCTGGTATTCCCAGGGTTTTTTCAGAAATTTTGTACTTCATAGGTATCATCAAATACTTAAGTATCAACAGATATTGTACAAGACAGAAAATTTATTTGAGGATTCCTGCTAGTATGTTGTGTTTCCTGCAGAAACAAGGCTCATCATATTTCATGGAATGAAGTAATCAAAAACTACTTACTTACCTACAGCTTGGTCAGTTTCATGTCTTCCTAGAGTGAAGAAAATATTTTTTTTTTCTCTCTATTTAAGAATTCAGGGTGAATCAAACCTGTCCAACAAACATTTTAATAAAATCCCTTTGTTCAAAAACACCTAAGAATCATTTCAATGGTAAAGTTGCCAACGATTCTTGTTAAAAGTCCGAAAGTCGGCTGGTTTACTGAATTTCTCAGGTACAGATGGATGGAAGGATTTTGAAAAGACATAGAATTACATCCTCCCATAAGAATAAGTCAGGAACATGGTTAAGGTTATCTGGGGATGACATTTGTAACATTTCGTTGCATGATTTTATAATCGAAGAGAAACAGAAAGTCTGAAACTTTGTAAATCTACGTTAGTGGTTTTCTAGTTAGGCTATGACATTGATATGCTCGTTTTGTTATCAATTAATCTCCACAAAGGTAAGCATACTTACAAAAACTGTACCACAAGAGATGCGAATGTAACTTGTGATACCTAAGTGACTTTACAAATCTTACCTGTTAAACTACCAGCTGCCCGATTATTGAAACTATGTCAGCCCGACATGAAAAGACATAGCCCTATCATATCCATGCAATATATTCGAATTTGATGTCTTGTCAGGTTGCTCTAAGCCTTCAATAATCGGCCTGCTGATTAGTTGCAAAATATTTCCACTTCCAGACGAATGATCATGTCTTGGTTGATGCTTTCGATAGTAGAGTTGTGATGTCGGTTCAGCCGCAGCACTCACCAGAAAATTCCTTCTTCGATCGGACCTTTGATGATTCATTGTCGAAATAGCTTTGAACTGATTAAAGATAAATGACACCGCATGAGTGTCATTTAGTGATGAATCAGAGATCAAAGTATAAATTTGAAGCTGCTAGAGCAGTAATTTTATCAGACAAGAGTGACCGTCTAAATGCAAAATCCACTTGTGATAGATCTCAGAAACTTTGAATCACCGCAAGGAGACATTAACAGAATATCTATACACCAAATTATTTACGCAACTAGGTGAATTTCTTTGGTAAATTATTGCGCTTAAGAGAAAGTCCTGACTGTAGAAAACAAGAAATAATACCTGTACCGATAGCATAACTGTGTATATGCACTACAGTGGTCACTTATAAAGAACAGACACGAACAAACACTTATGACAAACATTGAACAAGAGAGCAGAACTGGATTAAGTAACTGTAGTCTCTGATTTAGTTCTAAACTGCGAATTTGAAGAGCCATAAGACACACATCAGATGTGTAATCACTTGGTTTGGGCCAAAGAAACCTCGAACTACATGAGATCATATCGGTAAAGCTTGAGAGGTTAAAAGGCTATAATACTAAATAAATGGTGAACTTCTAACTCTTGAATGAATTCAGGACCACATACTTAAGACAAAGAAACTGCAAAACATTTGATTTGAGGCGAAAATGAAAAGAGAATGGTCAAAAAAAGTAAAAGAAGAAAGTCTGGGTTTGGACACTGGACTTGTAAGACTGATTTTCAGAATGCACCTTAAAATGAGCCGATAGGCCGTGGCTCCTGGTTGTAAAATACGATGAATATTATTGCCAAATGCTTGGTTGAAGTCGAAAATGGATTTAAATTAATTAAAATTAAGAGATTTCGAGTTGTTTGGATCATTTGTGTTATCAATCTTCGTTTGTTTATACGACCCACACACGGCAGAGGCATGCAGAGGTACCTCGCCGGCACGCCGGGTCAAAAGTGTGGCCACCGCCGGACGGAGAAAATGGGCGCCATTTTGAGATGGGCCAAGCGGCGCGCGTTTAAATGGGAGCCCAAAATACGGACTTTTGGACTCGTATTTCGTGGGTTAATATTGCTCAAAAAAATCGGGGAAAATTCCTGTGAACTCTGTGCACTCTCTAGTTTCCAAAAATGCAAGAATTACGAATTGCTGAACAAGCTCATTCGGCAACACAGGGTTGCCTCTATTTAAACATATGCTAAATAATCGATTCTTGTCGAAGCACCTGCCCCTCCAAGAATTGATACATTTCCGTAGGTTTAAATGGAGAAAATACAGTGTTGCCAATTTGTTGGATCCGCCGATAGTGAAGTTCGCGGCGATGAAAGTGAATAAAACCTCATTTACATGTCATTCGAAAACATCCGCATGCAACATCCACCGTTTTTGGGGTTGATGCATGAATTCCAGCACGGCTGGGTAGAATAGATCCTTCTCCGACCGAACTCTCGCCATGAAGGTACTCTAGGCGGGAAGGCGATACATTCGAAGAAAAACCGTGCTCAGAGAAAAATTTTCAGGTGAATCAAAAGAAATTTCTAATAGAATTGACATTTCTGTTCAATGATAGCGTTAAGTGATCACAAACCTGGTTTAAATGCATCTGTTCCTACGTAAAAATTCGCTCCCAAAGATGAGAAACGTTCAAAGCAAATGACACTCCACGAAATCTTAAACCCTCGAACACGCAAGGAGAGAGCCAATCTGAACCCATACCAGCTCACTATACGCAAAATTGTTTTAAAAGGGATTTATTTTGATCTTTAAGATGCAAACGTTTGAGACATTTTTCGAGGACATTTTAAGCAATTTTTGAGAACAGCTTGGCAATTTGTAGAAAACTTTTTCTAAATGTTAAAACGATGCTTTCATTTTTTACTTTAAAAGAATGAAGATTTTAAACGAATATTTCAAAACCACATTTTTGAAAACATTTTTTAAGATATAGACAAATTTTAATAATTATTTTTACATAAATTTCAATTGGTATTTAATTTGACCCCCTAAAAATGGTTTTAAAATCAATAAAAAATGTCTTTAAGACCTAGAGTGTCTTTAAACGACGTTCAACGTGTTAAAAATGTGTTTTTTCTTTCTTTAAATGATCGACGAATGACTTAAAACACTTTAAGAACGCATAAATGTTACTAAAACTTATCTCCTGGAACGTCTCGCATCCCTATTAAAAAGGTTATAGTTTTCTTCAGTTTCAAAGCGACGTTTCTAAAACATTTCATTGTTTGCAGAGATATTACGATGAACACCTTTTACGCGACATTCCGCTGTTAGGAAAGAGGTGCATCGTCAATAGAAACTGATTTTCCCTCGAAAACTGGTAACACGGGGCGAGCGTGCACTATTATACGAGACACAATCTTCTAATAAAGGGTATAATAAAAATGTTAATGGATGTGAGCCAAGATTTTGCATTTCTCGCGCGCTCGGTTTAGTCGCGTCTCCCGGCTCCCCCCCCCCCCCTCCCGCCCACGGTTCCCCAGGATTCCCGTCAAAGGAGTATAATAGCAGTGACGGAGCGAAACCTGGGAAGACTGACGTGGATATTGAATTAGGTTATTCTTTTCCCCTTCTCGAGCCGAGTACGTTCCGCCGTGAGCTGAAATCCGTCGAGTAGGCGGGGTTTATCCATAAAGTGACAAGTTACAGTCGTGTTTATAGAGCTGATTTCAGCCCGCTGCCGAATCGGGCCCTTAAACTCCTTTCTACGCTTGATTTTTTTTTCTTTTAAAATTCTTTTTTTTTTCACAAAATAATCAGCCACTATTGGAAGCTCAATTAACTAAACGGCGTGCACCATCAGGGACGGCCTAGCCAGAGGCACAGGGGTAGAAATGTCAACAAGGTGGAGAAATGGTGCTGGGTCCACACCATTTCGCGGGGGAAACAAAGCCAAGAAGTTCCAAAAATTATAATTAGAGTAACAGATAAATTTTTTAACTTTAATTTTACTCATTAATTTTTTACTTACTCATTTACTTTTTTACTCATTAGAGTTACAATTTTATTTTTGACTCTAATTATAATTTTTGGAACTTCTTGGCTTCGTTTTCACCGCGAAAAAGTAAGGACCCAGCACCATTTCTCCACCTTATTACATACAGTATTTGAGCCATTTCTTAGTGTTTTCATTAGAAAAGTTAAGTGACACCCATTGATCCACCACCGGGTTTATTGTTGAAATTGGTATAGACAAGGCTATATAGACAAAGAAGACAACGGGAGTATGAAGCGCTCCTATTGCTTGAAATGGCTCCTTCCTATAGACTAAAGGATAAAATGATACACTAACTGTAGGGTATCTTGTAGGTCTAGTGCCTACCTCTTTTGTCCATTGCAAGCACCTACTTCCACCAATAGGATTCTTCGAATTCTCTAATGTCTTCTTTGTACATAGCCTTGTCTTTCAATTTCAAGAATGAACCCGGAGTTTTGTCTCTCGGACGAAAACTTCTATTTCGTTGGGTGTTTTACTTCTTGAGCGGACCGTTTTTTTCACCGGCGGCACAAGACCGAACGTACCTCCTTGAATGTTTCCTTAGCCGAGAGTGATAGTTCAAGACGTGGGTTCCCGGAAAAATAATTTCGGGGCGGACAGAATATTTACCAGCGTTTCTCACTGTATTATGAGCGGGTGCTTTATTTAAAGTCGCGGAGGCAAATGCAGTTAATTAGAGAGCCCTTGACGGTTATCTCGAAAAAACCGCTCCGGTTGCATAAAAGCCCCGGGACCCAGTTATGAATAATACAGTCTTACAATTAAGCGAATGGCAAGAGCCAACGGTGCCGTACTAAAAGCGCTGAGCGGACGCAAAAGGAACAAGAAATCGGAATCATTCTCCAGACTGGGTAAACACTAACCGGCAAACGAGAGGGACGGGAAAGGGGGGAGGGGGGGCTGAGACGAATCTGCACTTCCACAAGGAGTGAAGGAGAAGAAACCCGCGTTTTCTAATTAAATTACGGGCATGCTTGTCCTGCATCGAAAGAAAAACAGTTTTATATTAAAGCTCTGAGTTCGAGATGGATGAGGGCTCCCCGGCTCCCGTCCTAAGAGAAAACAACGCATGAGCATTCAATAGTTGTCAAATGGACCATATTATGGGGTGAGGAGCTAATATTTTAGGCTCATTTTAAAAACGGCGAATGTTCTATCAATGTTCCTATATGCAGACAAATGCCTCTTCGTCTTCTTCATGAACCTTTTCTTCCCTCCCACCTGTCCTTGCTTCTATCTCCCCATCTTATTTATCCTTTCTTTCCTCCTCGCCGTCTACTTTATCTCTCTTATTTTCTCTTCTCCCATTCTTATCTCTTCTTTCCTCTCTGCTTCTGCTGTTTCTTCTTCTGATTTTTTTCCTTCCTCATTCTCTCTTCAGCTGATTTTTCTTCTTTTCTAGGCATATTCTCTCCTTCTCTCTCTTCCTGGACTTCATCCTCCTCTACCACTTCGATTTCTCCTATGCAGATAGGTAATTTTATGGATGAACAACGTTTAGCAGTTCCTATAATTGCAAAGCGAAGTCCAAATGCTCCGTTATGAAACATTGATTTTCGAGGGAGACATTAACGACTAATTTTCTTGCAATTTAAAGAGATGCACGATTTTATTACGAGGAAAATCTTTGGAAAAATGTGAGAAATGTATAGCGCATGTCACATATCAAACCTAACTATCAAAATACTAAGGTCAGGCGTGATTGCCTTATTTGATGGCTTGGACCAATCACAGCACTTGAACTTGATCTGTTGATGCCGCGGTTTAATCGTATGGTATTAGCTTACGGATAATTATTTTAGAAAATTCAAGTTTTCTTGAAAGAACTTTGGCAGCGTCGTGATTTTTATGCAGCGTTTTCCTAAGTAAGGTAGTAGTGGTCAGGTATCTGTGGGGCTTGCAAACTGAGAAAAGTAGGTCAAATTCAGGGGAAAATGTTTATTCGCAAAATGTCAGATACATTGAGGAAATATCACGATGGTCTCCCAAAAAGTGTCCCTCTTTTTTGAAAACTCAGGGAGTTCATAGTAAAATGAGGCGGGGATGAAACCTCGTAATGAGAGAGACCTCTGTTATGAATATTGACGGATTGATTTCAGAGCTGAAGAGGGTGAAAGGACGCTAAAGGTACCTTTTAAGCACGTTTAGGGTCATTTTTTAGTGTCGAACAATGTAATTTTTGCAATTTAGTATCATGTATCATCTTGCTCCAAACTCGAGTTGAGATTTTTTTAAGTTACTACTAAAAGATGAGCTAGAAGTAATTGACCTATAATCGATCTTCAGGAGGTTTGTGCCATCAGATGAGCTATACATCGTGCGCAAATTGTTAAGGTTTTGTGCAATTATTTACATAAATGAGTGATGTAATATAGATCAGAAATATTGGATTCATATAATTCAATATATTTAAGAAATTTTCTGAGTGATGAGTGATACTCATGATTCTATCAACACCACGGAAAAACTATATAGTCGTGGACAGTATAACAAAGTAACATATTCTTCAATTTTTTCAATGCATTCACTGCTTGGAATGTTATTTTCCATATGTGCAACGATCATTGCTATATAACAATACAGGGCGGAGCGGCGTGCGGCGTGCTGCAGGCGCGGAACACGCACTGGAGCCTACAAACCTAACGGGATACTTCACGCATTGCGCAATGCTTGAAGTATCACCTTAGGTTTGTAGGCACCAATGCGCGCTGCGCGCCCAGCCCCGTGCACCGTAGTGTGCCACAGCGCTTCAAGCAATATATCTATGGATACTTGTATAATTTTAGGATTTCTAAGAGTAAGAATGAGCCTATTTCTTATTCATCATTGTGTTTTCATCATTTTTCAATGCTCTCATGTCAACGAACGGTTTTGGATTTCATTTTCTCGAACATTCGCGAATTTTCCGAAAAATCTGTAAGTCTCTAGAGAGAGCGACGTCTATTTAAATCTTTGTGCCTTGTTTTTCCTCGACATGATGTTTCGAAGATTGGCCCGGGAGGGAGGAATAGGGGATATACCACCCGTCTTCTGGAGCAGTGCTCAGGGAGAAAACCGTATGAACATTCAAGATTTGTCAAATTTCTCCGAATAAAAATTGTATTTTTAGAAAAGATGAGCTTATTTTTTTTTTTTTTTTTTTTTTTTTTTTTTTTGAAATTTTCATGTATTCCAAATCAAACTGCGCATACAATTTTCTGAAAGAATTGCAGAGAAATTTTCCCAATGTTCCCGATAAATTCCTTTTTTGAGGGAAAAATGTCTAGAGGCTTATACGGTGTTCTTCCTTATCTTGATAGAAAGGGGCACTCCTCAGGGGGAGAGGCGTCGATTGAAATGAGCTACCCTCCAATCGGACCACGTTCAACAGAAAATAACCAAGGCACATCAGCTGTCGTCAAATTGAACTGGGCAATATAATGTTTTACTAGAGAACGTTTGTGCGGATTCCTTTGAAAATGTTGCAGAATTTGCTCAGTACTATTTGGACTTCATTTGTATTTGGAACTATAAATCCTAGCCCGGTTTAAAAACAACGTGTGTGCTATTAGTTTCCCTATATGCACGTAAGTCCAGGAGAGCCAGAATTAACAGTTCAAAATTGCAAAATGCAGTCCAGTTAGTACTTTGGAGAAAATTCACTGAAAGCAAGAAAATCTGCACAACCGTTTTCATGTAAAACATTAAATTGCCTGATTAAAGGCAATAGCTGATGTGGCTTGGATCATTTCTGTTTAACGCGGTCCAATTGAAGATACTCTTAAGGGATTGATTGACAGTCAAGTTGAGAATAACGAGCATTTCCATTAGATTTCACAGCGCCTCGGTGCACCAAAAAAATAACTTGTTGGTAGTCCCCGCCCCTTTATTTTTTCCTAGGTTTCTGTCCGCGAATTCATCCGATTGTTCTCCAGTTTGGATTCAATTACTCCAGGGCGCCGCGCCGGGTGGAGGTGGTGCTCGTATGGTGGGGGAGGCTGCTTTATGCACGACTTATACGCGACCCCCCGCCCCCCTCCGGAGCCTTGACGCTCCCGTTTAATTCGATTTTAAATGCTGGATCCTGTTGAGCTCACGGCAGTATCAGTCGATGAATCGGTGGATGTTGAAATCGAATAAGTCCATCGCCCGATGAACTCCAGAATGTGAGCGTTCCTACAGAACTCGAGGCTCGTGGAAACAGATTCGTGAGGTTTTATCATCGACTGATTTTACATGCACGAACATGCATTTCAGAGTAATAAAATAAAATCTGATATCCGAGTCGATGCATGATCGAGGCTCATGCTTTCTGTGTCGCGCTGAGGAGAAACATCGTATGAATATTCGGCTGTTGCATTTATCTCGATGACGCATTAATTTAAGAGTAAGTAAAGCAGCCAATCCCCAGGAATTTTTGGGGACGCACTGCGCTGGGTTAAATTACGAGAAAAAAAAAAAAACAATAAACTTTAGACACTCCGCGCTAATAATCTCAGTGGTGTAATCAGTCGAGGCAAAAATTAAAATCGGATATCAACGCTGTTGTTCATCGGTGATTGTGGAGCATCATGTTGAGCATAAAATCAAACAAGCAGGGAACTCCAACACTGAGCGTTAACAGCTGACTTCCGAAAGTACCTTACACTTATACTCAGCAAGATACCAGCGGGCTGATTGTTGAAATTGATGGACAAAATGATAGACGAAGAAGACATAGGGAGTTTAGAGGGCCGGATCCTATTGGTTGAAATGGGTAGTTCTTACAGACTAGGGGATAAATGATGGACTAACTATCGGGTCTCTCGTGGGTTGCCGTTAGATAATAGTAATATTCAAAAAATAATGGGGTATAGGTCTATAGTTAATATCTGTTGGTTTATCTATAGTATAAGAATTAGATTAAGATTTTTTTTAATATATTTTACAAGATATATAGTTATGCTTTGTTGATTAATTAATGTTTTGATAAATTACAACATTTTTTATGTTAATCAATTTAAATTTAGGTCTTTAAATTTATCTATTACGTACGTTCTTTGTCCATTGAAACCACCCGCTTCCACCAATTAGATCCCTCCATATCCTTTTCGTCTTCTTTGTCTATTCCTTTGTCTATCAATTTCAATAATCAGCCCGCAGAGCAGGATCTCTAAAATGGATCGTCTCGGTCCAGTTTTGTAGAAAATTCGGATTTGATTGAAAAAAGAATTTGGCAACACGGAGAGGTTTATATGACGTTTTTACATGTCGAATGCTCGGTCGTCAGGAATCAAAGTATAATCCGCGCTTCCTATCTCGCGACGCGGAAGGCTCTTTCGCTTTGACAGTGAATACGTACAGCGAACACCTCCATATGCAGCCGGGAAAATTATATTACGTGCTCTTTTTTTTATACCGCCGGCTCCGATTACTTTTTCTATTTCTACGCTTCGTGAAAAAAACGGTCGTTGAAATGCAGGATTGATGTCCGACAACGAGACTAACTCCTCATTAACACGCCATGTTGAATGGATAAAAAAGGGCCGCGGGTGAGATGTTCTCGCTCGGTTTTTGCTTCTTAAAAACTGCATTTTTGACGGGGCGTCGCGTGCTTTGCGATTTATCGATTGTTATGCCCTTTAAACCTATGGAAAAGTATCGATAAACAGGATATTCGCAGCAAACACCTTCATAGTCGATTCTTTACAATAGGTTTAAATGGTATAGTAATCGATATATCGCAATTCACGCCACACCACTGATTTTTGACAATCCACACAGAGACAAAAAACTTATACGAGCAGATTACGGTTGGACGCACGAGTCGTTTTAACAAGGTTGGTTATTAGCTAACGTGCAAGAAGGTTCCATGTAAAATTGAAATCCTCATTATAATGGGAAAAACTGCCGCGATAGCGAAGAGCGCAGTAAATGCAAAAGTGAAGTTTTGAGAAAAGGGGCTCGGCAGCTTCGGAGTGGAGAATATTATCATATGAAGCCTTTGGTCTTTGTGAAATTGTCACTGATCATCCGAAAGGCTCTTAGAAATCATTTGGATGATTAAAATCGATAGATTGTATTTCAATTACATAAAAATGGTATTATTCATTTTCATGTTAAGTTAGTGTTAGGCAAAACGGCCGAAGTACTATCTTCTGTCATCTAAATCCCATCTCATTTTTCTTTATGCTCATTACTTCTTATTTTTCATTTACTTTTTACATCGGCCACTGGATACACCGTAGCGGTTTCGCCTCATTTCATTTTGCTTTTTTTTTCATACACCTCACACTACTCTCATACTTTTTTTTATCTTTTCCCAGATCGGCAAGAGACAAACCTAGTGGCAGCTTTCAGTTTCCTGCTTGTGACATGGTCGTATTTCATTTCGTTTTTTCTTTCTCATGGAGTCATGGATGGCAAGTTGAGATCTTCCCGGGTTGCTGGGTGCTCCAGAAGTTGCCTTGACCTTTCGAGGTGTCGTTGATAACTCTGGGTTTCATTCGATTTTTTCCAAATTTCCTTCGATGAAATGTTTATTTTTTAGGTAAGTTGTGAATATTTTTCCTTGGGATTTTCAGGAACAGGTGAAATTGGGAACAAAATTATCCGATAAAGAGGAAAAATATTCATACGTTAGGAAATTCGGGTTTTATTAAAACACATTTGTGAACTCCTGAAGGTTCATACGGAGTTTTTCCTCACCACGGCAGTACTCTTGATTTCGCTCACGGCTCTTGATTTCGCCATTTTTTCTGTATAATTCAAGGAAAAATTTCTTGACGGCAAGAATATTTGTGCCTAAATTGAGTCACTTTTTTTTCCATTGTAGTAGCTCCTTACTGCAAAATGTAGTCCACTTCTCTGCCATGCTAAGGGAGAACGCTGTATGAACCTCCAGGCGTTGCCAAATTTCCTCTGATAAAGTACGAATTTTTTGGGAAAATTGTAGTATTTTTCTTCTGATTTTTCAGACTATTTTGTTCGCAATTTAGTCTAAAATATCTACAAATTTTAAGGGAGAATATACAACGACTTCGTCAAAAATACATTTTTTATCCGGGGAAATTTAGCAACTCTCGAATGTTCATACGGCGTTCTTCCTTAGCACGGCAGTTCTTTGCAGCGGAGCTACAGCTCCGAAGACTTTTGGCACCCCCCCCCCCCCCACTACCGTCTCTTCCGGTTGAAGAAAACTCTTATCGCGAGAGCACAGCGAAAGTACTCGAGACACAAACAGAGGTCCTCTAGTGAAGTGAGTGACCGAGGCCAAGGCAGGGTCCGGGAGGGCACGGGTCGGCGGGATATAACCCGAATCCGCGAGAAACGTTGCCGGATCGTGCTCCGGATCGCCGGTTTTCCGGACCGGATGGTGATGGGCGGCGTGAAATCTTGCAACGCCATTGACACTGATGCATGAGCCGCGAAACAAACGGACCGAGCGGCCGATCAATCTTGCCGCGTCGCGTCATTATGAAGCCTGATATTTTCAGAGGGCCAGAGAGAGGTGGAGACGAGGCTCCACCCGGGACCGAGGTTCGTGTCGAGTGGGGACCGGAAATTTTCTGAGCATTCCTTGGGAAATTTTGTGAGAATGTATTTGGAACATTTCGGAGAATTCATTGGGAAATTGTATGAGAATTTATTGGGAACATTTCTGAGAATTTATTGGGAAATTTCTGAGAATTTTTGGAAAATTTTCTGAGAATTTGTGAGATTTTTCCTGAGAATTTTTGGCAAATTTTCTGAGAATTCATTGGAAAAATGTCCGAGAGTTTCTTGGGAAATTTTCTGACGTGTCTGAAATTCACGCGAAATTTTGGCCATCTTTACGGATCCAGCCGACATCTGAGTACCCATGCAGGGAGAGTACGGATAAGTCGAAATGTGGAGGTCTTGGGGCCCAAACGGGCAGCCAACCATCTAACACCAAAAAAATCACAACCAATCTTTAGATTCCAATATCAAACTAAATTGGCTAAGAATGGTCAGAAAATCGCGCTCGTCCGCAAAAATGAGTTAACTTATGCAATAACTTAGTCAAATAGTGTTTTACAAAGGAAAGGTCGTACCAAGAAAATTTTAATGATAAATCACTCTGGATAATTTGGATTCACCAAAAAAATGTCCAGTATCGTAAAAATCACTCCGACCGGTATTTGCAAAACATCCTTCTTCACAAGAATTTACCGATATTTTGACTATGAGGTTCTTAGCACCAAGTTTTCTTTCACCGTTAGCAGTTACAAAAAATTTTTTAACATTGAAAATAATAAATTATTTACGCCTAAAAAGTGGAACATAATTTCAAGTTATGTGAAATTGATTTGTTTTGAACGAAATTTTCAACTTGAAATGTTACTTTTCATGTTCGGTGAAGGAGATACAAGATGCGAGCCCTCTACCGCTCCTCGAAGAAATGACTCGGACTTGACATGGTCCATCTTTGAATCGATATCGAATGATCGATATATCCTTATCTTAGAAATGCTACTTATGAATCAGAACAAGTCAATTGTCCTCAACCAATCGAAGACCAGGAATACTTAACAATCAGTGGCGTGGCGTGGCGTGCTTTGTGATGTATCGATTGTTATGTCATTTAAACCTATGGAAAAGGATCGATTATCAGGGTGTTTGCAGCGAACACCTTAATAATCGATTCTTTGCCATAGGTTTAAATGGCATGACAATCGATACATCGCAATTCACGCCACGCTACTGCTAACGATTTGGCAGTTCACTTTAAAGATGCTCGGCGATGCGATGCGATGAAGTCTCAGAATTTGCGATGAATCGGTGGTGCGGGTCGCAGAACAGGGTGATGGTTGATGGTTTGTCTTTGGTGGTTGTCTCTTCCAAATTAGCATAAAGTAATGAGACCTGTCCAAACGCCAAATTCCTCCATTCGATATTTCCGAAGATCGACGTCAACCACACCTACCACCGCACTGGAAAAAAAAACGCATTGGATCTAGAGTCCAGACTCTTGAAAACATTCGCAAGAAAAAATACTCTTGATTCAATCGGATTTTTGCTCGAATCAAAACGAAATCTGCTTAAATTAAGAGGCTTGGTTCTTGATTTAAGCTAGATTCTGATTGAATCAGGAGTACTTTTTCTTATCGATGTTTTTAAGAGTCTGGACTCTAGATCTAATGTGTTTTTTTTTTTTTTCCAGTGCGCTGTGATCGCCAACCTTGGTTCTTCCACCTTGGATTTTTCAATCATGGTAATTCATATGGGAGTCCCCCCTCTATTCCAATCAAATTGTAGGGTTAAATATATGTTAAGCAGTTTTTATCTACTTTTAGACAAAAATTAGCCTAAAAAATAGCTCAAAAAATTATTTTTATGGAAAAATGTTATTATTTTTAAATAAAAATGAGAAGTTTACCTCAGACTAAGCTTCGCTCGACCTTTCTCCCCTTTGTAAGACCCCGAAAAAAAACTCCGAGCCCCTCTATGATCCCTCTCTTGAATAACACACGTAAGGCCTCTTCTTCTGCACCCAGAGTCCGGCAATTTTCGACTCAACGAATCCCCAGGAAAGCCTAAGATTTCCAGGTCTATTGGAAATGAATTTTTGGCGTCCATACTCTCCCTGCAATGGCAAAGCAATTGTTGGAACTGCCCCATTATGAACTTTTGAGGACAACCTTGAGAACCCTCCAAGAACTTATCTTAATCGCCCGGTGAACCATATATGAGCCACCTCTGAACTCGGAAGAATTTAAGGTATGACTGTGTAAACGGCGTGAGACGCGGGTGTTTTAAAGGCGCGACCGTGAACTGCGAGTGAATGTAGTGCCTTAAGAGCTGCCGGAATCCAGTGGCGTGGCGTGAATAATCGATTATCGATATCTCGCCATTTGAAGCTATGGTAAAGAATCGATTACTAAGGTGTTCGCTGCGAACA
Source organism: Bemisia tabaci (assembly GCF_918797505.1). Classification (NCBI taxonomy): domain Eukaryota; kingdom Metazoa; phylum Arthropoda; class Insecta; order Hemiptera; family Aleyrodidae; genus Bemisia; species Bemisia tabaci. Next base: position 4,919,729 of record NC_092796.1, on the reverse strand, counting down.
CCCTGATAATCGATCTTTTTTCATGGGTTTAAATGGCACAACAATCGATATATCGCAATTCACGCCACGCCACTGCCGGAATCGTCTCGGCGAAGAAGAATCGCTTCTCGTCTTGCTCCACCTCAGTTTTGAGCGACGTCGCGTCGCCGCCCTACCGAGAAACGTCTTATGGACCTTCAAAATTGCCGAATTCACTCCGATTGATCCAAATTTTATTAAACGCTTGTTCAGATTCTTCGAATATTTGGGAGAAGTTTAACTGCAGTTTGACCCTGGTCTGATATAATTGAGTGTCACAGGGCTCCTAACGTGTGTTAGGTGAGGGGACATTCAAAATCGGAGGAAAGAAAAGTAGGAGGAAATGAGGAAGAGAAGAAGGAGGGAAAAGAAAAAGCTCCTTAAAAGAGGAATAAGAAGAAAGAGAACACGAGAGAAGGAGGAGAATTTGAAAAAAAAGAGGAGGAAGCAGAATAATATTTGTCTTGGTGTTCCTTTTCCCCTCCTTTTCTACTCCTTCTTCATCTTTGGCGTCTTTTTTATTTACCTCCGTTTTTTGCGTTTCATTCTTCTGCGTCTTCGTCGACACTTTCGAAAAGTCTATCAGAATTTCTTAGACTGCGGTTGATCCAGCGCACCTGGACATGTCTAGGAAAGAAGTTCAGACTTTTTATCAACAATGCACATTTTAGCTGCACCGAAAAGAAGTAGCACGGTGAATCAACATCCCAGTTTTAGGAAAAACGATGATCATAGAACGTTTGTCTCAACAGCCCGAGCTGTTAACTTAACATGCTGAAAACATGATATCAACAGCAGGGGAAGTTGGATCGCACTTAGCAAAAAGGAACCGACGCGATTAAAATGTTGTAAAGTTGTTTTCTCATGATTGTGTTAAAAGTCTTCCGAAATTGCAAATAGCTTTGACTTCCCACCAAATAATTGTTACTTTTAAAGGGTAAGAATTGTGTGGATTTTAATACCGTACGTATATTGAGTATTTTCAAAAGAGATTAGAAGTTGCAGTATTTTGACAACACTGTGATCGCGCCGGTTCCTTTTTGCTAAATGCAATCCAGTTGGGATTAACATACACTGAAAAACAAGTTGCGGGCTATAGATCGTATTCGACACATCAAACGGGTGAGATTGTACCGATATCGATTGGTTCAAAACATAAACATAGCTTCAAAAGTAAATTCAGAAATCTGAGATAACGGGTTTTTTGTAACAGCTTTTTTATTCTTTTGAGTACCAAATGCCAATGCAAAGTGAAATTGTCAGGAAATTTCTCATTTTCAGCTTTTCCAACTTAAATCCTTACAGTTTGGTTTGAGGTTATGTTCTATTGTTTTGAACCAAACGATACATCGAACCGTTATCGAATACGGTCTATATAGACATACCGTCCGTCCCAGACTCAAAGGTCGAAAGTTCCGGATGCTGGAGTCGTTGCTTCGATTGCTCCGGGTGCTACGCCCGGAACTCTCGGTCTCCGAGTCCGGAACGTGGATGGTATGTCTATATAGCCCGTAAATACAGGTTCCAGTGGTTCCACGCCCGGGGTTTTTTTCCCGGTGTATTGAAATCACCACACTTTCTTTCAACATCCTGGGTTTTTTCGATAGGGAGGGAATGCGGCAACATCCTGGTGCTCATACGGGGTTTTTCCTTGGCTCGGCGGGGGCGGGGCGAGAGCGAAGCCGACGGAAGGAGCGTATGCTAATAGGAAATCCACGAAGACGGCCGTTACCATGCAAATTGATGCATCGAAAACACGCAGCCCTGGTATTGCGAAGCTCATGAAATATGGGCGAGGGAAACAGGACACACTTTGACACTCGGATTTATATTAATTGGCCCGGACGCCCCCCTCCGTCGCCCCCCTCGAGCCCCCGGGCACCAGCCCCCGGCCCCTTAATCCGAGTCGCTTCCTCGCGGGACGAAATTGATTGCCAAATCGAATTTAAGGCCAGGATGCCTCCTCTCTCGCGAATGGAGGTTTGAGTAGCTCCGGGTCCAACACAACAGAAAGAGCAAGTTGCAGTTTTCACGGATGCCACTTCATTTCCTTTCGGGAAAGAAATCACTTGCGTGGAAGTCGTCACCTTCCAGCGAAAGCATCACGGGCGTCATGTGACGTTTCAAAATTTCCACTGGCATTAAATTTTGTTTTCAGAGAAATTCTAGGTTAAATCGGTATGAAAATTTCTCTGAATTTTATCGGCGGCGCAAAGAAAATTTAGTGAACTTCTCGGACAGCTTCGTCGAGCAATTTCTCTGCAAAAAAATAAAATGCCGGCGGAAATTTAGAGACGTCGCTTGGCGCTTGTGATATTTTGGCCGGAAGGTGACGAACTATAATCTAGAAATCCCGAACCGAGTCCAATTGACCCGACTCTCTTTTCAGAGTGCGTCACGGTGCTGGTACATACGAGCATTAAATGCAGGGCCAAAATTCGTACCTTGTCTAGTGGTCCATTATGAAATTTTTGGTCAAAATCATTGTCAAATACCATTCACAATGGATACAGAGGAGCGCCTTCAAATCAATCCGTAAACTAAATGCAAAATTCTGATACCACTATTCGTGCGTCAAAGCAGTCATTTTGCATACCCGGCCATTTGAAGGCGAATCAATGACTTCTGCCCAGGGGCCGCCCGGTGCCTGCTAAGGAGCCAGAGCCGGGGGCCTGCCCCCTGACCCCTAAGAAGCGAAAGCCGGGGGCGTGCCCCCTGACCACTACGCAGCCGAAGCCGGGGGCCTCCCCCTGACCCCTAGGAAGCCGAAGCCGGGGGCGTGCCCCCTGACCCCTAAGAAGCCAAAGCCGGAGATCAGCCCCCTGAACACTAAGGAGCCAAACCCGGGGGTCAGCCCCCTGAACCCTAAGGAGCCAAACTCGGGGGTCAGCCCCCTGAACCCTACGGAGCAAAACCCGGGGGTCAGCCCCCTGAACCCTACGGAGCCAAACCCGGGGGTCAGCCCCCTGAACCCTAAGGAGCAAAACCCGGGGGTAAGCCCCCTGAACCCTAAGGAGCCAAACCCGGGGGTCAGCCCCCTGAACCCTAAGGAGCCAAACCCGGGGGTCAGCCCCCTGAACCCTAAGGAGCCAAACCCGGGGGTCAGCCCCTGAACCCTAAGGAGCCAAACTCGGGGGTCAGCCCCCTGAACCCTAAGGAGCCAAACCCGGGGGTCAGCCCCCTGAACCCTAAGGAGCCAAACCCGGGGGTCAGCCCCCTGAACCCTAAGGAGCCAAACCGGGGGTCAGCCCCCTGAACCCTAAGGAGCCAAACCGGGGGTCAGCCCCCTGAACCCTAAGGAGCCAAACCCGGGGGTCAGCCCCCTGAACCCTAAGGAGCCAAACCCGGGGGTCAGCCCCCTGAACCCTAAGGAGCCAAACCCGGGGGTCAGCCCCCTGAACCCTAAGGAGCCAAACCCGGGGGTCAGCCCCCTGAACCCTAAGGAGCCGAACCCGGGGGTCGAGCCCCTGAACCCTAAGGAGCCAAACTCAGGGGTCAGCCCCCTGAACCCTAAGGAGCCAAACCCGGGGGTCAGCCCCCTGAACCCTAAGGAGCCAAACCCGGGGGTCAGCCCCCTGAACGCTAAGGAGCCAAACTCGGGGGTCAGCCCCCTGAACCCTACGGAGCAAAACCTGGGGGTCAGCCCCCTGAACCCTAAAGAGCCAAACCCGGGGGTCCGCCCCCTGAACCCTAAGGAGCCAAACCCGGGGGTCAGCCCCCTGAACCCTAAGGAGCCGAACACGGGGGTCAGCCCCCTGAACCCTAAGGAGCAAAACCCGGGGGTCAGCCCCCTGAACCCTTCGGAGCAAAACCTGGGGGTCAGCCCCCTGAACCCTAAAGAGCCAATCCCGGGGGTCCGCCCCCTGAACCCTAAGGAGCCAAACTCGGGGGTCAGCCCCCTGAACCCTACGGAGCAGAACCCGGGGGTCAGCCCCCTGAACCCTAAGGCGCCAAACCAGGGGGTCAGCCCCTTGATCCCTGAGGAGCCAAACCCGGGGGTCAGCCCACTGAACCTACAGGAGCCGAACCCGGGCGTCAGCCCCCTGAACCCGAAGGAGCCAATCTCGGGGGTCAGCCCACTGAACCCTAAGGAGCCGAACCCAGGGGTCAGCCCCCTGAACCCTCAGGAGCCGAACCCAGGGGTCAGCCCCTTGAACCGTAAGGAGCCAAACCCGGGGGTCAGCCCCCTGAATGTTGGATGACCGTGATTGATGGCCGTGTTACGTCTGCAAAATTGAAGGCAAGATAGTATGAGGCGTGGAAGCCCGAGTACGTCTCTCCTATTTTCGGCTGCGTTGAAGATCATATTTTTCTCTATAATTGATGTCTGCTTCAATTTTTAGGAGTTATTTGTGGCCCTGCATTTAATGCTCGTATGTACCAGCACCGTGACTCACTCTGAAAAGAGAGTCGGGTCAATTTGACTCGGTTCGGGATTTCTAGATCATAGGTTGACACCTTCCGGCCAAAATATCACAAGCGCCAAGCGACGTCTCTAAATTTCCACCAACATTTAATTTTTTTGCAGATAATTTTTTGCTGTCCGAAAAGTTCACTACATTTTCTTTGCGCCGCCGATAAAATTCAGAGGAATTTTCATACCTTCATAATATCTTGCAGATATATTCGGATTTTATTGAGATGTTTGCGTTTTACTGCCGATGATGACCAGACCCGTGCGTTATTTTTTGTCTCAGCGTCTCTAAACATTCCCAGATGCGGAACAGGAAGACGATGCTGAAAATACGTGCAAACACAGATTTCCAATCAAAGGACTAGAAACAGCACGGCGTTTTCAACCATAAAATGCACTGCAAAACCTTACTAAGGGAAAACACCATACGATCATTCGAATGTTGCCAAATTTTTCCCAATAAAAGAATTCATTTCAGAGACCAGTTACTGATGTCTCCACCCGAAATTTTCAGAAACTCGACATTAAAAAGTGAATATAATTCGCTGAAAATTTCGGGGAGAGAAGTTCAATTTTTTCCCGAGAAATTTGTGTTTTATCAAGAAGAATTGGGCAAAGCTCGAAAGTTCATACGGCGTTTTTTCCTGAGTACGGCATGTTCGGCCCGAGGCTGAGGACCGTCCGACGGGCGGGCAACGGGCGAGGGCGGATGAAAGGAAGGAAATGAAGGAGCTGATTCCTTTGCAGGAATGGTGGGGGGAGGGGGGAGGCGTCCGAAATATTCGAATGATATTTATTCGCGACAACGGAACGGCCGAGCGCGGCCCGGCCTGGCACAAAGGGAAAGCGGCCCCGATGCGTATGCCTCGAATTGCGCTTCCGGCATGTCCGGCGTTTGTGGAAGATCGCCGCAGCGATCTGCTCGTTTCGAACGTCGAGACGTCCTCGATTTGGGTTCGTAGCGAGCTGCAACAAGACTGCCGTGATAGCCAAGATAACCGCGACCGTCGAATTTTCAACCTCGAGTTTTCCTCAAAATTCGTCTGATTCAATTCCGATACGGTCGCTGATTCAGCGAAGACAGCAAAATGTGTCTTAATTGTATATACGGAAACACGAAAATTGCTGATTTAACAATTATTTAGTTGAAAAAAGCGTCCGACATGCTTCAGATTTTATAATAAAAAAATGCTAATTTAACTACCCCCGTGATTGAATTAGCTTTCCAATATTGTAAAGTGTGCATTTGAAACATGTCGGAGATATTTTTTAACTATTCAATTGTTAAAGCAGCAATCTATTTATTCCGTGTAAAAACGAGACCTATGAGAGAACCGTAAATGCGCGAAAGTCGCGGATAATTTGGACCAATCCACCGAAAAGAGTATAATTCCGACGGACAGCCAATGAGAGCTTAACTGGCTGTGCCTTTAGGGAAAGTGGCGCCCTATTCGGACAATTTCTAAACTTGAAATTCAATTGTTGTATGTTCAAACTGCAACCAAGAAAGCATGCACAGTAAGAAAAAGTAACCAAGATTGTAAGAAACCAACTTTGAGTCAATCTCGCAACTCATAGGTTGATTTAGGATCCATCGCCCAGGAAACAACAATATTGTTTCCTGTCAAAAGTAATTTTACGGATGTAATTCATTCCATTAAATGCATCCGATTCACAGATACCACTTATCGAGCTCCGGTGTCATGGAACGGTATCACTCCTAGATGAAGGCGAATCAAAAACCAGTGTGCAAATGAGAGCCGAGAGCTGCTATGATCTGCATTGATATGTTCGTACTACCGGTAATATTGACAGAAAACTATATGTTTTTGAAATGACGTTTTTATGCGAAAGAGGTTCATCTCCATTTGAACATTTAAGAAAGATTCCATCAACACGCCTGACTTCAGGTCAGTGAATCCTGCGGGATCAAATTCCAGTAAGGCCGATCGATTTTCACGGAGTTGACAAGTTGATCAGCAGGAACAAATTCAGTCAGCCGTAATTGGTCGTTTGCGCTGGTAACAGAATTGTGCTATGATGCTTTATTCTTGTAGATCAGCTAAAAATAATAAGATATGTCCAAACAGCAACTTTCCACGTTCATATTAACCGGGATATCGCGCTTTGAAAAATTGGGTTTATGGCGTCATCCACCGCGGTAGTGGCACTCTTGTTTTCTTCCACCTTGCTTTCATCCGAGTTTCTCTTTGAGTAACCAGTGCAAATATGCGTCACACTGACTGATGAAAGCAAGGTGGAAGAAACAATACCGTGCTGGATGTCGTCAAAAATCCTACCTTTCAAAAAGCGATATCCTCGGTTAATATTGAAAGCAGAAAGTTGCTGTTCGGATGGATCGTATTATTTTTAGGCGATTTACAAGACTCAAGCATCAAAACACGATTCTGTGACCATCGTAACTTGCCCATTCCTGAAAATTTGAAGGCCTGAAGAATGTCGTACACTAACCCCCTAATTCGACGCTACTTCGGGATTAATGGCAAAATTCTCAGAAGATTAATCAATGTAAAGGGACAAGAAGACCATGTTTACAGACTAGGAAAATGCTAAAAATTAAAGAGCCAAAAATTTATCCGAGAGGAACAGCTCAAGAAGTATCATCACCTCACATTTAAACGTATTACCCTTGAGAGAGCTGAAATTTTTTCGCCAGGCGTCTGACGGCATCGAAAGCGAATCAGTATTCAGGAGGCGTTGCAGCCTCCCCTCCCCCGATCCGCACTCAACCACCCGAGTCCTTAGTTTTTTTCCATCTCTGCCCGCTCATTTCGAATTTATCCTGTTTTTGTTTCCCCTGTTTATTTTGTTTGTCGAGGCCCCTCTCCCACTTCGCCACGGAACTTCAATTTTCTCACCTCGCTCCCTTGATCCCACACTCCAGTGCTCCGCGTCCCGGGCTCCGTTTGTTTTCTTTTTTAACCCATTAAGCTACAAGTTTTTCGTTTCATTGACGTTCCGACCACGTGAGGCCGTGACGTCGGCGAGTGCGCCCTCCCTGGCCCCCCCCCCCCGAGGGGGGAGGGGGGGGTTAATCCAATAATGGATCGTACGCGTCGACCCTCCACTTACGATTTAGCATGCGGAATTTTGATACCTAATCTCCACGATCACGTTTCTCGATTGGGAAAAATTCAAACTCTGCGTAAGTTATTTTTACAGAGGAAATCGGATTGCATTTTGCAAAAAGAAACCGGATCATTCCGATGTTGCTGGAATTGTGCAACTTGCGTTCTTTGCGAAAAATTACTGGAATCGTGCAAAAAATTAAATTCACGATGGTAATTTTCGTCTTGAATTCTAAGTTTATTGGGAGTAAAGATAAAACTTGTTTACATGATCAGTTTATATTGCAAGGTAAGAAAGTTGCAATATCTTAGCGAAATTGGAATGCTCTCGGTTCCTTTTTGCAAAATTCAATCCAATTAATCTGCCTTGTTACTTGAAGTTTTGAAAAACATTAAACCTAATGCATTACTCAAAAATTAATAGTATCGATACATACAATTAATACACCAAAAATGGGTTTACAAGGCTAAGAACAGAGTAAATAAACACAACTAGGATGTTCCGGACCGATTACACACTACTCAACGTCAATGGTTAAAAATTTCCGTGATTTTTCTTCCCTGTGCGAGGCAAATTCTGAAAAAATCTTTGAGCGATGATGTCGATTTGTTTTCCTTTAAGAAAATTAAGTAGCAATGGACATATTCAAACACCACAAACGAGATACGACATTTAGAAAGTTTCACCGTGGATATGTGCGGTCAATTTTTCTGTGCAGATGAGTGTTTCTTAATGTGCGAGCCAGAAATAGTAGTTCACCTTTTGCGTAATGCATTACAAAAGAAACAAAAGCTCAGAATGTCTTTTTTCATTAGCTTAATCATCAATATTTGGACCGAGTTCATCAGAGAACCAACCCACATTAAGTTTAAACTGAGAAAAAGAGGTTTGAAGTTTTATTCCTGCATAAGGCTCAATATAGGAAATAAACTTTAACCCCTCTTTTCACAAATTAATCTCTGTTTTTCGAACTGCAGTTTATGGCAGGAGAAGATATACGGCTAGTGGAACTCGAAAACACTCTTAACTCAATGGAGCGTATGCGATAGTGGCTCGATGTATCGTTTGGTTCAAAACAATAGAACATACCATCAAACCAAAATTTTAAGATATTTGTCAGAAAAGCTGATAATGAGAAATATCTTGGCAATTTCACTACTCTTGGCCAATTAGTAAACTCATACGAATTAAAAATCTATCACCAAAAAACCGTTCCGTCAGACAACGCAATTGACTTTTGAGGCTATGTTTGCTTTGAACTAATCAATATCGATACAATCTCACCCGTTTGATGTATCGAATACACTCAAAAAAAGGTCTGACTCTGAGACCCATGAAAAATGGCTCGGAGATCCATAATTTCTAACCAAACTGACTTACCGTCTACAGTATGGTTTTCTGAGCCATACCTTATTGGTCGTGAATCTATAAGCATGGCTCCACGAACTATATTTCATGGCTCCATGATCCATAACTCGGCCGGTAAGTCACTCCTCCCATACTTGTTTTTTGAGTATACGATCAATTTTTTCAAAAATTTGGTTGGTTCTTTTCTGATAAACTCAGTCCATTTCAGATGGATTAGGTATAGGTTAAACATGGTGAAGCCTTCCAGATTGAATTTCATGAAAATTCCCCGAGCCTTCAAAAATTAGCCTCGGCGCTCTTAAGGCCCTTTCCCTGTGGAAGGTCACGTGTTAAAATGTTACGAACATTTCAACGCGTTAATTGGACCGGACGCTCGTCGGACCGTGACCATTAAGGCATTATGCATAATTTAAAGCGGCTGCTGCGAGCGCGCCACGCGAACCATCACAGCCGGTAAGGGGCTTCCGCTCTCTGCCCCCCCCCCCCCCCCTCTCCTGGATGACGGGACCGCATGGGTTAATCTCCGAGAATGAGCCCGTCTCCCTGCTTAAGAGCTAATCTACCCAATCGACGAAATGGAGATGATCAGAGTTCTGGCTTGGCACGTGCTTTCGAGAGGGCAACTAGGTGGTTTACATTAATTTTGGGTGAATTTTCAGCATCGGTTGTGAGAAAAAATTACTAAGCTTTGCTGCTGTTTCAGCACGGAAAAAAAATTGTTGAATCAGCAATTTTTTTTCCGTGAGTCTGTGGATCAATATTTACCGGGAAAGTAGAGTACCTGCAACGGCACGAGGGTGCCTTATAGGTAATTGAACTTCATTTTGCTGTGGATAGCTACTATTTCTCACTGGGAAAAAAAGTCGCTTGGATCTAGAGTCCAAACACTTTGAAACATTGACAAGAAAAAATACTCTCGATTTGATCGGATTTTTGCTTGAATCAAGAAACAAGCCTTTTAATTTAGGTGGATTCCCTTTTGATTGGAGCAAAAATCCGATTGAATCAAGAGTATTTTTTCTTGTCGTTGTATTCAAGAGTCTGGACTCTAGATCCAAGCGACTTTTTTCCAGTGCTGGCTTATATTGATATCATTTTGCAAAAAGGGACTAAAGGACATCCCAATGTTGCTAGGGATGTGCAGCTCAAATCATTTGCAATACAATTACTAAAATCATTCAAAATGTTAAAACCACCCAGGCAATTTTTTATCTTGAATTTACAGTTTCTTGGAAGTAAAGATAGAGCTTTTTTAGATGATCAGTTTACGTTTAGGTATAAAGTAGTTGCACAATCTTAGCGACATTGAAATGCTCTCAGTTCCTTTTTTGAAAATGCAATCCATATATAAAATCTCGCACCTTTATCGAGAAACGAATGACACACAAGTGGTCACTAAAATGAGCCAAAATTAATGGTTCATTATTGCAAAATTCATTTCGATTATCCGGAAGGTCCCTGGCAGCGTTCCAAAATGTGAGCGATGTGTGCGTGCGTGTCTGTGTTTTTACGTTCTCTTTCATTGTTTTTGTTCAAATTTCCCGGGAAAGCGGATATTAGATCCCTATGTTATACCTCGAAATCAACAATTATTTTAATATTACGCTGCGAGAAAATATAGTATTCTGCACCAAAAGCGCGGCTGATTTCAATCCAGCTGACCCGGTTGGTGCTATTCCCCGGGGGGGGGGGGGGGGATACATTTTAGAGACCCCACATTGATATCTGTAAGGTAGAAGTTACTTTTAAAGCCATAAAACGACAGAAAAAAAAAAAAAAAAAAAAGTTACTTTCAGGAGCAGTCATCGCTCCAATGTGCCTAACAATGAGTAAGTTGAGTACGTTGTTGAAGTTTAGCGATCTTATGCAAGCTAATGATTGAACTTTATAGACAAAACGATAGGCAAAGAAGACATAGGGAGTATGGAACGATCCTAATGGTTGAAATGGGTATGGTTCCTAGAGACGAAGGGATAAAATGACGGACTAACTATCGGGTCTCCCGTGGGTTGTCTTTGATCGGTCTATAACCTACCTCCTTTGTCCATCATAACCACCCGCCTCCACCAATAGAATCCCTCCATTTCCATGTTGTCTTCTTTGTCTATATAGCTTTGTCTACCAATTTCAACTATCAGCCCGCAGGCCTAATTGAAAAAAAACTCGCCTAGCAAAGCGCTTGCCCCAACATTGATCAGTCATCGTTGGGTAAACTTTTTTCTCGCTATTACTCAACAAGTTGCATATCATCCACCACTGGGCGAGAAATATCAGCTTTGAAGTTAACTTTTGTCTTACCCGATTACTTTGCTTCGATTGTTCAGTCTGGAGTCTCCAAATATATTGTCTCCGCGTGCAACTGAACCCTCTACGACTGAAATGTCTCGTGTCTCTTTGGTCACTAAGAACTAGCGTATTAGCGGCCTCGGTGGACGGTGATGACGAGTGTCGTGGCGGCGGAGGTTGATGAAACTCGAGAAAGTTCCCGGAGTCGTATTGCGCGAGGTGCTGTCAACGCGGGGGTGTGGGCGGGGTTGGGGGCTGAGGGAGGGGGTAGGGGCTGAGGGAGGGGGTGGCGAATTGGCGAGATTAGAAGCGACCGCGCCGGCTCCGGCCATCCCCCGTCGAGCACGTGCGCGCCCCGAGCGGCTCGGATAAATTTGATCAAATTAGATTTGATTTACGACCCGAGTTGGATACTACGGGTCAGTCTCGCGCCCAAGCCGCACGGTGGGTCAAATAGGGTCTCCGATTTGGCGTAGAGACGATGGGGCACTAGACAAGGTATGAGTTAAAGCACTACATAGCATACGGCCTAGATACACGCTCAAATTTCCGTCAATTCCCGATTTTCTAGAACCATTTCTAGAATTTCTTTCGCTGAAGATGGCGTCGTTTCCTCAAACGAAATGGTCGAAATTTTACTCTTGATTTAATCGATGCTTGTAAAAACGTCTGCTTTGATGTTTCGTGACCTCGGTTACATTCATGGTAAAGAATACGCATGCGAATTTGCTACACTCAAAACTCTCATTGCTCGAAGTATTACTCGCTACCTCTGCGTGAAACTTTCTGGTGACAATCTTATCTCGATCATTACACTCCCTTCACTCACAAAATGCATTTCATTTACTTTAGGTACATATTCGACAAATTATGTTTACTTCCTCATTATTTTATGGTTAATTTCTACAACACAGAAAAATAGTATCACAATCCCAACTATAATCCTAGCTGACTTTGGCGCCAGATATTGGGGTAGTTGCACAAATCAGAGGTATGATTAAGTCAGCTGAAAGTGCGGTTAGATCAACCATACCTCTAGCTAGTGCCCTCGCAGTCAGCATAAGTGGACTACATTTTGCAATTTGGAACTACGAATTCTAGCCCGGTTAAAATCAACAATTGTGCCATTAGTTTCACTATGCACATGAGTGTTTTCCAGAAGAGCCAAAATTTATAGTTCTAAATCGCAAAATGCAGTCTAAGTGTGGTTGGATTAACTTTACCGCTGGCCGGTGCCTTTATACTCCTCGCTGGTGGCACTACTCTTATGGCTGGCGCAAAAATCAGCTTGAAGTATTGTTGAGATTGTGATATTATTTTTTTTTTCAGAGAAACTACGGAAAAGAACACCGTGCGGCGACGTGTTACCGGCGCGAAGATGACGGAATCTTGGCGAGAGGGGGGTGGGGAGGCGTCGCGGCGCGGCGGCGTCGGAGCCGGCGTCCGGTTTGGGTCCGTGCCGGTGAAATGATCGGGCCGACTTTCCGAATAGTTTTCTGCTAACAGAACGATGACGCGAGGGAGGAGGGGGCGGGGAGGAGTGTCGAGTCGTGCCGGGCATCTCAATGGCAGAGCCAGTGACGTCTTGGGCAAAGCCCCCCCCCCCCCACGACGCCGACGAGGGCACCAATCGAATTTCGAATCCGATTGTGAGCCCAGCTCCGGGAAGCGCGTTCATGGTCCAAGACTCGAATGTCTCCTCTGACCAGAGACAATATATTTTCGGGCGACAGCGTACTCCGGTGTCTTATACCTACAGAGCCTTCTTGGACAAAATAAAGTTACTGGAGGATTCAGTCCTGCAGCCTGATTATTTACTTCACAGATCCCGGCCATGGATCTGCAAATCTCCATGGCGCATCTATGGTCAAACGTTTTGTGATTCTACACTGTGATTCTACCCAATGGATAAGTGATTAGGGTGGCCCACAAAAAATGAATTTCGGAAATTTATAGCCGTAACCCCCTAAATTGGTTAAAGCATGTACAAAAAAGCGGAAAATGAAATTTGAAGTCAATCGGACAGAATTAACCCGACGCGCAGTTGCCATTTATCACCGCAAAAATAGCGAATTTTTACTGTTTTTCAGTAATTTTTCGCTCCCAAAAAATAAAGTCGAATGGGTCTACAAATTAAACAGAGGACAAAATTTGTTCATAAACTACACCCTAGTGAAGTTTTTGACCCCCTCCATGCTTCTGACCCGACGCGCGGTTGCCATTTTCACGCATGAAAATAGCGAATTTTTGACTGTTTTTGATGATTTTTCCCTCTCGATAAATTAACGTTACAGATGCCTAAATTGAAATCAGAGTGTGAAATTAGTAGCTAAGATGCACCCAATGCTCCCCTTCTGATAATTTTGACACGCTGCGACGTTGCCATTTTTCTGAGCAAAATCGTGAATTTCGACTTATTTCAATATCATCTCTCTAGACCTAAAAAAAAACTCAGGAGCCTTCGAAAAAGTGCGCTAAAATACGGTGATTATACCATGAGTATCTTCTTTGAAAATTTGGACCCTGTAAAATGTTTTACTCGGCTTGAAGTTACCACTTGGCAAACAGTGGTTGACGGTAATAGTTAATTTTCATACTTTAATGCGCCTTCAATTACGTTGGATACTGTGCAATACTTTCGTGGTGGAATAGTTGCATTGGCACCTACAAACCTAACAGGGATATTTCACTCATTGCGCAATGCATACAGTATCCCTGTTAGGTTTGTAGGCGCCAATGCAACTATTCCACCACGAAAGTATTGCACGGTATCAAATGTATTTGAAGGCGCACTAACGTATGAAGTTTTACTGTATCTTATAAAATTTACTTAGGTTTTATCAGTCGGACCGTTTCCAAATTCATTGATAAATTCGGTTTTTTATACTTGAGGTTAGATTTCAATGTACCAACTTTTCTCGAAATTTTAATTTACAGTGGAAACGGACTGAAAATAGATTGACGAGTTAATCGTGACTGAAAATCATAATCAGTATGCAAGACTAGGTCAGACGCTACAACTTACCGAGTTAAATGCCGGTGAGGGAAGCAAGATGAGGCCTTACGTTTAAAACTCCGAACAAGATCAAAAGTTCGGATGGTCCCAGATCCTAACTTCTTTCAGATTCCAAGAAAATTTCAAAGGTTTCTTACCTGCAACAAAAAAAATGACCGACTAACTTATTAATCATCGTTAAACATCTACTATTTATTTGGTGGACATAGAGTCGTGTAATGTAAAAGGGAAGGCTGGCAGCCAGCCATTTACATTTTACGACTATATGTGCTCTATGTAATTCGACCACTAGCCCTTTCATTACCGGGGACAGGAGTCCAGCGCGAGCACTCCTTATACCAAGATAAAGAAGGAAAAACAGTGTTTTTCAGACAATTTGGTTTTGCTTCTGCTGTTCCTTCCCTAAATGTAAAATTTACTTGAAATGTTGACAGGCTATGTATACTTTAATACATTAATTTTGAAAAATTAATATATTTTTTTTAATCTGGCTCAATTTTTATACAGCTTGTTAAACTTGAAAAATTCAAAACATTTACATACAATTTTCTAGAACCATACTTTATGCCGATGAAATTAAGAAAGAGAATATTCAAGTAACTCAAGTAAAATTGAAGGGAATTCAGTACCATATGAGAGTATATTTTTGACAGCAGGGTTCAATGATAAAGTCACTTTACATTCCTTGCATTCATACCTACTTTCCTTCCTTGTTTTTGCTTTGAGCCGTGTATTTGAGCATACATGGCATAGCCTTGTGGGCCTTTTTTTCTCATCGGTGACTGACCTAGAAAACTGGAAAGCGTCCCCTGAACACACCGGTTCGAAGAACAGAGATTTTTTCCCTCCGCGAATAGGACCAGCTCGGTAGCGACCGATACGAAAAGAGCGAGGAGTAACACTCGAAAATTGAAAATTGAATAACTAATTACCATGATGGGACGGGGCGGCCGGGGGCCGGGGGCGGGAGCGGGGTGGGGCGGAGCGGAGAGGACGGTAACGACTGAAAAGTTAATAAAATAAGAGGAATGGAAAAGATAAACGCAATTCATCAACTAAACAAATTAAAGGAAATAAATGGGAAGTTGCGACTCCTTTGAGTAAGCAAAGTCGAGTCGGGGGAGCGGAAAGTAAAAAGTTTCGTGCGACATTGTTTCGCAGAGAAGCTCTGCGTTTGCTCGAAAAAATAAACGAATTTATTCATGAACGAATGGAAGATATAATAATAAACAAAGCGGGCGCGTTCCAGACTCGGGGGCGCGGGGGGGGGGCGCCGATCCTGTGTTGCCGATTCGGGCGGGGGCGTTTCCTTCCGCATCCGCCGCGAAGAGGGGTGGCACTGACAAGTCCCTCCGACCTGGCAACCCTGGGCCGTTTCGTAAGCCCGGCTCTCTTTAATTTCACAAAAACGTATGTATTACGAATCGTCTTGAAAATACCTTGAAGCATACGGAGGACGAAAAACAGTCGGGGGTCCTTACCTTATTCACAACGTAAATGCCAGATTGTTGGGTAGCGAACCTCCTAACTCACGTCAATCGCTGGGTAAACAATTTCCAAGTATTCGTATCTTAGTTTCTAGCGGTCTATTTAAATTGCAGCGCATTTGGATTCCCGCGAAAAATGTTTGACCCAGAAAACTTTGACACCCAGACAAGTAATGAAACACAATTTTAAATATTGATTTAGGAGACGTGTATGCTCTGGAATAATCAACGGATATCTATCCACATTCCACATGTTGTATTATTTATTATTTTTCACAAGAGATTCTACCTCCAAAATGGGGCAATAGTTACAACATTTTTAATTTTATGCGAAAGGAAAGTTGAAATTTACTGTTTATAATGTAAACTACGAACATTAATTTTATGTCAGAGATATTCAACGCGCTCTACTGGAAATCATACAGATAAGAAAACACGTGACCGAAAGAAGGAGAAGAGCGTAGCTGCCAACAGTTAAGTTATGAGAAAATATGGAAAAACTTAATGCCTCCGACAATTCTTCATAATTCTACAGGTTCACATTTATAAGTTTTTTCCCCGGCTCGGATTTGTTACGTAACGCTGGACTTAACCCCCCTTCTCCACTTGCAACGCACCGTAACATTGGCTCAACCCCCTCTTCCCCCTATGTGCGTTACGTAATACTTGAACGGCCCTCACTGTGCAGCGCACAGTGGATCTAGTTAATAGAGGAGGTCGGACACGGAACATTTTACTAAAACTTCAAATTTCGATGCTTATTTCGTAACATTTTAAATTTTAAGGAGTGCCTCTAAAAGAGATTTTCGCAAGGAAACCAACGAAACCAATTTTGGAACCCTGAAGTTTGTATAGACGGAGTTATAAGCGCTTAAAGTTTCCAGATTTTGTCCGACCTCTCCAATTGACTCGATCCACTGTGCGGCGGGACGGAGGCGGGCGACTTGAACTGAGAGCGCTTTCCACTTGTCAACATAATCTGATCTTTATTTCAATAAAAAGCGCGGTCGCCGGGGCGCTTTTGAAAGAAGCTCATTAATAAAATTTGCATCTAAGCAGGTGTTTCCGGTAAAAGCGCCGGATACAAATGACCCATCATCTCGAGCCCGCGGATGCCCGTTGGCGTTGGAAATCCCCGCTTTCCAGCTCCAACGGCAAAACTGCCGTGTAAGGAAAAACGCCGCATGAGCCTCCAGGCGTTGCCAAATTTCCCCTGAAAATTCACTAATTTTCAGGAAAAGTTTTGAATGTTTGTCTACAGATTCCTCAGATAATTTTATTTGTAATTAGATCTAAATCGTCTGAAAATTTCAAGGGAAATAGTCATGATTTTTCTCCAAAATAAACAATTTATCGAAGGAAATTTGGCAACTCTCAGATGTTCATACGTCGTTCTTCCTTAGCACGGCAGGAGACGCCACGACGCCGCGCCGCTTTCGCGGTGCAGGTGTAAAAAAGTCGAACGCGTATCTTTGACGCTGGCTGAGAAAAATCAGGCGCACGGAAAAAAAATATAATCCTGATTTAACCATTAAATCGTTAAAAATATGTCCGACATGTTTCAAATATACCTTTTACAATAGTGGAAAGCTAATTTACCCACGCTGCCGTGGTAAGAAAAAACGCCGTATGAACATTCGAGAGCTGCCAAATTTCCTTTGATAATGTGTTCATTTTTGAGGAAAGTTATGAATATTTTTCCTTGAAATTTTCAGGAACATTAGGTGAAATTGCGAGAAAAATTATCTAAAAAACTGGAAAGCAAATATTTGTAAGTTTACTAGGAAATTCGTTTTTTTATTATAGGAAATTTTGCAACGCCTGGAGGTTCATACGGTGTTCTTCTTTAGCACGGCAACACGGGGGAGGTTAATTTAGCATTCATAGAAAAATCTACATTGAAACTTAAAATTAAAGGAAATATAAGAACACTGAAAAAAATGTAAGTAATTGAGGAAAAACTTGAAAATATAGACTTGGACAAAAATTTGGCTTTGCTATCGAAACATTTATCGATGAAAAAGTATTTCAGTATTGTTTTAATATTCTTAAAGTGAGGGCGCAATGGTGGAAGGCGTGAACTTGCAATGCTCCGCTCTATGCCGCCGATGAGGTGTCGCTCAAATTTGGGAGAAAAGTAAAAAAAAGGATGTTCAATTACGTCTCTACCTATTCGACTGTGTTGCTCACGTTTCCCTTGAAGTGCCTAAAGGAAGAAGACAACTGGAACCAACATAACACGGGAATAGAGCGAGGCAAAGGACGCGCGTTGACGACGGCGCAGAGATACAACTATTCGTACTTGATGGATGACCGTGTTGCGTCTGCAAAATTGAAGGCGCGATAGCGTGAGGCATGGAAACCCGAGTACGTCTCTCCTATTTTCGGCTGCGTTGAAGCTCATATTTTTTCTCTATAATTGGATTACATTTTGCAATAAGGAACCACTATCTCTGGAACTCCCACAAAAGCACATATCTGCATAGGGAAACCAATAGCATGTATGTTGTTTCTAAAATAGACCGGAAATAGTGGTTCCTTATTGCAAAATGTAATCCAATTGATGTCTGCTTCAATTTTTAGGATTTATTTGTGGCCCTACATTTAATGCTCGTATGTACCAGCACCGTGACTCACTATGGAACGAGAGTCGGGTCAATTTGACTCGGTTCGGGATTTCTAGATTATAGTTCGTCACCTTCCGGCCAAAATATCACAAGCGCCAAGCGATGTTTCCAAATTTCCGCCGTCATTTTATTTCTTATAGAGACATTTTTGGTTGAATCTGTTTGAAAATTCCCAAAATGCAAAGAGATATTCCAGACTAAAAACAAAATGGAAGCAATTTGAAAAATATATTCAAAGACGTACTAGACATCATGAACCCTTAAATTGTTTTGTGCTAAATGTGTAGGTATTTTTATTTCACTCTATTCATTAGCTGGAAACTTTTAGTCCTCTCATGAGAAGGGGCATGAGACAGGATTTTATCCGTACTAAAATCACGCGGCAAAGATTACTAAGACAAATACCAAGCAGCATGGCAACAGATAGTTGATGCATTATTGTTTTAAACCTTTTAGGCAAGCAGCTGGGGAACCTTCCCTTTCACGGCTGCATGAGCGAGGCCTCGATAGATAAAGACTTGACGTAAATACTTTATTAGGCCAAGCTTTGAGTGCGGAGTTCTGGGCAGGATTGCCGAGCCTACAAAAGAGAGCCAAAGAAAGGAAGTTCACTACGAGGGGAATAAGGTTAATGTTCAGGGCGCGGCACCTCAAAATTGCATCGAGAAATGCGAGGAAAGAATTGTAGTGGCGTTGAGGTAAGAGCATGTAATTTCGCAGAAAAAGGTAATCAATCTCGCAAAAAAAGACAAATTTATTTTCTTGTAAAGTCTTAACTAAAAGTTTAGGTTCGAATTAAAAAAGGGTCGTTAAATGATTCGATCAAGTCTTAAGGAAGAAAACATGTCCTGTAAAAGGTTCAATCAAAGGACGAAATGTAAGTTGGGCGGAGTTAAGAGCCCCGCCAATGCCGCGAAAATATGTCACGAAGCTCGTAAAAAATCTCGCGATTATCATTTTCCTACAAAATCTTAACTAGGATTTTAGGCATATTCCATAAACACGTGGTCGGTGTTTGCTGAAGGTGAAGATGAAGGAAATTAAGCCTTTGAAACCGATCCGATTCCATTATTAATGTGCAAACGAGTATTAATAGTTTTTAATAATTTTAGTCATTAGGATGTAAATGCCATTTACATTAGGATGCTGAATTAACATACTGGTTTTTGAAAAAGTTCGGCCTACTTGATATAGTTTTTAAGTAAATCTACTTATCCTAGGGGCGTAAAAATATCAGAAGAGGTGGTTGAGACAAAAGTCCCGAGGTTTTCGCACATTTTCTATCGACCAGTATGTTCAATTCAACATCCCGTTTTTTTTCGATGTGTTATCTGAAAATTTGGTTTCGAAACGCTGAAAAAAAGAAAAACTTTGGGCGAAAAATAGGATGCAATCTCCCTAAAGGTAGTGTTCACACAACACTCGCTAAAAATCGTTGGGGCAATGTCCTGGTCAACAAGGTAACAATGGCGAGCAATTAAAAAGAGGGATAAACCGGGGAATTCGGTGGAGCGGACCGGCAGGTGTGGTGCGGCACGAGGGCTGTCAGGTTGATGACAATTTTGCGTGCCCGAAACCGATAGCCGCGTAAAGTTCGCGTGTTGACGACGCCGCCACCAGATAGCGTCTTGAGGCCTGTCGTGGCAAATTACCTCTAACCGCGCCGCTCCGCCAGATGGAGCCCCTCAAGATGACACTCCTCGGTAGGTGTTTTCTTTATTCTGCCGTACTCAGGAAACACGCTGTATAAAAATGGGGATGTTGCCAAATTTCCAGACGTAAGCGGGAAAAGCGTTACGAGGGGGAAGGTTAGGGTGGAAAAATCCGAAAAGCGTTGCGTATTGTATGAACGGTCCCCTGCCCCCTACCCAAATCTGAGTGGTGCTTATTGTGAAAAATGGATCAGTTGAGCTGAACGCAAAATCGTGTTTTGACGATCGAGTTTTGTAGATTAGCTAAAATTAATAAGGTTTGTCTAAACAGCAACGTTCCACGTTCAATATTAGCCGCCTTTTGAAAAGTCGGGGTTTTGACGTCATCCACAGCGGTAATGTCACCCTTGGTTTCTTCCACCTTGCTTTCATACGAGTTTCACGTTTAACAACTAGTGCAGATGTGCGTCACACTTACTGATAAAAGCAAGGTGGAAGAAACCGAGAGTGTCACTACCGCGTTGGATGACGTCAAAAACTCGACTTTTCCAGGGGCGATATCTCGGTTAATATTGAACGAAGAAAGTTGCTGTTTGGACGGATTTTATCATTTTTAGCTGATCTTTACGAATCAAGCACTGAAAACACGATTCTGTATCCAGCGCAACCGGCCCATTGGGCTATTTTAGGCACTTTTTGATCGATTCCGATCGGGAAACACAGGCCTAGATTCTTGCCCCGTGGAAACCCTACACTGGAAAAAAAACACATCGGATCTAGAGGCCAGACTCTTGAAAACATTGACAAGAAAAAGGACTCTTGATTCAATCAGATTTAAGCTTAGATCAAAAAGAAATCCGCTCAAATTAAGAGGCTTGGTTCTTGATTTAAGCTTAAATCTGATTGGATCAAGAGTATTTTTTCTTGTCGATGTATTTAAGAGTCTGGACTCTAAATCCAATGTGGTTTTTTTTCAGTGTACTAAAAAGCTCAAGATTATTCGTGATGTCTGGAGCGAACTTAAATTTCCGGGAGCAAAATTTTTCAAGAGAGCCAATCAGCGCAAGAATAGTCGAGACGGAGCAATCGCGCGTGTCAAAGAGTCATGTTTCGATCCTTGGGGCTGACAGATTAGGAATAAATAATGAGATCCGTTCAAGCGGCAAGTTCCTACATCCGGTGTTAAAGGACGTCGTACCTCCCTCGAAGGAAACATGGTGATTGACTTCACCCGTCACGGTATCGCATACCAAGATTTTGCCTCAAAGTTATATCTATCCAATCCATCCATGCTGCCGAGTTGATGGAAGCGTCGCACTGTGGATCGAGTCAATTATAGAGGTCGGACATGAAGTTTGTGACTAAAACTGCTAATTTTGATGCTGAATTCGGCACATTGTAAATTTTAAAGGGTGCGTATACAAGAAAATTTAACGAGAAATTCAATGAAATCACTTTCAGAACCTCAAAATTGCGTTTAAACGGAGTTATAAGCTTTTAAATTCTGAACATTTTGTCCGACCTCTCCTAATGATTAGAACCACTGTGCGTCGCGTCTTGTGTACATTCCAAAGTTGCCAAAATTTATCATTGAGAAAAATACATGTACATACATGTACAAAAGAAGTACACTGCCGTGCCAAGGAAGAACGTCGTATGAGTCTTTAGGCATTGCCAAATTTCCCTATTCAAAATAAGGAATTATTGGGAAAGTTGTGAATATTTGTTTTTCAATTTTTTAGACAATATTGTTAGCTAGTTTATCTAAAATATTTGAATATTTTGAGGAAATGTATGCATAACTGACCTCCAAAAGAAACATTTTACCTGAGGAAATTTGGTAACTCTCGAAGGTTCATACGACGTTTTTCCTTAGCCTGGAAGTCTAGCCAGGTGAACTGACGCTCTCGCGGTAAAATCACACGAAAATCAAGATGGACAACACGGGAAAAATTAAATTGCTGTTTTAACCATTCAATTGCTGTGCACCAGTGACCGCAATATTTCAACGTAAATTTCACAACACAGAAATGCTCCTTTAACCACTCCCGTGGTTAAATTAGCTTACAATAGCGGTTAAGTAGCTTTTTGTGCTGTGAAATCTACGTTCATGAAATACTGCAGTCACTTTTTCTAGCAATTTAATTTTTTCGTGTGCACTTAAACATGTCTGAGACCCTCTCCGTAGTTCGTAACACGATTTTCAGAATACTCGCATATGCCGGCAGTTTTTCTCGGTCACCGGCAAGCAGGTTCAAAATTTCTTCAAAAATAATGGTGCAAATCCGCTCAGCTCCGGAGCGGCAACAGGGGGGCCAAGAATCACTGCAAACGAGGTTTTAAAAGTGTCTGCAAGACAAATCTCCTGGTCACGCGGAGTCATTCGAAAACCACATAAAATTCCGCCCGATCCCGAAACGAGGACATCTCCGCTTCCATTAGAAACGATTAATTTTTAAGCTGGATTATCATTTGACAATGGCGAATGCTTCCTTTTTTACACACCCCCCCCCCCCCCCCCGTTCGCGAGATTCCGGGACAGCTTTTTCACGCGGCCCTGTCCCTTGCTTTGAGTGGGCGGTAAAAAAGAATCACGGATCGACGAAAAAAATGCGCTGGTAGCCTTTGCATCCTTCCGTTGTTACCACATTTCTCAGATAAATGGAAAAAGGGATATGTAAATTCAACATCTTGGAAGTTGAGAACGTGTCCATCAATACAATACTATCGTACAAATTGGGCCTTTCATAAAATACGCAATGCTAAATTTGGGATTTTTCGATTCCTTTCCCCTCGACCCCCCCCCCCCCCCCCTAACGCTTTTGTAACAAAGGTGCCTTTCCTTTGACATGTAAATACAAAATTGCATCTCCCTTAAAATGTTACGTATTTTAAGAACGGCCCCTGTTACTTGATAGAGAATGTGCAGCTGTCTAAAATTGTATTGAGACAGATACTGAGTGCGGCGGCCTGATTACAAGAATATCCTCGGTTTCTGAATTGATTTATGATTGGATCAGTTATGACAGAATAATCTAGTCTGGGAACTACACATGGTCTACACCTGCCCTTAACTGTCAGTTAGATTGTGTGAAGAGTGCTGATTATGTTCTTTGTTTTCAGATTTCAAGTTTCACGATCTTTCAATTTTAAGGTATTTCTCATAAACTTCATTGATTTATGCCTGATTTTTTTGATGAAATTTTCTATTAATTCCCGGTTTGTCAGTTCTAAATCCACCCTGTTTGGATTAAAATCGAGTAGATGTATTTCTTAAGAGGAGGAAATAAATACATCAATAAATAATAGTAGTAGTATTATTTGGAATTTATTTGCCCCCAAGGCATGTTTTGACTCTAAGGTACCTAAAGCGCGGTGAAACATAAAAATTTGGGAGGTCAACGAAAGGAAAAGGATACGAACATAAAATGAACTCCATTTTGCAATTTGGAACTATATAAATTCTGCCCGGTTTAAAAAAAAGTATATGCCATTAGTATTTGACTATGCACATAAGTGTTTTTCAAGAAGAGCCAGAATTTATAGTTCCAAATTGCAAAATTCAGTCAAAATTTCAGGGAAAATAAATAATAAATAGATAAATATATTAAATAAATAAATAAATAAGTGAACGAATAAAAGATTCATCCTCATTTTTTTCTAAAAATGTCTTCTTAAGACTTCGCCAATCACTCTGAACGAGAAAGTGTTCTCCACATGAGAGTTACAAACGCAGCCGGCCACTTGGTTAGCTTTCAAGTTGCTTTACAAATGCAAGGCCTTGGAAGCCTGGCGGGAAACAAAGGAGCGATGAGCCATCCATCGGAGGAGTTTCAAGGGCGATAAAACGGTGGCGCATGAAAACAACAAGAAGTGGCGTGGCGAACAATGTACGAGCGAGTGGATGTTACGTATAGCGCGAATAAAATGAGGGGCATGCCGATCGAAGATTTACGGGCAAGAGTGATTGCGAGACGAGAGGATCGCCCGCTCCCGACGAAAACATCCTCCTTCCAACTTCGCCTTTCCAGCATTGCCGCGCCGCGAAAGCTTTTCAAAGCTCTCGAAAAACAAAATCAAGGACTTTCGAAAACTGTTCCCAAAGTTATTTTCAGGGGTTCAGAAACTTCTTTGCTTTCACATAAATCAAGGTACAATTATTCATTACACATTGCTACATTCATTACATTGCTTTTACAGCGTACAAGGGCGCTCTGTGACACTTAACCGCCATTGGAATGTCTCCAAATAGAGATTTCCTATAAATTGGCATCTCTTCATCTTTTTCTAGATGTCATCTAACCATTTTTTAGCTAGACGCCCCCTATGATCGAAATAGTTTGCGAAAGTAGCCTTTTTATAGGCATTCGCCTTGATGACGGTTACTTTTAAAAAAAAATACACGTACAGTAAAAAGGCTCAGCACATAGGAAAGACCTCAGCTTTATTTTTGTGTTTACAATGATTTCTTTGGGGAGACGACGGCGCAGAGATACAACTATTCGTACTTGATGGATGTCCGTGTTGCGTCTGCAAAATTGAAGGCGCGATAGCGTGAGGCGTGGACTCTCAATACTCATTGTCAGCTGCCAAAACGAAGCCCAAGTACGTCTCTCTTCTCTGCGACAGCGTTGGAACTCAATTTTTGTTTCTCTCTGTAATTGACGTCAGCTTCAATTTTTATTAGGATTTATCTGTTGCCCTGCATTTAATGCTCGTATGTACCAGCCTAAAACTCCCTCTGAAGAGAGAGTCGGGTCAATTTGACTAGGATCGAGACTTCTAGGGTGTAGTTCGTCACCTTCCGGCCGAAGTATCACAAGCGCCATGCGACGTTTAAAAATTCCCGCCGCCATTTTGTTTTACAGAGAAATTGTTCAACGAAGCTGTCCGAAAATTTCATTGAATTTTCTTCGTGCTGCCGATAAAATTTAGTGAAATTTTCGAACAGATTCGACCAACAATTTCTCTTTAAGAAAATATAATTGCGGCGAAAATTTTTTATCATCGCATGGCGCTTGTGATACTCAGACCAGAGGGTGACGAATTACGCTTTTTTGAAAGCCTCCATAGCCCGAATGTAAACCTTAAAAGGGCCTCGTAAGAAACGGAGCTATTTAAGGTATGCAGCTATGAACAGGATCATGCGATATACTCACTTGACAACGCGGGAGTAAAGGCTGTACAGTGTATGGGGTGGAGTTGGGGAGGAGGGGAGGGCGAGGAGTCGGAAGATTTATGTAGGCATTCAAACAGGAAAAATGATGGAGGAGCCCAGCGAAGACTGGGATAATCAGTAGAGCAGCTGAGATTAAAGGCTGAAGATTGAAGTGAGACCCAGAGCGGATCCATTACTCCGAGTGATAAGAGGCAAGAACAAGAGTCCACTACCTGCCCCCCCCCCTCTTCCCCCAAACCCCCCTTCCCTTGCACCGCATTGTTGCCTTCTCCGTCCGACGGGGCGGCTGTTGCAAACTTTGGCTTTACCGAAAAAGAGAGGCCTCTCTAACGATGAATTACTCGAAAACTGCGAGCTTGAGCTGTATGATTTGAAACAGCTTGGGGCCGCTCAAATTACGTGACGAACTTAGGGGGAGGGGGGGTTCAGCCAGCGTTACGGGGAGTTATAAGGGGAGGATGGGGAGTCAAGCTCAGCGTTACGTAACAAATCCGAGAAATCATTGAAATAAAACGTTCAAACAATTGAAAAACTTGCCATCCCCTTTGTTAATCTAGTCCTGTCGTATTTTAAAGAAATTTCTCGGCCTCGTAATAAAATAAATCGAAACATGAGGCAAGGAACAAGATAAAATTATGTGAAAATGTATCACTGATGTACATTTAAAAATAGGATATACGAATACTGCTCATTGAAAGGATGAATTATAAATCGAGCTATACAACAGGTCTTTACATAATAATTTTAACTGTAAATGAGCAGCGTTCGTTACCATATTATTGATTTACGTTTTCAATAAATCTTTACGAATTCAATGTCATGGCACGGTATTAATGATGCTAGCCCCGTTTTTTATGCAGTCAGAATGGTTATTGTTCCATTTGATTTGAGATCGTCTCTATGTGGAAAAAAAATGCGACATCTAAACGGAGTTGCGGCATTTTTGCAATGGCCGGCATCTATAAGACACTACCAAGAGTCTGTTAAGCATAGTTTTCTTTCCGGTACGCATACGCTAAATTGGAACGACTTCATCAGAAAGGAACCAACTCACGTTAAGTTGAAACTGAAAAAAGAAGTTTGAAGTTTTACTCCTGCATAAGGCTCAATGTAAAAAATTTCAACTTTTTCTTGTTTTTTTCCCTTGGAGGATGACAATACTTCCTCTACCCTAGGATAGCGAGAAATTAATAAACTTTAACCCTTCTTTTCATGAATTTTTCTTGTTTTTAGACTTTAATTTTTGGCAGAAGAAAATATACGGCTAGTGAAACTCAAAAACATTCTGAACTCAATTCTGGGTTGGTTCCTCTCTTAAAAACTCGGTCCAACTAGGGATCCGTCCAATCGGCAACATTCGCGAAATCGAGTGAAAGCGGTACGAAAAGAGAGCGGGGTAAGAAGTTCCTTCCCCATCCCCCATGATGTTTGTCTACACAACTTGAAGTTAGGTTGGGGGTGGGGGGAGGGGTGTGGAGGTGTGGAGGAGGGGATGCAAAAACTCGGGATCCGCGAAGCAAGAGGAGCTCGGTGTGGACTCGGCTCCTGACGGGACGGGGATCTTATTATCATAACTTCACCCCTGAGCATTTTCTCATGCCTCAAATGAGGTTTCGGCACTACTCACTCGCGGATTAAAAATCCCCCGCCAGATTAGAAAAACAAAGGGATTCCGCTCAGCCTCGAGGCATCGAAAAAGAGCTCCACCTCCGAGTTAATTTCCCGCCCAGGTTCCGTTCGGGGTAGTGACAGTAGAGCAGAGGCGGGCCCAACAATTTGGCAACATCGGATTTCCTCCATTAAAACCCATGCTAAATAATCGATTTATATGAGAGCACCTAGCCAATCCCAAAATCGATACATTTCCACAGGTTTAAATGAAGAAAAGACAATGTTGCAAATTTGCTGGATCCGCCGATGGAGTAGAGAACCCGATCCCAATGGACTGAATTCGATAGTGCTTCGATGTATCGTTTCGCTCAAAACAATAGAACATAACCTCAAACAAAGATTTTAGGATCTAAGTTGGACGTATTTCTATCAAACGGAACTAAGCGCCATCGGGTGAGGAAGGGAGAGGGGGATTGGATTGGCGGGTGTTGCCTCGTTCCGTCCTATACTCACAATGCTTTTCCATGGCGCTTGGTTCCGTTTGACAGAACGCGCTATCCGGGATTCTAAAATCCCCAAAAGGAACTCAATTTAGCACTTAGTTCCGTTTGACAGAAAATACGGTCCAGTTGGAAAGGTAAAAATGAAAAAATTCCTGATAATTTTACTTTTCATTACCATTTTATACTCATAAGAATAAACAATCTCTCGCAAAAACCCGTTCCCTCAGATTACTAAATTGACTGCTGAAGCTATGCATACATGTTGAACCGATCGATATCGACACAATCTCACCTGTTTGATGTATCGAATACGATACATTTCTTCGAAAGGAATTTTGTCATCTGAACTGGAATACGATATCTATATTTAGACGGAGGACTTTCGTATCAAGTATGCATTCAAGTTTCATTCTCGTAACCGAATCATTTTCTCTATGCGATGGCGTATCTTGCAAGTTTGCTGCGCTAAAACTTTAATCGTGTATTCAAAATTGGCAAATGTGTGGACGGCGAGCTAATTTACAATATATCACCTGGCTTTCAGTAGCGAGGCGTGCTTTGAGATGTATCGATTGTTATACCATTTAAACTTATGAAAAAGGATCGATATACAAGGTGTTCGCTGCGAACACCTTAATAATCGATTCTTTACCATAGGTTTAAATGGCATAACAATCGATACACCGCAATTCACGCCACGCCACTGCTGGTTTTGGCCGAAAAATAATGGGAGTCAACTAGGCAGAGCTCTGAGTTTCACTATGAACCATAATTAAAACAGTAGGAATCAGAGAGGTTATGGTAACGTCCTGACTTTCCCGGGCCGTAAGTAGGAAGAGAGGGTTAGAATACCGCAGAAAGCAAGTGTCGTCCCGCGTGAGAAACAAACGGCTCATTTCCCTTCGAGCTCGCTGCTTTTCTTTGTCGTCTCGAAAGTTGCCCGGGAATCGCTAATAAGTTGGAACACGTGAGAGGAGCTCTGGATGCCTAGGAAAAGTTTTAACAAGCTCTTTTTTCGTGCCAATGGGGAGGGAGGGACGAAAGTTTACCTGCGTTGCCGGCACAGTTGTATCATTCGCCGGTACACGAAACACATATCGACGGTGAAACTACCAAACCACGTATCTCGTTTGCGGTGTTTAAAAATCTACGCTCGCATTTTATTTTTTTGAGGTAGACCAAATCAATATCATTCCTTGAAATTTCACGGAATTTTCTCCGCACGAGAGGAAAAATCACTGAAATTTTCAAGACTGGACGTTAGTATTTTGTCACTTTAAAAAATAAAGTATGACAGGAAGTCTGCGACGTCGCAAACCGAGATACGTGGTTTGGTAGTTTCACCGTCGATATGCAGCGGGGGAAAAAGTTGCATGCAAAACGGGAATGCTCCCTCTGAGGATTAGATGAGACTAGGACGTATAAGTCGATGTCTGAGGATCGCTTCACAATAAACGAATTTTGCGAAGCAAATGTGTTATACCGATCACGACAAAAGGAAGCTCAGGCCATGGAAACTCAAATTTGAATTGTCATGGTAGTACAGCGAGCTGATTGTTAAAGTTAGTAGACAAAGCGATAGACAAAAAAGACAAAACGGATATGGAGGGATTCTATTGATGTAGGCGAGTGGTTGCAATGTCCTTCCACTAAAATCAAGTAGAATGGTCAAAATAACTATGTAGAGATATGCTAGATTCGTAGGCTACGCCCTCTAGCCCCAACCTTTAGATATTTAATAAGCATGTGCATGAAGAAAGAGCGATTAGTTGGATTTTACGTACATAATTTTTTTATCTTTTCAAATGACAATAATCATACAGAGTGTACAGACATTTCAAAATTATGAGTTAGAAAACGATGGCATCGTGAGTTCGAATATTAGGGCCAAACACGGTGCTGCCAGCGCAAAACGCGTATTAGCGCCTGCAAGACTGCATAGATACTTCACGCATTGCGCACACTCACCGTAATGTATGCGCAATGCGGGAAGTATCCTCCGTTGTGTACGCGCAATGCGTGAAGTATCCTACGGTTTGTACGCGCAATGCGTGAAGTATCCATGCAGTCTTGTAGGCGCCAGTACACGTTTTGCGCTGGCAGCACTGTGTTTTGCTATAATTTTCGAACTCGCGAAGTCATCGTTTTTCAACTCATGATTTTGAAATGTTTAAGTTTATAATAAAAGCATAGTAAATAATTGTTTTTATCTTTTTAAACAAAAATAAGTTCTTGTTTAAAAAGATAAAAACAATTATTTACTACAGGAAAATATACTGTGTGTTTTGAAAATATTAAGGTGGTCCCGTGCCAAATTTAATCATTGTCAAAACATAACATTTTTTATAATATCGATATTGATTTGGTCTACTTCAAAAAAATAAAATGTGAGCGTAGATTTTTAAACACCGCAAACGAGATACGTGGTTTGGTAGTTTCACCGTCAATATGTCTCTATCGGGGTACTAAGATTTACTGGAATACATGTGTGATCAGGCATCTAACAACCACTATTGTTATTTTCTCTCCATAGGCGTATCTTTCTCCTCCAACGGAGGAGAGCACTTCCAAATGACTAACAGCGATTCCACTCTTCGCTGCTCGTAAATTTTAGAGAGGTTTCAAGTTTACTTACGACGGCATAAAATAAAGCATTCTTCTTTCTTTACTTCATTCTCAAGAACTGTTCAATCAAGACATACCTGAAACAGAGGGAAAATCCCGGATAAGTATAACTGAAAAGAGGTGTATGAAGAATGAAATGACGGGGTTCATGAACGCTTTTGAAAAACAAAATCAAGCTCTTCCGAGAAATTTTCAGAGAGTTGTGATACGCAAAATGAAGGTGTTCCAAGGAATTTTTCAAAATGCAGGTTGCTCCAGAGTAAAACGCGAATATTTTAAGAACCAATGTTCGAAGGAAAATAAGAATTTTCTGTTAAGTAACGTGGCCTCTAGAAAATCTCCCGTTCAGAAATGCAGCATCTGAATATTTGGGCCAAAACACCGAGTTTTTTCTTGATTTAACGATAGTTATTGATGGAAATGCACAAAAAATGGCACTTCTATGTTCCTTCGCACACTGAACACATTTCTGACCTTAATAAACTTGAGATCATTTCTAGAGGGATTTTGAGAGGGTTGGATTTTTGAAGAGGCAGCTTTTTTAGGAGAATGTTTTAGACCAAAAAAGTATTATTATGATTCCGAAAATAGATTCTGAAAAAATTCGCGATTACCAGGGTGTCTACTAAAATTTAATTTTGGATTTTTCTGATATTTTCCTGATTTTTTCAAATGCTCTTGACGAGATTTCCTAATTTTTTCGCGCGAATAAGTTGACACACGTTTGATTTAAGAAATCAACATATCGACGGTGTAAGTCGGCTATCACATAACTCGGTTTGCGACGACGCAGACTTCCTGTCATACTTTATTTTTTAAACGGAAAACTACTCAACGGCAATTCTTTAAAACTGCCGTGATTTTTCTTCTCTGTGTGAAGAAAAGTCTGCAAAAACTTCAAGGAATGATGTCAACTTTTTCACCTTTAAAAAAATAACATTGATGCGGAAATTTTCAGACACCGCAAACGAGATACATGATAGCGGACTTACGCCGTCGATACTTAATACATCGAATTGAATGTTTGAAAATGCTTGAAGCACTCAGAATTTCACAATCCATTGCCAATTTGCCTGACGTTTTCCTAATTTTTCCCGATAACATGGAGTTTCCGATATTTCCTGGTTTTTACTAGCGGTAGACACCCTGCTGAACTTAGGGACACCCTATATACTGTCTGCAACTGCATCGAAGGATTCGCGAATGAATAGCGCGCGGGTGAGATCCATCGGGATTGGCCCTCGGCCGAAGGGGGTATCCGACAGTGGCGTGGCGTGCTTTGCGATACATAGCTTGATCCGCCTTTTAAACCAGTAGAAAAGTATCGATAAACAGGGTGTTCGCAGGGAACACCTAATGCTCGATTATTTCCCACAACTTCAAATGGGGAAATATCGATGGATCGAAAAGCACCCCACGCTACTGGTATCCGATCGCTGCTATGCACGACAAGAACCCCGTATCTGCACAGCATTCCCATGGGAGTTAGGCGATTCTTACACAAGGAAGCAGAGCGGGAACCCGGGCAGGTTCATGAATTACAAAGCCGGCTCCAGCCGTAAAGACACAATGTTAACACTCCGAGGAGGAAACTTTCCCCGACCCCCAGCCCCCCGATCCCCCGGCCCCCGACTCCCGAAAAACAACCGAACGGAAGCGCCCAGGCGGAACTCGCCAGGCCCGGCTAATGGTAATCGCCAAGTTTTCAAGTACACCAGTAAGAAAACAACACCCCTCCCAGGCCTCCCACCCGTCTTCAATCCAGGATCCGAACCCCGAACCCGAACGCCTTTCTTGCCACCTCATTCGACTCCTGGACTATTTTTCAGGGCGTCTGCTAGAATTTAATATTGGATTTTCCTCTTACTTTAGCGTTTCCTGACTCTTCGTGCGAAAATATTGACACTCGCTGGAAAAAAAGTAACTTGGATCTAGAGTTCAGACTCTTGGAAAAATTGACAAGAAAAAATACTCTTGATTCAATCGGACTTTTTGCTTGAATCATAACGAAATCCGCCTCAATTAGGAGGCTCGGCTC